>NC_042622.1:134057858-134357858 GCF_901001135.1 Rhinatrema bivittatum | reverse complement strand
GGGGGTACTGTTGTGTCTGTCGGTGACCCCTCTCTCCGCCCTCCTTACCCTCTCTGGCGCCTCCCTCTCCGTCCGCGGGAAGATTGGCTGCCGCGGTGTCCATTTGCTGAGGACCCTCGGGCGTTCCCGGACCGACTCGATGCTGCAATCGCCATGTTTCCTGGAGGCCTAGGGGTGCGCGTGCAGCACGGCCCCGATTGAAGTACCGTCATTGGCGCGAACCTTGGGGGCGTCCCCCGAAGATGACGTCACCCGCAACAGATATTTAAGGTCTTGGAATTTGCTAACACACCGAGTTAGCAAGGACATGGATAAGGACATGTATTGACAATGTCTTGCTTTGTCTGTCTAAGCAACTCTGCCTCCTCAGACTTATCAGAGGTACTCGCTCCTTGGGGGGCCTCGCTCTCTCCTTGTTTTTTCAGGTGACCGTCTGGAACCAGTACTCGCTTCCTCGAGAGCCCTCTTCCCATACTGTTACTTCGTATACCTCTTCTGCCTGGAAGTCTTCACTACCAACTATCTCAGCTACATCAGTGAGGTTACCATCGTTTTCTCTGAGCTTTCCCTGGAACCAGGTACTCGCTCCTCGAGGGCCTATACTTTCCAGCTCCTGGGCTTCATGGGACATTGTGTTAGTGTTACAATCTGCATACCCTGCCTACTCACTATATTTCAGTCTCTTCAGCTCAGCCTCCAGAGATCACTGTTCCAGTATCTGAGGGACTACAGCCCAGCCGGGCTTGCCAGCTCACTACTACTGCCATCTCTGGTGGTTCATTATACTGTCTATTAAAGAACTAGTGTGTGTTGTCTCCTAACTCAGAGCCTGACCGGTGGTCCCTCTTGGGATCATTTCCCGGGGGCGTGGTTATCTGCCACTGGTTCAAGGATCCATCCTCAACTCTCATATATAACTACAAATCCCGAACGGATTGCTAACTACTATCTGATTGCTCCTCCCATCAGATCCAGAACAGATTGCTAACTCCCTAGCAGATTCAGAACACAGCAGTCTTTAAAGTTACCTCCTGTAACTGACCTTCATGGTTGGAAGCTGTGCCTTGAACCTTCTGTGTATGTAGCTGATGAAACGCTGAAGTAAGTTTCTCCAAGGCGTCTTGCTGCTCCACAATGCGCTGGGCCAGGCCCGGTATGGCCTGCAAGGCATTGAGTTGTGCCAGATCCATGGAGTTAGCAATCTGTTATTGTTTGGGATAGTTGTGGGTGAATCTTTGGGCCGGTGGCAGATGACCACGCCCCCGGGGGATCCCGAGAGAGACCTCCGGTCAGGCTTAGAGTTTGGAGACAGACACACACTAGTTCTTTTATTAAAGAATATGTTGAACCACCAGAGGTGGCAGTAGTGAGCTGGAAATGCCCAGCTGGGCTGTAGTCCCTCAGATACTGGAACAGCGATCCCAGGATGGCAGAGCTGTAGAGAAACTAAGTATAGTGAGTAGGCAGGGTATGCAGAGTTCAGGAATAGAACCTTGATGGTAACACTCACACAATAGTCTCTTGAAGCAGCCCAGGAGCTGGAATGGATTAGGCCCTCGAGGAGCGAGTACCTGGTTCCAGGGTAGGCTCTGAGAGAAAGATGGTAACTCACTGGTGTTGTAGGCAGCGATGACTTCCTGGCAGAAGTGGTATTCAGAAACAGGACCGAGAACATGGGCCCTCGAGGAGCGAGTACCGGTTCCAGATTGCGAACTAAAAGGCAAAAGAGAAAGCAAGGCCCCCGAAGAGCGGGTACCCCTGGTAAACTCAGAGGAGGCAGAGTAGCAAGGTATGCAGAGAGCGAATCCCATCCGCAATGATACCTGGAGGAAGCGAACCCTTGCTAACCCGATTAGTTAGCGATTTCAGAGACCTTTAAATATCCGGTAATGATGACGTCATCTCAGGGGGATGCTCCTGAGGTTCGCGCCGCTGCTTGTTCTTGAGTCGGGGCCGTGCGCGCCCTTAGGCTTCTGGGAAACATGGCGGAGTGCAGCGTCTAGCCAGACGCCGGAGGAGGTCAGCAAGATGACGCCGCGGTAGCCAAACATCCAACAAGTGAAGAGGGAGTCGCCAACGCGGGAAAGTGGTCGGAGTGGAGACGTCGGGCAGCAACAGTCACAACATGCCCACTGTCACAGTGCCTTGCTATGCACTAATGTAACGTGTGTGATGTGCACACACACGCAGCTTGCTTGTAAGCAGAAAAGAGGCAGACTCGGGATTTCACTGCACAGACTGTCCCAATAATAAAGTTCAGTCTGTTAAACTACCCACTGCCCACTGTCACAGTGCCTTGCTTTGCACTAATGTAACGTGTGTGGTGTGCACACACACACAGCTTGCTTGTAAGCACAAAAGAGGCAGACTGGGGATTTCACTGCACAGACTGTCCCAATAATAAAGTTCAGTCTGCTAAACTGCCAGCCCACTGAAGCCCAGTGCACGGAGACACTGAGTTGAATTAAACAAACTCGGTTTAAAAAAGCTGGAATTGTTGGCATAGCAGGAAAATCAATGAAATAAATTTTCCAATGGAGATTCTAGCAAAATTGAATATATCTCTCCCAGCCACAACACCCAAATGGTGCTTGCTTCATCCTAGCCCAGAGGGTGAATGAAACAAAATGGCACTGCTAGCAGCTTCTCCTCCCTGGCACAGAGAGACCGCCTCAGATTACCTAAATAAACTGCTTAAAAAACAAACAGAGCTAGCTGGCACAGGCACTGCAGCCAAATAAAGAATAAATAGCTTTTTTTCCCTACTAACTAGCCTAGCTAGCAATTCAATAGAGATTTCTGAACTCAGACTAGCTCTGAGTGCAGCCTGCTTCCACAGAGACCACCTCCCCCACACCACCCCTGCAAAGAAAGTGCGTGGCATGAGCCGCATGCTTAAGTATATATAGTGCTGGGTCATCAGGAAAATCGTCACCCGAGTACTGAATGGCAGCATGATTGACTGCATTCAGTGCATTTCACACAAATGTTATCGCTGATACGCCGCATTCCGGTATCCATGCAACCTGTCTGACCTTTCCTGTGAGTCACTGATGACTCACAGGAAAGGGCTGGTTTTTTGTTCTGGATAGTGGATGCAACCGAAATGGCATCCTCCGATTGCAAATGGCAGTGAAGGAAAAGCGCACACGCTATGCGCCGTGCAATGGATGAAACGGTTGATAAGTTATATTCGTGGAAAGTCGTGATACGTTTCGCCTCCACACGAATATAACGAATATGGACATATATGTTGCAGATTGACAATACGTCAAAAACGAATGCACACCCCTATCAGAAGGTGTCTGTCTAAAGTAGTAGATAATAGAGATGTGAATCAGAACCGGAATCAGTTCAGATTCCGGTTCCGATTCACATCATGGTTTTTTTTTTCGTCCGGCCCGATCGTGGTTGGGTTATTATCGGCTGCGCCCGAGCCGATAAACAAAAAACCCACCCCGACCCTTTAAAACTAATCCCTTCGCTCCCCCCCCCAAAACATTTTACAGGTACCTGGTGGTCCAGTGGGGGTCCCGGGAGCAATCTCCCACTCTCAGGCAGTCGGCTGCCACTAAAAAAAATGGCGCCGATGGCCTTTGCCCTTACCATGTGACAGGGTATCCGTGCCATTGGCCGCCCTGTCACATGGAGGGAGCACTGGATGGCCGGTGCCATCTTTAACTGTAACTGGAACAGGATCACGGAGTCAGGAACCACAGGAACTGGAATACGTAGGGACAAACCAACTAGTTACTTGGCGAGTCAACCTGTTGCCAAGGCAGAGAACTTTGATCCAAGCTGGGCTTAAATAGCCTGGGCATCTGACATCATCTTCAGGGGCTGGGCCGATGTTTCCCCGCCATGGCCCCCTTTAAATTCTAGATTTACATACAATATGCCCATATTCACATATTAAATACATTACATATTTTATTCCATATATTTGTTATAAAAGCATACATGAAACACCCTACATTTCCATACACTCACTCATTCATTCAACTAAACACATGTATAAACAGCACTTTTTTTTAAAACATCACTTAACATCAACACATAAATGTTGGCAATAGACATTAATACAATGTAAACATATCCCCTTCAATTACAATGTATCAACCTTATTTTTCACACCTGTGGAATTTGTATACCTTGGTGCCCTCAATTCATTTGTTACCCCTAAACACAAAGACATTACCAATATACTTTATTGCACTATAAGAAAACCTTTTCACTCCAAGTCCTTTTTCTTCTAGCCTCAATTCAACTGCTGTCCCGACAGGAAGCTCCTGTTTCACCCTTTTGGTTTTTCAGGGGATTAGCTTCATATCATATTTGAAAGCTCTTGGATAACATTCTCTGAAGTCTATAACGCCAAACAGGATGTTACTGCCAATCCAATGTAATTAGGGAACCTTAAATAAAAATCGTTCTATTATTAAAACACTACCTACTTTTTTATCCTCACCATCTACCTTTGTAAATACATCCTGTATTTAATTTTTATTATCCATTAATTTTAAACATTTTCAAAATTTAAACATATTAAAAAACACCTACCCTAGTCATTGTTTCTACCATCATCACACTCACCTTTATTCCTCTCACTAAACAAATTCTAAACGCTTCCAATTCTCCTTATTCTAAAGCCATCTCTGTTTCCTCGATCACTTTACCGCTTCTTCACTATATAAATAACAAAAATGAAACACCATTTGCGACCTACCCAATGTCAAAATATTTTGACATTGGGTAGGTAAAGTGATCGAGGAAACAGAGATGGCTTTAGAATAAGGAGGAATTGGAAGTGTTTAGAATTTGTTTAGTGAGAGGAATAAAGGTGAGTGTGATGACGGTAGAAACAATGACTAGGGTAGGTGTTTTTTTAATATGTTTAAATTTTTGAAAATGTTTAAAATTAATGGATAAAAATTAATACAGGATGTATTTACAAAGGTAGATGGTGAGGATAAAAAAGTAGGTAGTGTTTTAATAATGGAACGATTTTTATTTAAGGTTCCCTAATTACATTGGATTGGCAGTAACATCCTGTTTGGCGTTATAGACTTCAGAGAAATTTATCCAAGAGCTTTCAAATATGAATATGAAGCTAATCCCCTGAAGAAACCAAAAGGGTGAAACAGGAGCTTCCTGTTGGGACAGCAGTTGAATTGAGGCTAAGAAGAAAATTTATTTTATTTATTATTTATTTAACATTTTTTATATACCGCAGTTCTAGTAACAATGTTACTAATCACTTCGATTTACAAGTAACTTTGGGATGACATAACATATGTGTGTCTTACAGAGAACAGGAAGTATGAACTGGGAATTTGGTTAAGATACATAACATTAAACAAAATGCAAAAGAAAAAGGACTTGGAGTGAAAAGGTTTTCTTACAGTGCAATAAAGTATATTGGTAATTGTGTGTTTAGGGGATAACAAATGAATTGAGGGCAACAAGGTATAAAAACTCCACAGGTGTGAAAAAATAAGGTGATACATTGTAATTGAAGGGATATGTTTACATTGTATTAATGTCTATTGCAACATTTATGTGTTTGATGTTAAAGTGATGTTTTAAAAAAAAGTGTGTTTATAACATGCTGTTTAGTTGAATGAATGAGTGAGTGTATGGAAATGTAGGGTGTTTCATGTATGCTTTTAAACAAATATATGGAATAAAATATGTAATGTATTTATTTAATATGTGAATACGGGTATATTGTATGTAAATCTATCATATAGAATACCTGTATTGAACCCAGTGCAGGGAGGTACATTTTCTGACCCTTAAATTCTAGCCTGGTGCGCACGCACACGCGCCTCGGGGGCAGAGCCTGGACCAGGAAGTTGGCGGCGTCTCCCTTGTAGGGAGAACGCTGCGGGAAGGCCCCATCGCGGCCCGGAGCCACGTGAAGCAGGCAGCGGCGAGAAGTGGAGAGGAGCAGCAGGTGAGGGGGGACCCGGCCGTGACTGCCTGCGGCTGGGGTTCCCAACAGTCTGGTCATGGCTGTGACGGTCCTCAGCTGCACCAGGGCTCCTTCCAGAACCCTGCAATCACAGGCACTGAATCCTGGTCTTATGCAACGACCGTGACTTCCTCCCTGACCCCTCCCCCACCTCCCCATCTGGGGGGGTGGAAGGGCTGTGAACACTACCTCCACAGCATCCCAGCTGACCCAGGGAGCAGAAGACCTGACTCGGCATCAAACCAGGGACTTTCCACATGATGGTGCACAGCACTTCTCTGGGCCATTCCCTAAATATAATTCTAGTGATTTAGCTGTAATATTCCTGCCCCATCTCCTGAACTTATTCACATTTTTTCTCTTGCTCCCTCTCTCTCACATATAAACACACACACTGATTTTTATTCTTTCTCCTTTAAGGAAAATTTCTCCAAGGAGCTGAGGGACATGGGAGGGCAGATGAACGTTATCGCAGATGATCCAACTCTCATCAGGTAGTCACCATTTAATGCACCTATGTAGGTAGGGATGTGCCTGGGGGGGGGGGGGGGTGGATTTTCATTTGCTTGTATTTTTTTCATTTTTTGGGGGCAGGGGGAAGGAGGGTTTAATTGGGTTTTAGTCCATTTAATCTTTATTCTGTTTTTTTCAATTGCCAACCTGAAATATACATAGAGACAGTAACTTTCAAACTGGTACGCAGGCATCTATATGAGTGCGCATGCTGGCACATGCCAAGATGTGCAGCGTGTGTTATAAAATAGCCTGGCCACGTACACATGCGTGCCAAATTTGAAGTGAATGCATGCACAGGCGCGGACATCCTGCTGCTACTGCGTAAGTCAGGAAATTTTAAAAGGGGTGCATGTCCACACCATTGCCAGTTTAACCAGTTCGTCCACCAGTTCATCCAGTTAACAGCTAGGTCCTCCAAAACCCCCCCGGTTTGATAGCTTTCAGTCCTCCGAGTTACCCCAGACCCTTGAAACCCCTCGGAAATGGCTTGATCATGTTATTTTATTACTTACATGTCCTCCATAGCAGAAGTAAACTTATGCAGCAGGGGACCTCAGCCTGCAGCCGAGGTGCGTAAGTATTTAAGCGCACATCTCTGGCCGGGTCCCGAAATGCCCATCCCTGGCCTCCTTTTGGAAACTTTTCAGATGTGCGCGTGGGTGGTGGGTTTTTTCGTGTGCATCCGGCTGCTTTTTAAAAATTACTTTTGGCGCCGCGAAAGTCCGACTTATATTGCGCATCCCCCCCCGATTAATGCGCACGCCGGGGTTTTTAAATTTTACCTTTTAATTAAAGAAACAAACAAACAATGGAGCAGCAAAACAGGCCTGCCACCACTTGGCCCGACGGGAACAGATTGGGATCTACCCAAGCCCTGCCTCTCATTCCCCCCCCCCCCACACAAATAAGCCGGCGTCTTCCCAGCCCCCACTAACCTCTTATCTGGGGGAGTCTTCACTGCAAAAAGGGGGCAAGAGCGATCCTTAGGGCTGGCCAAGGTGCCAGAGAACTAATATGGCTGTAGAGCAGTACAACATGCGCGAAGCTCTGCGGTTGTTAAGCTCGTCTTATGGTCGCGTTGCCTTTATGGCTGTAAAACCAACATTGGCACTAGCATCTGGCAACACTTTTTAAAGGGAAGCTGGCAGGGGTAGGAGCCACTGGGGGATTGCTCCTACCCCTTTCTGCAGTGACGACCTCCATGGAAAGACGGAAGGGGCTTATTTGCAGGGGGGGAGCGGAGGGCTCAAGAAGGCCCACCACAATTTTTCTTTCTCTTTTTTTTTTGGAGAGGGTTTAGTAACAAACTGAAATATCCAAAGATTTCAGGTAGAGACTATTTTCTTTCTTTCCAATCAGAGCAGAGGAAAAATAGACTTTGTTTGATACGAATACCACATTCATTTTAAACAAGTCACCACCCATTGTAGACTTCTGCAGATCAAAATGGCCATGAAAGGGTGGGAAATCTTCCATAGGTCATGTGCGTGTAAGTGTGTAAGAGGAGCCATGGGTTCAATCAAGTCCTGTCTTCTTCCGAATCACCCCAGCCCCTCTCTTGTGTTAATCCAGTGATAATCCAACATGGCTATCCACAAAAGTGGGGGTAAAATCCTATATTAATTTAGCCAAGACCGCACATAAATCCAACTCTATCTTGTTTTTAATATTTTTTTTTCTTTTCTTTTCTTTTCTTTTTAATGATATGAATTCACCTATGTGACTCAAACTCACATGTGCAACCCTGATTTAAACTTGCTGTGTGATAATAAAAGTTTCAGAAAAAATATTCAGAAAAAATATTTGATAGGTGTGTGGTGATGCTTCATAAAATTTTTAAGGAGCACCTGACATAGGTGTCTTGCTCCATTTTTACTGTTTAATCATAAGCACCACCATCCACCCAATAATGCTTTAATAAATTGTTCAAAAACTTTTTTTGTTATCTGTTTTTTAAAAAAAAAACTTCACTTTTTTTATTTTTGAAAAACCAAGTTTAAAAAGTGAGTGTAAAGCACAAGATGTAGAACAGAAGATAACGGGTCGCCAATGACTTAAAACTGGAGCACCCAATGCAAGGCATTACTTATCTTGCCACTTGAATCCTCAGGAACGATCTTTTGGCGGCACTTGCCCCAACAAGGCCAGGTTTCGAATACTCTTCATCAGGGGAAGCCACTCTAACCGCTGCACAAGACAATTCTGTTTCGTTAATTTTCCCAATTCCAGAAAGAGCTCCGCACAAGCGCTGCTCACTCCACGCTCCTCTTCGAAAAATGGCGGACCCGCTCTCCCCTGTTCAGTGCCCCCGGTTTAAAGGGACTCCATCACATGACATCCCACATGGCGGCAATGCGGTGCCCCCTCCCCCTAATCTTCTGGCTCTACATCTTGTGCTTTACACTCACTTTTTAAACTTGGTTTTTCAAAAATAAAAAAAAGTTAAGTTTTAAAAAAAAACCAGATAACAAAAAAAGTTTTTGAACAATTTATTAAAGCAATTATTGGGTGGATGGTGGTGCTTATGATTAACAGTAAAAATGGAGCAAGACACCTATGTCAGGTGCTCTTAAAATTTTATGAAGCATCACCACACACCTATCAAATATTTTTTCTGAAACTTTTTATTATCACACAGCAAGTTTAAATCAGAGTTGCACATGTAAGTGTGAGTCACATAGGTGAATTAGATCATTAAAAAGAAAGAAAAAAATATATTAAAAACAAAGATACAGTTGGATTTTGTTGTTGGGTTCTTTGGATAAATTTAATCCAGTGATAGGCAAAAAGCCACCACTGTACGTCTGTCACAGGTTCTCCAGCAAGAAAGAAAACCATTTTTTCTTGGTTCCTAATCCCGGTGGTGTTGGGCTTCAGTTCCTGGGTCAGTTCCCCCTGAGTCCACAGCACCATCATACCTACAATTTCCTTTTTTCTAAGATTCCTTCGTTGGAACAGAAACATTGGATAGATATGAACATTGATTAAATAATTCTTAATTTTCTCATGGGAACACCTGGCTTTCCCATGTTTCTTGGCCTGCTGATGCTTTTTGGGCTTCTATGTTTATGAAGTCCCATCCATTTAGCTGAAGAGCTTTGTTGAATTTTTTTCATCTATGCTAGAACCACGATCGCGATCTGTCCACTGTCACTGTGAAGCTAAATGAAGCTGAAATGCAATGCTCTGTGCCTAAGACCCTTCTGTTACACAGCGATGTTGGGGTGTAGTCATTAGCATTGAATCATAGGCTGCTAACTACATGTTATCACAAATGGTCTGCTTGCTCTGCCAGGGATAATTTGTGAAGGTGGTGGTCTATTTCAAGCAGTTGAATTACGAGCTCATTGAAGAGGAACCCTCAATGACTATAAGTGCATGTTTAAACTAACAGTGTGGATAGGGCTGGAACACCAAAATAAAACACAATGTGCAGAGGTTATGGGCCGGGGATCCCTCAGTGGCAGTGAGCGATTCCTGGGAGAAAGGGCCGGGGATCCCTCGTGGCAGTGAGCGTATCCTGAGAGAAAGGCCAGGGATCCCTCAGTGGCAGTGAGCGTATCCTGGGAGAAAGGCAGGGGATCCCTCAGTGGCAGTGAGCGTATCCTGAGAGAAAGGCCAGGGATCCCTCAGTGGCAGTGAGCGTATCCTGGGAGAAGGGCCGGGGATCCCTCAGTGGCAGTGAGCGTATCCTGGGAGAAGGGACGGGGATCCCTCAGTGGCAGTGAGCGTATCCTGGGAGAAGGGCCGGGGATCCCTCAGTGGCAGTGAGCGTATCCTGAGAGAAGGGCCGGGGATCCCTCAGTGGCAGTGAGCGTATCCTGGGAGAAGGGCCGGGGACCCCTCAGTGGCAGTGAGCGTATCCTGAGAGAAGGGCAGGGGATCCCTCAGTGGCAGTGAGCGTTATCCTGGGAGAAAGGGCCGGGGATCCCTCAGTGGCAGTGAGCGTATCCTGGGAGAAGGGCAGGGATCCCTCAGTGGCAGTGAGCGTATCCTGGGAGAAGGGCCGGGATCACTAGTGCAGTGAGCGTATCCTGGGAAGAAGGGCAGGGGATCCCTCAGTGGCAGTGAGCGGATCCTGGGAGAAGGGCAGGGGATCCCTTCAGTGGCAGTGAGCGTATCCTGGGAGAAGGGCCGGGGATCCCTCAGTGGCAGTGAGCGTATCCTGGGAGAAGGGCCGGGGATCCCTCAGTGGCAGTGAGCGTATCCTGGGAGAAGGGCCGGGGATCCCTCAGTGGCAGTGAGCGTATCCTGGGAGAGGGCCGGGGATCCCTCAGTGGCAGTGAGCGTATCCTGGGAGAAGGGCCGGGGATCCCTCAGTGGCAGTGAGCGTGTCCTGGGAGAAAGGCCAGGGATCCCTCAGTGGCAGTGAGCGTATCCTGGGAGAAGGGCCGGGGATCCCTCAGTGGCAGTGAGCGTATCCTGGGAGAAAGGCCAGGGGATCCCTCAGTGGCAGTGAGCGTATCCTGGGAGAAAGGCCAGGGGATCCCTCAGTGGCAGTGAGCGTATCCTGGGAGAAAGGGCCAGGGATCCCTCAGTGGCAGTGAGCGTATCCTGGGAGAAGGGCAGGGGATCCCTCAGTGGCAGTGAGCGTATCCTGGGAGAAGGGCCGGGGATCCCTCAGTGGCAGTGAGCGTATCCTGGGAGAAAGGGCCGGGGATCCCTCAGTGGCAGTGAGCGTATCCTGGGAGAAGGGCCGGGGATCCCTCAGTGGCAGTGAGCGTATCCTGGGAGAAGGGCCGGGGATCCCTCAGTGGCAGTGAGCGTATCCTGGGAGAAGGGCCGGGGATCCCTCAGTGGCAGTGAGCGTATCCTGGGAGAAGGGCCGGGGATCCCTCAGTGGCAGTGAGCGTATCCTGGGAGAAAGGACGGGGATCCCTCAGTGGCAGTGAGTGTATCCTGGGAGAAGGCCGGGGATCCCTCAGTGGCAGTGAGTGTATCCTGGGAGAAGGGCCGGGGATCCCTCAGTGGCAGTGAGCGTATCCTGGGAGAAGGCCGGGGATCCCTCAGTGGCAGTGAGCGTATCCTGGGAGAAGGGCCGGGGATCCCTCAGTGGCAGTGAGCGTATCCTGGGAGAAGGGCCGGGGATCCCTCAGAGTGGCAGTGAGCGTATCCTGGGAGAGGGCCGGGGATCCCTCAGTGGCAGTGAGCGTATCCTGGAGAGAAGGCAGGGGATCCCTCAGTGGCAGTGAGCGTGTCCTGGGAGAAGGGCCGGGGATCCCTCAGTGGCAGTGAGCGTATCCTGGGAGAAGGGCCGGGGATCCCTCAGTGGCAGTGAGCGTATCCTGGGAGAAGGACCGGGGATCCCTCAGTGGCAGTGAGCGTGTCCTGGGAGAAGGGCAGGGGATCCCTCAGTGGCAGTGAGCGTATCCTGGGAGAGGCCGGGGATCCCTCAGTGGCAGTGAGCGTATCCTGGGAGAAGGGCCGGGGATCCCTCAGTGGCAGTGAGCGTATCCTGGGAGAAGGGCCGGGGATCCCTCAGTGGCAGTGAGCGTATCCTGGGAGAAGGACCGGGGATCCTCAGTGGCAGTGAGCGTATCCTGGGAGAAGGCCGGGGATCCCTCAGTGGCAGTGAGCGTATCCTGGGAGAAGGACGGGGATCCCTCAGTGGCAGTGAGCGTATCCTGGGAGAAAGGCCAGGGATCCCTCAGTGGCAGTGAGCGTATCCTGGGAGAAGGGCGGGGATCCCTCAGTGGCAGTGAGCGTATCCTGGGAGAAGGACGGGGATCCCTCAGTGGCAGTGAGCGTATCCTGAGAGAAAGGATGGGGATCCTCAGTGGCAGTGAGCGTATCCTGGGAGAAAGGTCCGAGGGATCCCTCAGTGGCAGTGAGTCGTATCCTGGGAGAAGGGCCCGGGGATCCCTCAGTGGCAGTGAGCGTATCCTGGGAGAAGGGCCGGGGATCCCTCAGTGGCAGTGAGCGTATCCTGGGAGAAGGACCGGGGACCCCTCAGTGGCAGTGAGCGTATCCTGGGAGAAGGACCGGGGACCCCTCAGTGGCAGTGAGCGTATCCTGGGAGAAGGGCCGGGGATCCCTCGCAGTGGCAGTGAGCGTATCCTGGGAGAAGGGCCGGGGATCCCTCAGTGGCAGTGAAGCGTATCCTGGGAGAAGGGCCGGGGATCCCCTCGATGGCCAGTGAAGCGTGTCCTGGGAGAAGGGCCGGGGATCCCTCAGTGGCAGTGAGCGTATCCTGGAAGAAGGGCCGGGGATCCCTCAGTGGCAGTGAGCGTTCCTGGGAGAAGGGCCTGGGATCCCTCATTGGCAGTGAGCAGTGAGCGTATCCTGGGAGAAGGGCCGGGGATCCCTCCAGTGGCAGTGAGGTGTCCTGGGAGAAGGGCCGGGGATCCCTCAGTGGCAGTGAGCGTATCCTGGGAGAAGGGCGGGGATCCCTCAGTGGCAGTGAGCGTATCCTGGGAGAAGGGCCGGGGATCCCTCAGTGGCAGTGAGCGTATCCTGGGAGAAGGGCAGGGGATCCCTCAGTGGCAGTGAGCGTATCCTGGGAGAAGGCCGGGGACCCCTCAGTGGCAAGTGAGCGTATCCTGGGAGAAAGGCCGGGGATCCCTCAGTGGCAGTGAGCGTGATCCTGGGAGAAAGGGCCAGGGGATCCCTCAGTGGCAGTGAGTGTATCCCTTGGAGAAGGGGCCAGGGGATCCTCAGTGGCAGTGAGCGTATCCTGGGAGAAGGCAGGGATCCCTCAGTGGCAGTGAGCGTATCCTGGAGAAAGGGCCGAGGGATCCCTCAGTGGCAGTGAGCGTAGTCCTGGGAGAAAGGCCGGGGATCCCTCAGTGGCAGTGAGCGTATCCTGGAGAGGACCCTCAGTGCAGTGAGCGTATCCTGGGCAAAAACCCCTCAGTGGCAGTGAGCGTTCCTGGGAGAAGGGCCAGGGGATCCCTCAGTGGCAGTGAGCGTATCCTGGGAGAAGGGCCGGGGATCCCTCAGTGGCAGTGAGCGTATCCTGGGAGAAGGGCAGGGGATCCCTCAGTGGCAGTGAGCGTATCCTGGGAGAAAGGCCAGGGATCCCTCAGTGGCAGTGAGCGTATCCTGGGAGAAGGGCCGGGGATCCCTCAGTGGCAGTGAGCGTATCCTGGGAGAAGGGCCGGGGATCCCTCAGTGGCAGTGAGCGTATCCTGGGAGAAGGGCCGGGGATCCCTCAGTGGCAGTGAGCGTATCCTGGGAGAAGGCAGGGGATCCCTCAGTGGCAGTGAGCGTGATCCTGGGAGAAAGGGCAGGGGATCCCTCAGTGGCAGTGAGCGTAGTCCTGGGAGAAGGGACCGGGGATCCCTCAGTGGCAGTGAGCGTATCCTGGAGAAGGGCAGGGGATCCCTCAGTGGCAGTGAGCGTATCCTGGGAGAAGGGCAGGGGATCCCTCAGTGGCAGTGAGCGTATCCTGGGAGAAGGGCCGGGGATCCCTCAGTGGCAGTGAGCGTATCCTGGGAGAAGGGCCGGGGATCCCTCAGTGGCAGTGAGCGTATCCTGGGAGAAGGGCAGGGGATCCCTCAGTGGCAGTGAGCGTATCCTGAGAGAAGGGCCGGGGATCCCTCAGTGGCAGTGAGCGTATCCTGAGAGAAGGGCCGGGGATCCCTCAGTGGCAGTGAGCGTATCCTGGGAGAAGGCCGGGATCCCTCAGTGGCAGTGAGCGTATCCTGGGAGAAGGGCCAGGGGATCCCTCAGTGGCAGTGAGCGTATCCTGGGAGAAAGGCAGGGGATCCCTCAGTGGCAGTGAGCGTATCCTGGGAGAAGGGCAGGGGATCCCTCAGTGGCAGTGAGCGTATCCTGGGAGAAGGGCAGGGGATCCCTCAGTGGCAGTGAGCGTATCCTGGGAGAAGGGCCGGGGATCCCTCAGTGGCAGTGAGCGTATCCTGGGAGAAAGGCCGGGGATCCCTCAGTGGCAGTGAGCGTATCCTGGGAGAAGGGCCGGGGATCCCTCAGTGGCAGTGAGCGTATCCTGGGAGAAGGGCCGGGGATCCCTCAGTGGCAGTGAGCGTATCCTGGGAGAAGGGCCGGGGATCCCTCAGTGGCAGTGAGCGTATCCTGGGAGAAGGGCCGGGGATCCCTCAGTGGCAGTGAGCGTATCCTGGGAGAAGGGCAGGGGATCCCTCAGTGGCAGTGAGCGTATCCTGGGAGAAGGGCAGGGGATCCCTCAGTGGCAGTGAGCGTATCCTGGGAGAAGGGCCGGGGATCCCTCAGTGGCAGTGAGCGTATCCTGGGAGAAGGGACGGGGATCCCTCAGTGGCAGTGAGCGTATCCTGGGAGAAGGGACCGGGGATCCCTCAGTGGCAGTGAGCGTATCCTGGGAGAAGGACCGGGGATCCCTCAGTGGCAGTGAGCGTATCCTGGGAGAAGGGCCGGGGATCCCTCAGTGGCAGTGAGCGTATCCTGGGAGAAAGGGCAGGGGATCCCTCAGTGGCAGTGAGCGTATCCTGGGAGAGGGCAGGGGATCCCTCAGTGGCAGTGAGCGTATCCTGGGAGAAGGGCCAGGGATCCCTCAGTGGCAGTGAGCGTATCCTGGGAAGGCCGGATCCTCAGTGGCAGTGAGCGTATCCTGGGAGAAGGCAGGGATCCCTCAGTGGCAGTGAGCGTATCCTGGGAGAAGGGCCGGGGATCCCTCAGTGGCAGTGAGCGTATCCTGGGAGAAGGGCCGGGATCCCTCAGTGGCAGTGAGCGTATCCTGGGAGAAGGCCGGGGATCCCTCAGTGGCAGTGAGCGTATCCTGGGAGAAGGGCCGGGGATCCCTCAGTGGCAGTGAGCGTATCCTGGGAGAAGGGCCGGGGATCCCTCAGTGGCAGTGAGCGTATCCTGGAGAAGGCCGGGGATCCCTCAGTGGCAGTGAGCGTATCCTGGGAGAAAGGACGGGGATCCCTCAGTGGCAGTGAGCGTATCCTGGGAGAAGGACCGGGGATCCCTCAGTGGCAGTGAGCGTATCCTGGGAGAAGGACGGGGATCCCTCAGTGGCAGTGAGCGTATCCTGAGAGAAGGGCAGGGGACCCCTCAGTGGCAGTGAGCGTATCCTGAGAGAAGGGCCGGGGATCCCTCAGTGGCAGTGAGCGTATCCTGGGAGAAGGGCCGGGGATCCCTCAGTGGCAGTGAGCGTATCCTGGAGAGAAGGGCCGGGGATCCCTCAGTGGCAGTGAGCGTATCCTGGGAGAAGGGCCGGGGATCCCTCAGTGGCAGTGAGCGTATCCTGGGAGAAGGCCGGGGATCCCTCAGTGGCAGTGAGCGTATCCTGGGAGACGGCCGGGGATCCCTCAGTGGCAGTGAGCGTATCCTGGGAGAAGGGCCGGGGATCCCTCAGTGGCAGTGAGCGTATCCTGGGAGAAGGGCCGGGGATCCCTCAGTGGCAGTGAGCGTATCCTGGGAGAAGGCCGGGGATCCCTCAGTGGCAGTGAGCGTATCCTGGGAGAAGGGCCGGGGATCCCTCAGTGGCAGTGAGCGTATCCTGGGAGAGAGGCCGGGGATCCCTCAGTGGCAGTGAGCGTGTCCTGGGAGAAAGGCCAGGGATCCCTCAGAGTGCAACATGGGAGAAGGATTGGGGCCCAGCAGCTCCGGTTTTCTGACCCACTCTTCTTTGTCCTTGCTTTCCAGGAAATTGATCTGATCTCCAACATGGGTGGGCTGGTCGGCCTTTGGGTGGGCTTCTCTGTCTGCACGCTGGCGGAATTCTTTGAGCTTTTTATTGATGTCCTCCTGTTCCTTATCCGACGGTGCCTGAGAAAGGCACCCCCAGATATGTATAGGAATCCATATCTGGAAAAAGACCTGCCGGGCTACATTAGTTGCAAGACCACCAGAATTTAGTATTTAATATCTGTTCCGAACCATACCAGAGTTCCAGGCCAAAACCCCTTTTTAATTCAGACCTCTTGACCTAGAGAAGACAATTTTCAAAGACATTTCTGCAGGTAAAATATATTATATCTATAGAAATGGGCTCTTTGCAAATTACCTACCCTCTGTTCGGGTAAAAGTAGTCAGGCAGTGCCAGCACACACACACACACTTTTATATGTAGAAAGAGGAGGCAATCTGGGAGGGGGGCTGGCACTCAGTCACTTAATTCCATTACACATATACCACATACACACATTGGGGTAGATTTTCAAAGGGTTACGCGCATAACCCCCGAAAACCTACCCCAACACCCCCCCCCCCCCCCGCGCATGCTGAGCCTATCTTGCATAGGCTCGGCGGCGTGCGCAAGCCCTGGGACACTCGTAAGTCCCGGGGCTTTCCTAGGGGGGGGCGTGTTGCGGCGGCGCGTCATTCTGGGGCGGGGGCGTGGTCTCAGAAACAGCTCCCGGGCCGGGTAATCGTGTGGCGGCTGGCTGGCCGGTGCGCGTGAGTTGCGCCTGCCTCTGGCAGGCGCAACTTTAAAACAAAGTTTTAAAAGTTTAGATAGGGGGTTTAGATAGGGCTGGAGGGGTGGGTTAGGTAGGGGAAGGGAGGGGAAGGTGCGGGGGGGGGGAAGGGAACGGAGGGCAGGCTGTGCGACTTGATGCACGCAGGCTGCCAATTTTGGGCAGCCTGCGCGCGCTGACCCCGGATTTTTAAAGGATACGTGTGTGTGTGTACTTTTTCTCACTCAACTTTCAAAGGGAAAGTTTCCCCTTTGAAACTTAACAAAGTCTGTGGATAAGAAAACACCCGCAGACTCTACACTTCTGCGCACAGTCTGAAAGTTGTTCTTGCATTATAAAAGGTATGTATTAATGAAAAGCTCAGTAGGAAAAAGCTAAGAGGTGGATTTTCAAAAAGTTCTAGCTCCCTAAAACCCAGAGGGTGAATATATTCCCCTAAGAGGATACATTAGCTACATCAATTCATTAAAAGGCTAAATGTATCAATTAAAAAATGGGTTGTAGCGTTAGCTGGCCAGTGCTGATATTTTAGCACTAGCTGTCTACATTTTAGTGCCCAACCTGGCTGCAAAAATGGGAGTCCTAAATTTAGCTGGCTAGATTTTGGCTGGTTATAATTAGGGGAAATTTCTTCTGTGAACTGTTGCAGCTGAAAAATGTGCTGAAGATCGCTGGCCAAGATTTAGCTGTTGAGCTTAGGGTCTCCCAGCCCATTTGAAAATTTACTCATACAAGGTTGATATTCAAAGGGTTTGTTCAGGTAACATTTTGATTGAGCCAGATAAACCCTGAGTTTTATATGTCTCAACCTGCCATGCGGATACATTTTTAGCCAAGTAAGTCAGAGAAAAACAGGTAGAGCTGGCGACCTGCCAGGGGGCATGGCTAAAATTTATCTGGCATAGGCCGATATTCAGCACTAGCCAGATATGTTTTGCCAAAAATCACTTCCCTAAAATTACGTGGGAAAATTTAACTGGATATATTTAGCAGAACACTTACCCGGGGAAGTTTCCGGCTTCCAAGAGTACTCAATATTGAAATCAACATTCAGCAAAAATCACCAGAGTAGGCCAGCTCGAAGTCAGTACTGTTGGGCACATGACAGAGGAGAGTCTGGGCTTCTGCTGCATGGAGGGGAGAGAACGTCAGGAAGCAGCACGCTGGGCAGCCTGGATGGAGCGTTTGGAATGTATCTGCCGCCATTTAGTATATTTACTACGTTAAGAGGAGAAGAAATGGGAGAATGAGAACAGAAAGACAGGACGAGACACGCTGGGCTGAAAAGTGCAAAGGCAAGAAAATGCCAAAAGGGAGGACATGGAAGACAGAGGAGAGAGGTTTAGAAAGCACTAACAGAGAGATCAGTCAAGACACAGTAAGGGCACTGGACTAGTAGTGTAGACCAAGTGAATACAGAGGCTCCGGTTCAGATTCTATCCCCACCACTTGCTGTGCAAGCCTGAATGAAGTTCCTTTAATGTGCTTAGAGTGCATGGGAGGAACCACACCTATCATCCTGTGATTTTTCTTGTCCATTGCTGGGTATACCTACAGGCCTATCTAATTATCATTATAACATTATTATTTTTTTTATAGTGCATTTAATCAAGGGGCTTGTACAAACCTGACACAACCATTAAGAGGCACAACAAAAATGAGACCGATGCATCAGCTTACATGAGCAAATGAACCAAGCAAGCAGTCAACCCAGTGCTAAAGATAGGAAAAGCACAACATGAATAAGGGGAAAGAGAAGGCATCAGGTAATTTCGCTACAGGGCCAATACTAGCTTTTTGGCTGCCCTCTGCAAACAATTACTGTGCTGCCCCTCCCCATTCATTCATTCTCTCTCCTGGGCCTGACAGAAAAAGCCCAGCTCCCTTCAGCAGTTTAACCTTAAAGAACTGACACCCTCCCACTCCCTGAATCTTCACTCCCTACCCTGGAGTCCATGCCCAATGCAAGAATATTAGGTGCCCTAGGCGAACCTTATAGTCTTGCCCCCTCTCCCACGGCCCCCCTACACACAGACAATTAAGAATTATGCATTTATAATGACAGATTTTACCTGAAAAAGAACATTTAAAGTAGTCTTCTGAGGAACAAAATAATCACTTACAACATGTGCATCAGTGTTTCCCAACTTTTCAAGCATAAGGCACACCTGCATTAACAAATATTTTGTGTGGCACACCAGCCTCCATGGAGCAGGCATGTGGGCAATGTGATAGAAAGGACTTGGATGGCCAAAAGAAGAGCTAGGGAAGCACTGAAAGCACCATCAGCATCTCTTCCAAATTTTAAAACAAAGAAGAGAGGGGATAAAGACCACATGCACCAGCTCCTCCAGTAGAAGGGAAAAGATGGCGTGTTATGGACAACCGGCCCAGTTAGTTACCTTGATTGCCACTGCTACTGTTGCTCACAACACTCAAAAGTGAGTCGCATCCAGTGCTCAGTGCATGTTCTCCCTGTCTCACTCAGCCTGAGGATAAAACAGAGGCATGAACTCAATGGGAAAATGAGGAGGTGCTGTGTGCACTGTTTTTATGCTGCAGGTCCCAACTCTCCGTGCTCTGCACGCTGCCCATTAATTGACACACCCCAGGTTCATACTGCAGTTAGGAAGAAGTAGCACATGTTCTCAGAAAGGAGTCCCTACTTGTTTAAAAGCCATTGCTGGTGTCTCTTGTCACTGCAAGGCACTGAGAGCAGAGTGCAGATGCTGGACTGGATCTGAGCATCAGGCAGTGGTGACTTTTCCAAGGCACAGCGGATCAAGTCTGAACAATCTTGAGGGCCGCCAAGATATTAATAATTAAGGCTGACAGCTCCTCTCTGTGAAAAGACGCACCACTGCTGCATCTGTCTTGTCCTCTGAGGAGTCCTCCTGCTCCTCTGAGGAATACGAGCCCAGACTGGGAGAGCTCCCCCTGGACTCGAAGGTTCTCGAGAAATGCCCCAGGCTTGTGGAGGGGCCTGGGCTTTTATGGGGTGGTCCCCATCCTGCTGGCTCGGGAGGGCTTGGTTGTTCTGCATAGCCCGGTATGCTTTAGTGAATCAGCAGGACAAAGTCTGCTGAGAAAAAGCTAGGGGGATCTCCGGCAGGAGTCCCAAGTCCTTTGGCTTCCTCTGCCTACCCTCCGAAGAAGCCAGCAAGGGAGGGCCTGAGATCTCCGGGTACCCAAGGATATCACTTAATTGGAGTGTTGCTTCCTCATCCTGTCCCCCTTCTTCCTTGTCTACAGAGGGCTCTGCACAATTGTTCTACCAGGGGGGGAGGCCCAGGATCATCCGCGGGAGAGTGTGAGTTGCAGAGGGGGCAGAGGGAACCTGCCACAGTTGGGAGCCTCTTAGTCCTGGCAGCTGGGACATCTCCTTCCCCTCAACATGCCTCCAAGAACCGGATCGTGTAACGGTAGCGCATATGAGCCTGCTGCGTAGGTGAACCTGATGTATCTGTGCACTTTCCGCTCCTGCAGCTCTAGAGCGAGGAGCATCTCCCCCCTAGTGCTTCCAGGCGATCAGCCTGCTTCTCTGCCTACTTTCTGTTTGTCTCTTTCTCTCTCTTTTTTTTTTTTAAATTTTACTCACTAGCAGGCTGATACAGTAAGGAGCGGTAGGAAGAGGTGTGTTACGGCTGGGCGCACCCGCATTTGCTGCACGCACAGTTCGGATCACCTACCGCTCGATACTGTATTGAAATAGCATGCAAATGCAAGCCGCGTCCAAGAAGCGTCCGTGAAGCGTTAGGCCTGCGCAATCCATTTTACTGTATAGAGCACTATACAGCGCCTATACAGTATCCTGGGTGCGCTGGTACCTGTCATTTCAAATGACGTTTGAAATGACAGGTACCAGGGGGATTGCGAGTCTCTCTCCCCCCCTCCCGAAGCAAGGCGTAGGGCGAAAATTAAAACAAAAGTGAATAAAGTGAAATAAAAGTAAACTTACTGCATGTGAATTTTCTTTGAACAGTCCTCTCTCTCTCCTCCTCTCAAGGCGCGCACCGCGGCCCCTGCCTCCCGGGGGCAGCCGGCGGCAAAAGCGGCTTCCAGCAGCCCCCGCCGGCGAAGGTGAATGAATGCACGCCTGTGCGTGCAATTTGGCGCTCAAGGCGTGATGTCACGACGTTTGGCGTCACGGCGTGTGACGTCGGCGTTCGCTAATGCACTGCCTTGAGCACCCAAATTGCATTCATTCACCTTCGCCGACGGGGGCTGCTGGAAGCCGCTTTGGCTCCCCTGCCCCCGCCGGCGAAGGTGAATGAATGCAATTTGGGCGCTCAAGGCAGTGCATTAGCGAACGCCGACGTCACACGCCGTGATGTCAAACGTCGTGACGTCACGCCTTGAGCTTCCAAATTGCACGCACACGCGTGCATTCATCCACCTTCGCCGGCGGGGGCTGCTGGAAGCCGCTTTCGCCGCCGGCTGCCCCCGGGAGGCAGGGGAGCCGCGGTGCGCGCCTCGGGAGGGGGGAGAGAGGACTGTTCAAAGAAAATTCACATGCAGTAAGTTTACTTTTATTACACTTTATTTACTTTTGTTTTAATGACATGTTGAGCCGATTTTCACCCTGCGCCTTGCTTTGGGAGGGGGGGATTTTGACCGGAGCTTGCCTATTGCTGTCACACCACACTAACGCCAGGGTAAGGGTCCCGGGGGGGTGAGGGGGTCATTTGCCCATGAAATTTTGTCTCTCTGACCTGACGCTCCACACTAACGCAGGGGTAAGGGTAGGCGGTAAGTTAGCAGGTTAAACGCACGGCAAAACTACAGGTTAAAAAGGAGATAATCGGGGCGCACATTACTGTAGGGAGGGAATAGCTAATCGGAGCGTTTACATCTCATATACATGCCACGGGCGGAAAGGGTTACCGGTTGATTTAAAGAAGAGGTAAGGATGAGTTAAAAGGGATTTGGACTTGCGCGGCCAAATTGTGAGTTAGAAGCGGGTTAGAAGCAGGGTAACCGCGGCCGCGCTTTACTGTATCGGCCTGTGTGTGTTTCCAGAGTCGGGAAAGGAGCGGCGTCGGGGCAAACCACTCGGCCCTTACACTTCCCGTCTCAATGTGGGGAGGAAGAAGTCCCCTACCAGGGCACCTGCTCTGGGCCTTGCAAGGGCTGGGGCCACAGCCCAAGGGAATCACCGGGGAGAAGCCAGAGCACGACCCAGGAATTGCGGCTGATGGGGGAGGCCCCGGAGGGACTGGCCCAGGGGAGCAAGCTGCCAATCATCTGAGGAAAACAACAAAAAAAAAGGGTTGAGAGATGGAACAGCACTTGCCTGTACCTGCTGAGAGACAGAGAACCAGTGGGGACTTCCCCTCCCATGCCTCCCTATAGCAGATACAGCGTGGAGGCACGTTCTCTGTCTGCACAAGCTAAAAAGGAGGCAATCCCTATAGTGAGGACTGGTCTAGCAGGAGGGTAAGGAGCACCAATACATCTCCTATTAGGAAAACAGAAGATACTAGGCTGCTATGAATCCCTGCACAGAAACTCCACACTAGCAGAACACCTCACCTCAGACACACACGCAGAACACAGACAGACCCTCACCAAATACAGAATAAGGAGGCCATAAAGTACAATAGAAACATGCAGAGAAAAACTGAAAACCGGAAACCAGACTCTGTATGCAGTGCAATAATGGAAAATCACCATTCTCATTAAACATAACACAATAAAATCCAGAATATAACAATGCATTAATTAAAAGAATAAAACCATACCGATAAAAAGGAATATTTCAAACAGCTGATGAATAGAACATCTGATACTTAAAACTCACATACAAATTGTAAAAATTTCCCAAACCCCTTATAAAATATTTCAAAAACAGCAGGCACATCAAATAACACCCAGAAATAAAATAAGGATAAACATATTCCTGCTCTCCATACCAGTCATCCTGAGGTTGTTTTGGATTAGTGGAGTTGGGTAGAAGGCCATAAACTTTCTCCTTTCTCATAAACAACACTAACAAACACATTCATTTCGTTCACTTACTCACTCCTTCCTCTCACATACACATTCATGCTCACAAACACACTCCCTCTCTCATATATATGCTCTCACACACATGCACCTCTCTTACTCATGCACTCTCACACATACTCCCTCCCTAATTTCAATAAAATGTGATCATTTTAATACAAATTTGATATATTGCCCGTCTCAACAAATCTTGCATGTGCTTTCCTTTCTTCTCCCTTTCTATCACACCATAACTCTCTCACTCTCTAACCTAACCGAATATATGGCTCTTTGGTCCTGGAAGCAGGACCTACTGGCACTGCAGGATCCAGAAAGAAAATACAGGAACACCAGCCACACTGAGCATGAAAGACTTTGCTCTGGCCCCCTCTTCCTACTCTTATCTTGCTGCTGGAGGGTCCCAAGCATCTTGCTGATGGTGTCTAGGGCCTTCCCCTGCTACTCTCAGCCTCACTATTGGCTGAGAGTAGCAGGGGCCACATGTTGGCAGCAGTGCGGAACCAGGGAAAAAACTGCTGCTGGGGTCCATGTTGCTTTGAATGTGGGAGTGGCTTAGATTATTAGACGTCATTGCTGGTGGCCTGGTACTTGTTGCTCCACTTCAAAAGATAGCTCTGCCTCCTTGAGCTGTAGCCCAGTACCCTACTTCTCAATCCCCCCATTGCACTTTCATTCACCGTGATTCGACCGAAAGTCGTGCACCAGTTGATGCTGCTGCTCACACAATATGCAGGCCCTGTGCAAGTGCATGGATGTACACACCTGTTAGGGTCGAGCCTGGAAAAAATAAGAAAATGGGAGATATTTTTTAAGAAAGGGGAATTATATATATATACACACATGTATGTGTGTGGTGTGTTGGTGTGGTGTGCTATATATATTGGAACTACAAGCCCACAGATGCAAAGGGGATTCAACCAAGCCAAGACTGGATCAGCATATCTGGCAACTACAACTATGATATAAAACATTTAAACTAAAGGAACAAGAGTGCTAACAAAGCAGCACAGAAACTATTTTGCATGAGTGTAGGGGTATTGTGCAGCTGCCAGCTATTAGCTAACATAACATGAAATGGAAGACACATCTTCTATAATCAGGTCCTAGGACATGGAGTTCCATGGAACCTACACACTGATGTTACTCTCTGCGATTTACTCTTCTAAATCAGAAGTCAGGTCAGTTACTTAAAATCAATGAAACATATTTGGTTATGACATTTTGTAGCCTTTGCAGCATTGTGGATGTTAAGCACTTATTGAAAAATCAGTAGCAAATCATTGACTCATCAAGATCAATTAATCCATCTAAAATATAGCTTTATTATTGTGGTGAGATAGGATGATAAGTAAATGAACAAATGTGTTATGCCCCCAGAAAAACTCATCATCTACTTATCTCTTTCTTGGACTGCAATCATCTATTTAAAATAAGAACCTTTAGCGATGCTGTGTTATTCTGTTGCTGTCTGGAAGCATGCCTTGATCTTTTTCCCATACATTCCCCTTCCTCTGTGACATTTCCAGTTGGTCAAGAGGGAGAGACTATTTACTCCTTACATTTAACTTAAAAGTCTCTTATTTCTTTTGTATCCATGTATCTTGTCTGTTTTTACTAGATTGTAAGCTCCAAGGAGCAGGAGTTTGTCTCGTATGTGTCTCTGTACAGTGTTGTGTACATTTGTATATGCACCCTGTAAATGAATAAGAATATAATAAGGAACAATTTGATCCCAGTCCTGAGGTGGTGATGATTGAAATTGTGTCCTTTATTTGCTAGCTCCTACCCCTACAACACCTGTGTCCCGTGATTTATAGAAAGTTTCCCTGATCATCTGTCAGGTCATGTAAGCATCTACGAGATTAGTGTGTATGTAATGGTCTCAAGGGGCAGGGAACAGCTTTACACTGAACTTCCCTTAGACTAGCTGTTTGTGTCAGCAGAGTGGTGGCCAGCACAAAGCCTTTTTGTGCCAAACGCTGGATAGCGGATAATCTCAGTAGCATGGGGTAGACTTAGTTTTTGGGTCTTGCCAGGTACTATAGCCTGGACTGGCCACTGCTGATGACAGGATGCTGGGCTTGATGGACCCAGTATGGCATGTTCTTATGTTTGCTGACCCTGACTTGAGGGTGCACTGACCGTGTGATGAGAAAGGGCGGTAGGTCTGTTTGTGAAGCTAGCTATCCTATTTTAGTAATCATTCTTTGGAAGAGAAGAAGAATTGTATTTGTTCACATACCTTACTGCTAGTAATATCCAAAACATGTTTACAATACATCACAATTACAAACATATTTTGTAAGTAATAGGAATCAGTGGAATATGTGTTTTAAATCAAACAAAATACATTAAAATCAGACTTACAAAACAGACTAACAGTATTAGCACTATTACAAATACCAATCAAATAATTTTAATAATCTAAACATAATAATTCAATGATATATTCTTTCTTTTTTAATTTAATCTGGTTATTTCAATCTTATAAAGATCATTTTACAGAATAAATGTAAACATTATATCCAAACTCAAAAGTAAAACTTATCCATCAGGCAACAAGATCTGATGTTACATTATCTAGTCCACAATAAAAAGGGGATGCTGAAATAAGGAAACATAAAAGAGGAAAAACATCACAATAGAAAAGGAGAAGAGATAATAACATATTGCTTACAAAATCCCACCTTCTAAACCAATTAACCTGTCTCTATATCACTCAGGAACCTAACCAGGTGATCCTGGTCAGAAAAATCAAAATGATTATGTTGATGAGATACCAAGCACTTACAAGGATACTTGAGAAAAAATTGTAGCACTCAATGACAAAAACTCTGTTTTAACAGTAAAAACTGTTTCCTTCTAGTTGGGGTGACTGCTGAAATACAGGAAAATGTGTATTTTCTGGCCACAGAATAGGAATTATTTAAAAGGAAAATAGTTACGGAAAACCATTAATCTTTATCTGTTTCCAGGCAAAAAGACACTAACAGAGTGGCTCTTACAGTGATAACATCCAAACAGGATTCAAGAAAAGTAGATATACCTGGTTTGTTAGTAGATAGCTGATCTAAACCCCTCTTCTATTACACTTAAGGGTAGATTTTTAAAATGCTGCATGCGCTACCTGGTGCGCGCACGTGGACGCGCCGATTTTATAACGTGCTCGCGCACGGTGCAACGCACGTTTATAAAATACGTGTGGTCCGCATGCACATACCGCGCAGATTTTATAATTTTGCACCTATGTGCGTGACGACGCGATCAAGGGGGGGGGGGGTGTAATAATTTAGCAAATTTGCGCAGGCGAACGAGATCGGGGGGCTCCCCCAGTTCCCTCCCAGTCCGCTCCAATTTAGGAGTGGACTGGGAGAGAACTTTCCTACCCTCTACCTATCCTCCCTTCCCCTTCCCCTCTCCTCCCCACCCTCTAAACCCCCCACCCCCTTTTTTTATTTTTTACCTTTTATTTGGCAAGTTACTTCAGGGCCCGACCTGAAGTAACTTGAGCACGCCAGCAGCCGGCCGGCCCGCGAGGCTGGGACAGCAAGGAATGGCACTGTCCCGGCCCACCCCGCCCCCTGGACCACCCCTTCATAGATGCCTGGCTCTTGTGGTGTAATGGGGGTTACGCGTG
This sequence comes from Rhinatrema bivittatum, assembly GCF_901001135.1. Taxonomy (NCBI): domain Eukaryota; kingdom Metazoa; phylum Chordata; class Amphibia; order Gymnophiona; family Rhinatrematidae; genus Rhinatrema; species Rhinatrema bivittatum. Next base: position 134,331,370 of record NC_042622.1, on the reverse strand, counting down.
CAGCTGGGCGTCTCAAAAATGCGCGCAGCACACTCAAGGCCTGGCCTCGCATGTAACCCCCATTTTTTATGCGCAGGGTTTTTTAAATCAGCCCATTACATTCCTCTTATTTCTTGGGAGATAATATGTTAGATACCAAAGGTATCTTATCACTTCTACAAACCCAAAACCTCACACAAGTATTTCTTGAACATTTCACAAGGTGATAATAACCGAGTCATCGGGAAATTTAATAAACGTAAGTTTTTCCCTCAATAAACATTTTCAATCCTCTCCATATGATTGCCTATAGCTACAATATCTTTAATAAAAACCAATCTCAAGGCTTGTTCAGTTGATACCACAGATTTAACCTCAGTTAATTCCTTCTCAACTATAAATACTCTTCGATTATAGTCCTGTTGCTTTAAATCAGAGTCCTCTGATAATTTCCCCACACGCTCATTCAGCTGAAGCAAAGATTTCTCCGTTCTTGAAACCACCCCCTAGATATCAATAAAGGAAATATTATTAGGAACCACAGACTCCACCTATAGCTTTTCCACTATAATATTAGCTCCTCTCACGTTTACTGGCTCCTAAGATAAATTAGCAGATTCTTGTGATCTATTGGCAGGGATCTCTGCAGACTCCAAAGAAACCTCTGGGGAGCAATTAGGAATAGAGGAATTAATTGGACTTCCATCCTCCATTTGGGTGGATGCCAGTTCAACTTTTAAAACATGAGGCCACGTGGGAAGTTAGTTGAAGCCCGGGCTAAGTGAGGCTCCAGATAAAGAAGAGCTCTCCCCTACAGTGCCCTGAAAGATTGGAGTAGATGAAAGGATTCTTCTAAATTAAGATAAATTTGATTTTCCCATCCCCCTTCCTTCTCCTCCTCTCCTGCACCAGGGTGAATACTTGGCAGGGGATCACATGGGACATATGACCTTACTGGCCTAAGCTTGCTTTTTAACTAACCCCTCTTAATGCATTCCTATGCATGGAGACATGCTTACTATATCTTGTTAGATAAACAAGACAGGCTCTCCCCGTCTCCAGGGGCAAGAAGATTATTCTGATTATGTGTTCTTCTTGCATGCTTTAAAAACATGACTTTTTGTTCAAGCATTTTGGGTGCATTTTTGATGATCTGGATTGGTTATTAAGAATGTATCAGATTGGTTATTAAGAATGTATCAGTGAGTGGACGCTGCTGGTTGAGGAGAGGAGCGGCTGACAGATGCCAATACTTGAGATCCTTTCCCTCACACATATTGGCCCTCTCCCCATGTACAATGGCCACAAACAGGGGAGAAAGACTGATACTTCACGCATATCCAGCATAGCTCTCTGCTTCAACGGCAGGGGAGAAAGTCTGATACTTCACGCATATCCAGCATAGCTCTCTGCATCAACAGCAGGGGAGAAAGTCTGATACTTCACTTTCAATGCATATTCAGCATAGCTCTCTGCTTCAACGGCAGAGGAGAAAGTCTGATACTTCACTTTCAATGCATATCCAGCATAACTCTCTGCTTCAACGGTAGGCGGAATGAAGAAAAGTGGATCCATAATTAGACAACAACCAACAAGGACTGAATTACACAGTCTGGGTACAAATAAGCATGGGTGTAGCTTGCTTATTGCGGCAGTTACTACCCCTAACTAATTAAGCTAGATATTTCACTTAGATGCAGTTCCAACACCTCTCTCTACATTAATGGTGGGGGTGGAAGGGAAATAGAACCAAAAGTTTACTAACAGCCAGAGTATGAGGAAAAAAAAAAGTGCAAAACTTGCTGGGCAGACTGGATGGGCCATTTGGTCTTCTTCTGCCATCATTTCTATGTTTCTATGTAGAAGAAAAACTTTCTAAGATGTGCTTGATGCACCACAGGAGCACCGCTTTTCATTTCTCCTGGGGCCCTCATTGATGATGTCAGAGGGCCAATGAGTGTGAGGGAAAGGATCTCAACTACTGGCATCTGACACCAGTCTCTCAGCTGCTCCTCTCCTCAACCAGCAGCATCCAATCACTGATACATTCTTAATAAGCAATCCAGATCATCAAAAATCCTGACATATGTAGTCCATATTACCTCTATCCATGTTCCCAAAATGCTTGAACAAAAAGTCATGTTTTTTAAAGCATGCAAGAAGAACACATAATCAGAATGATCTTCTTGCCCCTGGAGACAGGGAGAGCCTGTCTTGTTTATCTAACAAGATATAATAAGCATGTCTCCATGCACAGGAATCATTAAGAGGGGTTAGTTAAAAAGCAAGCTTAGGCCAGTAAGGTCATATGTCCCATGTGATCCTCTGCCAAGTATTCACCCTGGTGCAGGAAAGGAGGAGAAGGAAGAGGGATGTGAAAATCAAATTTATCTTAGTTTAGAAGAATCTGTCCCATCATCCTTATTGTTGGGAAAAATTGTTGTGGCCAAAATGCTGTACACCGTAACAAGTTCACATGTGTTTTTTAATCTTGGAGTACTTAGACACAGAGGGATAAATTTTTAAAGACCCGATCACCTTTCACATGGGTAAACAGAAATCCAACTTTCATAAGTCAGCCAGATCCCAATAAATGGATTTTTAGCAGCGTGTGCTTTTGGTCACATAGAAAAGAGGCATTTCAGAGATGTATTTGAAAACTGTGGGGTTCATAATCAGCTGCTTTGCAACTCGGCTAATAAGCTAGACAAAACTAGCCTGCTAACTTAACCTGTGTAATCAGCGGCACACCATGCCACCAAATGTATCCAGCTATCCTAGTTAGTCGCATAAATCAGCTGGACAACCAGACTTAACCAGGTATGTTATCCAGCTAATTTTGAATATCAGATAACTTATCTAACTCAGCTTCTCTTAGTTGTGTCTCTGAAATTCTACTAATTTATCTGGCCAAATTTTAGCCGGATGATAAGTTATCTGGTTAGAGTTTTGCTGGATAAGCGCCCAAATATTCATTTAGCCGGATAACTTCTGAATATGGACCTCTGGGTTGCACATTTCAAGAAAGTTACATGTGCTGTGGTTAGGCTACTAACATGGCTGACTTACACCATAATTTTGAAATGTATTTTGAAATGTATATGAATATGCATGAGAGAAAATTTGCATGCACTGCCTTCATAACATGCAAATTTTCTCTCATGCATATTCATTGTGGAATTCCTGAAAACCTGACTGAGTGGTGGGCCCCCAGGACAGGGTTCGGGACCACTGTTATACTGGATTCCTTACTTGAGTCTTTGAGTCCACATAGATCAGGGGTGGCCAACTCCGGTCCTTGAGAGCCACAAACAGGCCAGGTTTTCAGGATATCCACAATGAATATGCATGAGAGATTTTCATGCACTGCCGCCATTGTATGCAAATCTATCTCATGCATATTCATTGTGGATATCCTGAAAACCTGGCTTGTTTGTGCTCTCGAGGACTGGAGTAGGCCACCCTTGACATAGATCTAATCTTCAAGTGGGAATTCTGAAGCTGATAATCCAATGGATCTAGGTAGCTAAATAAGGAGTTACATAAAAAGAAAATAAGAAGACAATCAACCCACCACTGCATCTAAACGCTGATGGTATCAGAAAAATCAAATGCAATATACTCAGTCTATGGTCTTATGCCTGCAATTAGAGATGTGAATCGGAACTGATATCGGATCCGATTCTGGTTCCGATTCACATCTATAGAGATGTGAATCGGAACTGATATCGGATCCGATTCTGGTTCCGATTCACATCTCTACCTGCAATGGCCTATAGACAATATCTGATAGTAGCACCACAAACTCAATTACTTATCATCAGTGTATACAACTGTGTCTTGTAAAATCACATAGTGCAAAGAGGAAACTGATACATATCGGTGAATAAACACCCATGGACAAGCGATATTTTGCTTGTAGTTGTAAATAAGAAATTAGCCAGCTAGATCTGATGGAAAGAAAATTTCACCCCACAGGGCTACTAAATATAGCTGCCTGGTTTCACTAGGCAGCTAGATTTAGCCACTCAAACTTGGGCGGGTCCCTGGAGTGGAGCGGAGCAGAGCGAGGCAGGTCAGAGAAGGAAGCTAATCCTAGGCATAGGTTTTGCAAACTTAATTCTAGCTGGCTCAGTTTTAGCCAGCTAGATTTAAATTATTTTCAGCTATAACTTAGCCAACTAGCTTGTGGCTACAAGTAAACCTATGTCAGTGGGCTAATACATACAGTAGTCAACATTCTTTGCTACTATACTGGACTGAATATTGGCCTCTCTGTGTTTTCAAAAGCTCAGGTTGGTGGACACCATCTTTGAATCATTCTTGTGCTGGGCCAATAAAAAGTATCAGAGCCTGCAGAGAATTTGGTTTTCTCCAGGACCAGTACAGCTACTAGAACTCTGGAATGCTTCACCTTACACTTTATTCCTGTCATGCCTGGCCACTAGTCATCTATATATATATATATATATATATATTTATTTAACATTTTTATATACCGGGCTTCATGCAGAATTTGCATATCAGCTCGGTTTACATTGTAACTGAAAGAGACATGCATGAAGAATGCAAGTTACATAGAACAGGGACTTAAAAACTTGGTACAGAATACATGGGTAAAATAACTTATAACATAATTGAAGAATGAGAAACTGAAAATTAGAAATTATGGTGTGAATAAAATGAGGTCACATGCTCAGCTGATTTCCTCAGCAGACAGTGATCGTCCTCTGAGTTGGTACAAGTAACCCAGCTGATTCTTCCCCTCCCAAGGCATACTCAAATCTACTGCTCACATTTTCACAAAGGTAATACTCAGGCTCAGGAAGGAAAAGAAGACATCTAACACCATTGCAGAGACCCCTGCGGTCACCTTAAGCCAGGACATCCCAAACCTGTCCTGGTACCCCACAGCCAGTTGGATTTTCAGGATACCCATAATGAATATGCATGAGATAAATTTTCATATCCTAGGTTTCCAATGTATGCAATTTAGCTCATGCATATTCATTGTAGATATCCTAAAAATCCAACTGGCTGTGGGGTCCTCGATAGGTGCGGGAAGCCCTTTTGTAACCAATACTAACCATGATTAAAGCAATTAGGGTCCCACCAGCAAAATTCAGCGCTAATAAATGATACCCACAAAGCGAGACAGTCCCTTATTTGGAATATAAAATGTATAAATGACCATTTTATCTCCTCTGCCCTCCAAAAATGTTTCTCTTCAACACATTTCAGAAGAAAATTAAGCTCTGTCCATCATTGCTCACCAATGAATGTATCATATATCTACCTAAAAAGTGAAATGATTCCAGAACGGGGTGGGCAAATTATGGCCAGTGGGCTGAAACTAGCCCATCTTTTGTGTCAGCTCCATTATCTCCAGCCCACAAACGCCATACTCGAGCGACGACTGATGACCACACTCGATGATGATGTGCAGGCGACTAACCTACTTCCTCTTTCATTGCACACACTGTGCAGAGGCTGCTCTGTTACAGCGGCATGGGCAGGGCTCAGTGGATGGTATGGGCAGGCATGTGTGGCCCTGAGTAGGAGCCAGTCAACTGCTGTGTGTGTGAGCTTGTGATTTGGCTGGGATGCAATTATCACTTAGTGAATGGGCCTCGCTGCAAGAAGGGTAGGGAGAGCTGTGCTGGGTGGGTGGTGGTGGCTTCCAACAAATAGGAAGACAAGCTGCAGGCCCAAGCTGCCAAGATGGCGGCACCAAGGAGAGGGGCTGGGTGGGGTGGTACTTCCCCCCCCCCCCCAAAGCTGAGGGGGGAAAATATAGAAATGTGGGAAAATAATCCCCAGTGAGGGGGGAAATAGGGAAGAAATGTTATCATAAAACTGGGGGAAATGAATAGTAATCCCCACCCCCTCATGGCCTCCCCAGGCCCCAGGAAGGGAGGCCTATACTACAGGAGTTAAAGGAGGATTCAGTGCCAATGGAGAGGACTTACTGTGTAGCAGTAAGAAGCTCAGCAGACATTAAAGAAGGGAAGCCAGCTGTCAGAGATAGGAGGAGGAAAGTACTGGGAGTCGGGGTGCGGATCCGGAGCATGTGAGGATGGCCGTGCAAAAAGGGAGAAAGTGTATGCAAGTGAGGGAGTTTGAGATCCAAGGTGACTCCGCAGAAGGAGCTCCAAAGAGGACCCTTTCCCTCCCACCAGCTCTTGGTGCAGATGAGCCAGTAATGTGGCCTTGATTTAAAAGTTTTTCCATCCTTCCTCTGGAAATTATTTGCTGGCTCCCTGATGAGCTGAACCCTATTAGAGGAACAGGGCTCAGTAGTTATGAAACATCTTTAAACATTCATTAACTTTATAAAGGTATCATCAATACCCAACTCTTGATTTTGGATGTCTATCTCATGAAAACACCTGGTCTAGAATTAGAGGTCATGATAGGAGGCTGAAATGGGGTTAAATTTAGGATAAACATAAGAAAATATTTCTTCACATAAAGGGTGGTGGAATCATGGAACAGTATCGGAATTCAAGAAAGCATCGACTGAGCACAGAATATCCTTTGATGTTGGAGATCAAGAGATGCCAATTGACCCACTTCAAGGACGCAGATTATAAACCAGTCATGGATTTTTGACAATTCCGTTCTGATGCACTATGGCACCTGCAGCACTGATTTTTCAACTAGTAGAAGCAGGGACTAATAATAACAATAACCAGGTCTAACCAAGAGTCTCCGTCCTTAAACTGGCTCCGAGTAGACTTTGGCTATTCTAACGGCAAAAAAATAAATAAATAAAAATGGGCAGACTAGATGCGTCTTGCTGTCAAACACGATTGAATTAATGCACCTTACATGAAGCGTATCCGTTCTACTTTCTACAAACTTGCAAGTAGTTGTGAAACTTGCTTTACACAGCGACAGCACAGGCGAGGCTGACGTCCGCACAGCGACCACATCACGTGAAGCCTCGGCGAGCTCGTGGCAAATGGAGTCGCAAATATTGACATTACTAAACCACAACCTTTTTCTTTTTTTTAAGACCAGGAAGGCTGGAATTTCGAAGCGTTGGAGCTTGGCTTCGTTTATTATGTTTGCGTCCTTTCTCCGCTTTTGATTGGACGAAACCTTTTAAAAAAAAAAAAAAAAAGGAAAAGAAAACGGCTGGTCGATGCATTCTGCGGCTGAAAGCCGGCCCCAGTGGTGGTAGCGCGTGCCCAAAGGGGAACTTAATGCCAGACGACAACAAGTGTTGTAGCCTGTGAGAGCGAGCGCGCGCGCGCCAGAATCTCGCGCCACCTCCGGGGTCAACGGTGCACGGGCCCGGCATGGCTTCCCTGGAGGAGGAGAGCCGCCGCCGGCTGCAGGCGGCCGGACAGTCTCACCTCCTGCGCTTCTGGACGAACTGGACCCAGCGCAAAGGGCCGCTTTCCTCGGAGAGCTGTCCCTGCTGGACCCTGAGCAGCTGAAAGCGCACTGCCGCCTGGCTGCCGAGGCCTGCGCCCGGGAGACCCAGCGCCCCGCAGCGCCTGGACCAGCAGATGCAGCCGGTGCCGCCCGAATTCCTGGGGAGCGTGAGGCGAAGCGACCGGGAGATTCTGGCGCAGTGGGAGGAGGAAGGTGAGAGAAGATGATCTGTCTGCTTTTAGCCTCATTAACTAACTTTCTTTTTTTTTTTTTAACCATTGTCATGCTTTATGAAATGCCCCATATCTTTTATATCCTGTAATGTTTGTCTTATTAGACTGTAAGCTCTATGGAGCAGGGACTGACTTTTTTATGTATTTGTACAGCACTGTATATGTCGTGTAGTGCCATAGAAATGTTAAGAAGTAGTAGTAGTAGAAGGAAAGGGTCCTATTCCTCTTGCAGGACTGCACCAGTCACTTTCTGAAATGAATTCCAGGATAGTTTTAGTAGATGCAACTCTATTAGTTTAGTAATCCAAAGTAATTTAAACTTAGTTCAGAGTTTATTTGAACCTAGGTGATGGCATTTTTAGTTTTTAAAATAGTTAGATATTTTGATGTCAACTTGTTTCTTAATAATTCTGGATACAGGGTTGTGACTTCTCCCAAGGTCAACCAAAGAGGCTGATCCTGGCCTAGTTTTGCCTCATTGAATGTATGTTGTTGTTGTTCAGATTTTCTCATTGATTTACTTAAGCAGGTGATTCTATAAAGTGTACACCTTCAATTTGAGTGAAGTGACTTTAGAAGAAAAGCTTCTTTGTGTGCTGTGGATATATCCCAATTGCTTTAGCTTAAATTTTCCAATATAAGCAGGAAGACAGCACCCTGAAAGATTATTATTGATAGCCTTGTCTGAAAGTTAACGTACAAAAAAAATGTAACATTTATTTCATTCTTCCAATGAAATATGAAGAGAATTTATGACAGGTACTAAAATTTTAATTGTAACACTGATTTTTAATTGTTTTGATAGCACTTTATAGTTACTTTTGGTTATGTCTAATAGAATATTTATTTCACTTTGGGTTATGCCTGTATGTTTAAGCAGATTAGTTTCAATTTGAGTTATTATTTAGTCTGTTAGTTTCCTTCTGCTCCTTTGGCCTACTAGCTCAATCTGAATCAATTTCCAGGAACAATACCATGAGCCCGTCCTGTGCAGTTACTCGGGGAGGGAAGGAGTTCTTCTACTTATATTCCCCTCCCAACTTATCAGGGCCGATACAGTACAGTGCGCTCCATCGGAGTGCACTGTTAACCTGCGATTGGACGTGCGTTTTGGACGCGCTATTACCCCTTACTGAATAAGGGGTAATGCTAGCGCTTCCAATCGCAGGTTAACACTGCGCTAGCTTTACCCCTGCTTTACCCCTGCTCGATTCAGAAGCAAATGTGCAGCCAAGCCGCACATTTTGCTTTTAGAAATTAGTGCCTACCCAAGGTAGGCGCTAATTTCTGCCGGCACCAGAAGTGCACAGAAAAGCAGTAAAGACTGCTTTTCTGTGCACCCTCCGACTTAATATCATGGCGATATTAAGTTGGAGGTCCCGAAACTTAAAAAAAAAAAAAGTGAAATAGGCCCGCAGCTTGAAAACCAGACGCTCAATTTTGCCGGCGTCCGGTTTCTGAACCTGTGGCTGTCAGCGGGTTCGAAAACAGACACCGGCAAAATTGAGCGTCGGCTGTCAAACCTGCTGACAGCCACCACTCCTGTCCAAAAAGAGGCGCTAGGGACGCGCTAGTGTCCTTAGTGCCTCTTTTTACCACCGGCCCTAATTTAAATAAATTTATTTACTGTATCATGTGCACAGGAGAGCGGGCGCTTGCCCACTCTCCCGCAATTTTACTGTATCGGCCCGTGTGTAATGGAGTTATTGCAGAGAAAGCCCTCTGCTGGTGCCCAGGCATGGGACTTTGAAACACTGCAATCTTGGGTTCTAAGTCAAGTTGGCCAGGAAATGCAGCCCAGTTCTCTCCACATGGCAGCGCCTGCCACTGATCCACCGGACAGTCACATATTCACAGGTTTTATTTTTTAAAGGATTATTCAGTTGGCTATTTAAAACAAAATTATTATTTTTCTTTTTATTCTAACTTGTTTGAGACAGTATTTCTGCTTAGAGTTTTTGAAAGATCTTCCTAGATAAAGTTCCCCGGTGTCGTGAATCTGAACCACGTTTGCCGATTCTTATTGCAAACCTCGCACTGATACCTGTGTAGGATGAATGCAGCCTGCAGCTGGAAAGTGAACTCAAAAAAGACTTATTTAAAAAGGATATAAACTTAGAAGCCAGCAACATTTGTAGAAGCCAAGGAAAATAAGTTTTCGTACAATGTAACTGTTCTGCTTCATTTGTTTCATCTATTTCTTTTAGCTTATAGTAATATTTTATGCTGGTTTTGTTTGCCATTCTTTAGCCTTCCTTTCCATACCGCAGTCCAGCTGTTCTCTCTCTCTCTCTCCCTTTCCCAAACCAGCCTCCCCTACCAATGAAATTAAGAAACAGGCAGGCTGGCATTCTGAATTTAACTAGTATGTAAATAAATGAGTCATTTCTTGTGTCTTGAGGATATGGGTGTAAACATTTTAGGCAAAGTTGGACATAAGCCTGCATAAAATATGGTTTATAGCTTTTTAAACCTTTTTTTTTTTTTGGTACTTATGTTTTATCCCTCTTCCTATCTATCCACTCCCTTCTGTCTTTGGTGGCCGGCTTGTCATAGCTAATCTTCTCGTTGCAAGTGGTGGGTCCTTGCAAGCCTTGATTGTGGCTTCTTTTCTTTTTGTTGACTGGGGAAGTGGCTCTTTAACTGGTCCCAGCAACTTTCTTGGCTGCAGGCACCTGAGTAACCTGGCACCTGAGATGTTTCCAGCAGGAGGGAAGAAGGCGACATCACAGTCCCACATTGCCACCTAGTGCCACTGGTCCTATAACTGTTCCCTACCCTTTGCACCCCACTCATGATTTTATTAATCTCAATCATACCACTTATGACATCTCTTCTCCAAGCTAAAGAGCCCTAATCTGTTTATTGTTTCTCTATAAAGGAACTTTTCCATTCCTTTTATCATTTGTCTCCTTTCTCTGCACTTTTTCTATATTTGCTATATCTTTTTTGAGATAGAGCAACTAGAACTGCACACAGTGCTCCAGCTGCACTATGGACCTATTCAAAGGCAATATAATATTCTCCATTTTGTTTTCTATTCTTTTCAAATAATTCCTAACATTCTATTTGCCATTTTGACCTCCGCTGCACACTGAGCCAAAGATTTCAAGATATTGTCCATAAGGACTCAAAGGTCTCTTTCTTGCGTGCTGCCCACTAATATAGAACCCAGCATTGTGTAACTGTAGTTGAGATTATTTTTCCCTATGTGTATTACTTTGCACTTGTCCTCATTAAATGGTGTCTGCCATTTAGATGCCCAGTCTCCTAGTCTTACAATCCACTGCTGTTTTAATAACTCAAATAATTTTGTCATCTGCAAATTTGATCTTCTCACTTGCTGTTCCTTTCTCCAGATCATTTTATGAATATCCTAAATAGCTCAGGTCCCAGAACAGACCCTTGGGGCCACTAATGACCCTACCCTCTGTTCCCTGTCTCTTATCCAGTTACCAGTCCACAATAGGACACTGCCTCCTATCTCATGACCTCCCAATTTCCTGAGGAGTTTCTTAGGAGGGACTTTATTAAATGTCTTCTGAAAATCCAAATGTACTTTATCAACCAGCTCACCATTATCTGCTTGCTTATTTACACCTTCAAAAATAATCTAGAAAACAACTGGTAAGGTAAGACTTCTCTGCAAAAACCATGTTGACTCTCCCCATTAAATCATCTCTCTTTACTGTATGTGATCAATTGTATTTTTACAGAATAGCTTCTACCATTTTGCCCAGCACCAACATCAGGTTCAGCCTATAGTTTCCCGATCACCCCTGGAGCCCCTTTTTAAAAATTGGCATCACATGGGCCACCATCCAGTCTTCTGGTACTGTGACTGTTGTAAATGATAGGTTGCAAATCACCAGAAACTCGACTATAATTTCATGTTTAAATTCTTCAGGAGTCTAGGGTGAATATCATCCTGACCTGGTGATTTGTAATTGTTTACGGGCCGATACAGTAAAAGTCGCGGGAGAGCGCGCGCACAGGCCATTCTCCTGTGCGCGCGATTCTGTATTCAAATGAGGGCCCACGGCAAAAAGAGGTGCTAGGGACACTAGCGCCTCATTTTGGACAGGAGCGGCGGCTGTCAGCGGGTTTGACAGCCGACGCTCAATTTTGCCGGTGTCGGTTCTCAAACCCGCTGACAGCCACGGGTTCGGAAACCGGACGCTGGCAAAATTGAGCATCCAGTTTTTGAGCCATGGGCCAATTTCAAATTTTTTTTTTTTAACTTTCGGGACCTCCAACTTAATATCGCCTACCTTTGGGTAGGCACTAATTTCTGAAAGTAAAATGTGTGGCTTGGCTGCACATTTTGCTTTCTGAATCGCGCGGGAATACCTAATAGGGCCATCAACATGCATTTGCATATTGCAGGCATTATTAGGTTTGGGGGGGTTGGACGCATGTTTTCGACGCTATTACCCCTTACTGAATAAGGGGTAAAGCTAGCGCGTCGAAAACGCGCGTCCAATCGCGGGTTAACAGTGTGCTCCGCCGGAGCGCACTGTACTGTATCGGCCTGTTAGCCTTGTCAATCTGATTTCTTACATTCTCCTGTTTCACTGTGACTTCGTTTAGTCCTCTGAATCATTGCTATCAAATATGTTTTCCAGTGTGAATCAACCTTGACACCTTCATCAGTAAAGACAGAGGCAAAGAATTCATATAGTTTTTCTGCTATTTCCTTGTCCTCCCTCAGCACGTCTTCCCCTCTGTCATCTAGGAGCCCAGCTGACTCCCTCACAGGCTTTTTGCTTCAAATGTTAGATGTTGTTATAAAGATAAAGAAAATACAGTTTATAGCTTTAAATAAAATATGACAAATCTTTGTGAAACACACTGGAGACTGATATTAAATGTTTATAACAGCTTGCCTAAATTTGCAGGTTGTTACACGCCTAAATCACATCAATTTTAAAAGCAAAGTTAGATGTGTAAATTTTGCTTTGAAATTTTTCCCATGGAAACTACTCACACAACTTACACCTGCTACTTAGCTTTTTATTTTTTTAAATACAAACCCTGCCCAGCCTTCATCCCTGGAATGCCTTTTGCCAATGTGCTTAAAGTTGCATGTGCACAGGGTGTATGTGTGTAATTTTTATGTGCATATCGGCTGTGCAGTTTTCAAAAAGGGCTATTTCTGCGGGTGAAAACACCGTTTTACCCACAGATGTCCCTTTAAAAATTACCCTCTATAGGCAGAGCTCTTAGTTTCTTGCAGGAGCTTAGGAGTAGATTCTGTGCCAATTCAGCGCTGTTTTCCTAAATTTCAGTTATTTTGCATATTAAATCATGCACATTTATTTTGAATAATAAAAATAATTTTTCAACCTTCATTTGTGTCTGAATAATGTGTTTATTTTGTGCTTTTTGGGAGTTTTATGGGTGGGGAACCTCAGGAATCGATGTGGGAGAGGAAGGATCTTAGTGATTTATTTATTTATTTATTTATTTTATTTATTTAACAATTTTTATATACCGGCATTCGTAGGACACATCATGTCGGTTCACATTTAACTGAGAAAGGAAATTACAATGAACGAGGATAGAGAGAGTCAACGATATTACAATGAACTAGGAACAAGGATAGAGAGAGTCAACGAGCAAGGATACAACTTTGTAAAACGAACTGGATGATGATTATGCATGTTAAGAGTAGGTATGCATCAGGATGTAAAGGATGCATGTACCCTTAAGAACTTAACATATGAAATTATTTACAATAATAATATTAAATGTAGGGGCAGGGAGAAGGGGAAGGGGGTAGCGAGGAGGGGAAAGGAGAGGAGGGGGTAGGGGTATGGGAGAACGTTAAGGCAATGGCGCTTTCAAGGAAAGGCTGTTTGTAGGAAGAGAGGGGAGAGGTAGGGGAGAGGCAGCAGGGTGCTGGGGAAGGGTGGGGGGAGGGAGCAGGGGGGGAGCTGGGAAGGTGAGGGAGCTAGAATGGTAGGGGAGAGGGGGGAGCTGGGAATTTTATTTATTTTGGGATGGCGAAGGGGAGGTTGAGGAGGGGGTGTGTAGGCTGAGCGGGAGCTGAGTAAGTTCGAGACAAGACAGTGACTAGGATTGGGAGGAGTTGGGGTAGGCCTGTTTAAAGAGCCATGTCTTGATTCCTTTTTTGAAATGGCTCAGGGACAGTTCTAGGCAGAGTTTAGCAGGAAGGGAGTTCCAGAGGGTAGGACCCGCAATGGAGAAGGCTCTGTCCCGGGTAGTGGTAAGGTGCCCAATTTTGAGTGAGGGGGTTTGAAGGGTGCCAGCGAGGGAGTTTCTGGTGGGGCGATTAGTTTGACGGAAATGTGGCATATCCTCAAGCCAGGGGGAGTTGTTTTTGTATAATGTGTTATGGAGGATGGTAAGTGTTTTGTATTGGGAACGGTAGGAAATGGGGAGCCAGTGGAGATCCTGTAGTATGGGAGTGATGTGGTCAGTTTTCCTGGTGTTTGTTAAGATTCTAGCCATAGCATTTTGGAGGATTTGGAGGGGTTTAATAGTGGAGGCAGGTAGACCTATGAGAAGGGAGTTGCAATAGTCGATTTTAGATAGTATGGTGGTTTGCATAACAGTGCGGAAGTCGTGGGCGTGGAGGAGGGGGCTTCAGTTTTTTGAGGGTTTGAAGTTTAAAGAAGCCCCCTTTTAGCAGTGATTTAATGTGAGATTTGAAGCTTAGCTGATTGTCAAGGGAAACTCCTAAGTCTCTGACACTGGGTGGTAGTGTGTAAGCTTGTGAGGCGTTTTGATTCATTTGGTGGATCGCGTCGATTGATTGATTTGTTAGGATAAGGATTTCTGTTTTAGAGGCATTGAGTGCAAGGTGGATATTGGAGAGGAGAGAATTGATGGATGTCAGGCAAGTTTCCCAATATTGCAGGGTTTCAGTAAGGGATTTCCGAATGGGAATGAGTATTTGTACGTCGTCTGCATATAAGAAAAATTTTAGTCCTAGTTTAGAGAGAAGGTGGCAGAGTGGGAGTAGATATATATTGAAGAGGGTGGACGATAAAGAGGAGCCTTGTGGTACGCCTTGTGTAAGGGGAATGTGAGCGGATTCAAAGTTATCAAGTTTGACTAGGTACTTTCTGTGGTCAAGGTATGAGGAGAACCAGGATAGGGCTGTATTTGAGATGCCTATCTCCGCTAACCGTGATAATAGGATTTGATGGTTCACGGTATCGAAAGCACCCTTCCCACCCTTCCCACCCTTTAAGAAAGGGTGGGAAGATGAGGAGGAGAGAGAGGAGAGGAATGCTTCTCCTAGTGCCATCCTGACCCCTTCTTTTTTCTCCTCACCCCTAGTTATCACCCCATCTCTCTTCCCTTCTTTGCTCTGGTCGTCTTTCATTCCCGCTCTCTCATCCAAGTGTGCCAGCACGCACTCCCACGCTCACCCTCCCTATAGTTCCTCTTTCACACACCTCCCAGCTTCCCTTTCTCACAAGCCACTTCTTTCCCCCCCCCCTTTTTTTTTCTTTTCAAACCTCCTCAACCCTGCTTCAGCCCTCCTGATGCTTCTGCTCCATCCCACCCTGCCCATGCTGATCAGGCGGCAGGAAACTAGGAGAGTGGCAACGTGTTGGGCCATGGCCGCCTCTCATGCTGCCTGGGAGTTTTGCTGCTGCTTTAAAGTGTGCGGGGCACTGTACCGCTTTACATTTTACACTTTACATATTTCTAACCACTGCTCAAAGTGATTTACAATGGAATGAAAGCTGACATTCCAAGCCTAACTGCATCCCAATGCATCCTAACTGCATCCCAATGATTGAACAAATCATTGAAAGCAGTCTTCGGACTCCGAATGGCAAAAGAAGACGATGCAGCCCAAGATGCTGCCACCCCTTCTTCTCTTCCTTCTGCCTGATCGGTGGGTGGGGGGAATTGGTATGGGGGTTGGGAAGGGATTTACAGGTGTCACCAGATAACCTCCCACTCACTGACTCAGCTTGGGCCCTGGACTCCTGCAGCAATTCCGTGGGAAGCAGCAAATTCAACAGGAAGGGACTTGTTTGTATTTTGTGATCCTTGCTGCAGATTCATGGGAGAGGAAGGGACCCCGATTCTGGGACTGGCCTGGCAGCGTAGCCCTACAGAATACACCAGACTTCTGATCCAGGGCCCAGTCGCCACAAATGTTGTTGTGACTTTGAACAAATCAGGAAAGGAGCACTATCAGTAAATTTCGAAAACTCCTAACTTTCTTGTGTTTTGGTTTGTTTTTTTTTTTTTAAGGAGGTTTTGCTTACCATTTTCACCTCATACAGGGGCCGATGTAATAAGGAGCACTAGGCTGAGTGCACATCATGTTTACTCCCATTTGTGCTCACATTTTTGTGCACTTTACTCATGATTTAGTAAGGATAGTAGTCCTCTGTGTAAATCCCATGTTAATGAAGGCATTGGCTATCACTCCCTAATGCAGGAAGGCTCATTAAAGCCCTGAAGGCTTAATCAAGGTTTTTGTTTTTTTCTTTTGTTAATGTTGGAAATGAAATTTTTCTGAGGTGGCATCAAGTTAATTCTCATTTCTGGGGTTAGTGTTAGCCTAACTCCTGGGTCAGACAGAGAATAAAAATTAAATTTCTAAGCCTAAAAAGAACCGTTTTAAGGGTGGGATACCAGAGCCAGGGGACTCTGCCCCAGACCCCCTTCCTTCACCCCGCCCCTCCCTCTATACTTTTCTGGTGCAGCTTTCCATTTATAAGTGTACAAATTGTTTTATCTGCAATATTCATATTGGAGCTGATAAAGTAAGGCTGAGAATGTATTGTGTGTGCCATGCATTTGCATACCATTTGCTTACTGCATTGGGAGTTCTTTCAGCACAGGAAGAAGTTGTGCACTAAAATTTAGTGCACATTTCTTATTCATGCTTTTTATTACATTGGCCCACAATTTATTCTGTATCTTTCATGACAACCATACCTTTTTTGCTTTTATTTAAAACATTTCTCCTGGGTCTATTAGTGGGCTATTTGTACTGCACAGGACGCACAGAATCCTGATGACTCAGCTCTCAAGCCCTTCTGAACATTACAAGTCTCTGAGGGAGGACCCATCAAAAGCTTTAAACAATTTCACCTTGGAAATGACAAGCAAGTCAGAATGAAACTGAGTGAGATTCAATGGCTTTGCTTCCCTACCAATAGAAGATGCTGCTGATGGCATATCTTCCTCCTCAAATTGGGATTGTTAGTTACACTTCCTATTGCAAAAACGAAGTGGTTTGTGCTGTATGGTTTTTTTATTTTAATTCATATGCCACTTTTCCAAAATAGCTAACTGCAGTATATAATATAAAAAAAAATATTGCAGTATAATTAGAATAAAACATCATCCAAATAATTTTCCATGCATAAAAAACCAAAACTCAATAATGCAAAGTAAATATTAAAACCAATAAAACAAAAATATTGCCCCTTAAAAATAAGTCAACCCATAAAACAGAAGAGTAAATTAGGATTTGAATGTCTGATGGTATAACTGTTTTCACTGCCTATCTAAAAGGTCTGGATACCAACTTGCTTCCCTGGGACTGTGTTCCGTTTTGCCTGCCCTCATAAATCTTCTCTCTTTTTTCATGTTGGAATACAGAGTAAACTCTTCTGTGCTGGCCACAGAGCCATAGAGGGTGTGTGTGTGTGTGTGTGTGTGTGTGCGCGCATACATATGTAACACCTCGATGAGCCGCTGGAAAATCATTCTCTCCATGGCTAACCTCTCTGACTAGATTCAATCCTTTAATGCTATCTTCTGCCAATCTGGGGTTGCACTGCTTCTTTGTAAGACAGGGCTTCCCAAATGGGGTCACAAGTGCTTCAAACAGCAGTGCTCTTTGAGCCAGCATGCATTCACAGGCCCTGGAGTAGCACTACCCTTACATGAGTTCTGTGGGAACAGGAAACTCTGCATGAGGAGGGATCAGAGCTGCTGCAGGGCCTGTGAGCTTGCTCTAACTCCTAACCCCTATGCTGACTACTACTGCTGGTTGCAGATCACAATTAGGCTTGGAATGGGCCCTGAGAGGAGGGGAAGGCAGAGTATGTATGGGCCAGTGGAGATTGCCATTTCTCCTCTCTCCACACACACCCCACTGAACATACCCAGTGTTGCCCCTGTCATCAGCCTGTCTTCTTCCCACCACTGATCTTAGCTAGGGCAATGTTTAGAAGAGGGGCTGTTTGAAGGGAGAGAGCAAATGCAGGAGGGATTTGAGGGTTGGAGAGTGAGAGAGGAGAAATGACAGAAGATAAACTAGGGAATGTAAAGGAGGAGCTGGGCAGAGGGGATCAGCTGGGGGAGATGTGAGAAGGGTTGGAGGGGATGCAATGAGGCTGGGTGAGAGTGAGGAGGGAATGGGGCATGGCATGAGAGGGAGAGAATAATAGACGATTAGTTGAGGGTTATGAGAAGGGCTTGGGGTGAGAGAGGATCAGCTGGGTGGTTACAAAAATGGCTGGAGGGAGTAAGAGAGGGAATGTACAATATAAAAGGGCATCAGCTGAGGAGGCAAAGGTTGAAAGAGGAGGTTCTCAGAGGGGGGTGGAGGTTGAGAAGAAGGGTGGAGGATGAGATAGGGGATCAGCTGGATTGCAGGGAAGGTGAGTGTACCCTGCTAACTTTTATTGGTTTGTCCTCTGAGCTCATGAATTTTTTAAGTATTAAAATGGGTTATACTTGCTAAAAGTTTAGGAAGCCCTGGTGTAAGAACAGAGGTGGCATCTCCATGATGGATAAGGAAGACCATACCTATGAACACAGTGCTACTGGCTAAGCTGCAAGCCACAAATTCAAATTTTAGTTGTTTCCCAGCCACACAGTTTTATTGGAGCTAGTTTTTCCATTATTTATTTATTTTTATATACCGGTGTTCAATTTTACATATCACATCGGTTTACATTTAAACAAAATTTGCAGGAACTCATGCATTACCTTTGTCAAATACATTAAACATTCAACTATGGGGATTGTTAACAAGGGATATAAAAGAACATGGGGAATGGCTAACACTACGGGATGCACGAAGGGGTGCACAAAGGGGAGTGCCCCTTTGTCACACGACGCCTGGTGTTCTGGCGCTGTTTAAAGTCCGTCACAGTCCTCAGTGACGTCAGAGGGGGCGGGTCTCCCGATTGAGGATCACTCACCGCCCCTCCCCTCTCAGTTTCCAGATGGATTCTTTCACCATTATTTTTCTTTCTTTCTGTCTTTCTCATCACTGTTAGTTATTTCAGGGAGCCCGGTGGTGATGGTGTGTGGCATCCCTGTGCGCAGGCACCCGGTGTTCTGGCGCTGTTTGGCAAACTAGATGATCCCCTAGCACAGAGGTATTCAGTTCCAATCCTTGAGGACTACAAAAAGTTATTTTTTCAGGCTATCCTAATGAATATGCATGAGAGAAATTTGCATGCATACTGCCTCAATTGTGTGTAGATCTCTCGTGCATGTTTGTTATGGATGGCCTGAAAACCTGATCCATTTACAGCCCTTGAGGACTGGAAGCGAATACTAACGCACTAGATTTCCACAATTTTCAAAGTAGAATCGGTACTCTAGCCCAGGGGTCCCCAACCACCGGTCCGCGGACCAGGACCGGGCGGTTGGGGTTTTTTTGCCAGTCTGCGGTGCCGCCAAGCACCGGCAGGTGGGTTGCGTGCTCCCGGTCTCTCCCGCTGCTCTTCCTTCCCTGCTGCCGTTGCTGCCGGGCTATCAGCACGTTCAAGCCCAGTGGGAACGGCAGTGGTGCTAGAAGAAGCTGTGGCACCCACGGCTGGCCTTTTCTTCTTCCCGTGACCCGGAACAGGAAGTGATACACAGAATGGTGCGCAGGAAGGATAAAGGCCATGCCATGTGAAAAACTAGCAGCGGCGGCAGCAGCATCTGCCCCCAAGCAATCAAAGCAGAGGATAATCGGGAAAGGAGACAGCAGCATGAGCCTCCCGTGGCCGATGGGATTCTTCTTTCTTGGCCTGCGGGGGCTGGAGGAGGAGGCTGCTGCAGCTACCATTTGTGCTCGGGGGGAGAGATAGAGAAGCAGCCAGCCAGCCTGCCTGTATGAGATTGAGAGAAACCGGTCAGAGAGCTGATGTGTGTGTATATTGAGAGACAAAGGAAGTGATTGGTCAGGGAGATGACTGATGTGTATGTGAGAGTGTGAGGTATTAGTCAGGGAGGTGACTGTGTGTGTGTGTGTGTGTGAGAGAGAAAAAGCATGGAAGTGAGAAATCTGGGTATGTGAGAAAGCATGGGAGTAAGAAGCCTGGTGTTGTGGGGGTGTGTGAAAGAAAGCATGGGAGTGAGAAGCCTGTGTGTGTGTGTGTGTGTGCATGCATGAGAGAGACTGGTTGGTAAGGTGACGGTGTGTGTGAGAGAAAGAGACTGGTGTATGTGAATGTGAGAGAGAGAATGTGATTCAGGGAATGAGAAGCCTGTGCACGTGGAGAGTGAGCATGGACATGAGAGAGACTGGTGTGTGTGTGTAACAGAGAGAAAGTGATTATGGGAATGAGAAGCCTGTGCATGTGAAGAGAGTGAGCATGGGAGTGAGAAACCTGGGTGTGTGTGACACTCAGCATGGGAGGGAGAAGCCTGTATATCTGAAAGAGAACATGGGAGTGGGAAGCCTGTGTGTGTGTGTGTGAGAGAGAGAGAGAAAGTGATTTCATTTCATTTATTAAAATTTATTGATCGCCTACCACAGGGAGGCCTAGGCGATTTACAACATTAACATACATAATAAAAACATAAAAATAACAAATACAATAACACACGAATTGCATATGTTTCACAGAAATAGACAATCTCATGTAAATAAAATGAATAATCAATCACCCAAAGTATGTAACATAATCCTCACATCTGTAAAGGTATTACTTCTGCTGGCAGCACTCTAGAGTATGTTATATGCACGCTGGAGAAGGTACTCTTTCAATGACTGTCTGAACTTTTTTGCATCATCCAAAGACCTGAGTTCAAATGGAATGAGATTCCATTGTGTAGGCGCAGCAATGGAAAAAGAGGTCTCACGAGTACTATATAAGTGAGCTTGTTGAACAGAAGGAACTTCTAGCAGATTCAATTGAGCAGAGCGTAAGCATCTTACTGGTTTATAAATGCATAGAAGGGCATTTAGCCAGTAAGAGGAATCTGAAGTTAACAACTTAAAAACAACCATAGCTATTTTGTAAGTAATGCGTTCAGTAATTGGTAACCAATTCAGATTGTATAAGACTGGAGAAAATATGATCACACACGCTTCGAATGAGATACTAGACGCGCAGACCGAATTAAGTAATAATTATAACGAATGTAGTGTCATTTTAGGAAGACCAATGAACAAACTGTTACAATAATCGAAGTGAGGAAAGATGATCGCACAAGTTAAAATCAGGAAATCTCGATCAAATAACAATTGCCTTAACCCTGCAATAAGACTAAGTTTGAAAAATCCACTTTTAATAAGAGATCTAATGTGAGGACGAAAAGACAAAGTGGGGTCAAGTAAAACTCCTAAACTCCTGTATGGGTTTATCTATAGTGAATGAGATGTCGTCAATGCGAATTGAATCATGAGAAGGTGTACAATGAGGACGATGGATCAATACAATATTGGTCTTGTTGGTATTAAGCATAAGTTTGTTTTGTTTTAACCATCGCTTAATTGAATCTATGCACAAATGCAGGGTATCAGAAGTAATTTGCCATGACTGTTGTACCTTTAATATAGAACTGAATGTCGTCCACATAGATTTTAAATCCATCAGTAATGATGGACAACAATTTTGCAATGGGGCCAAATAAATGTTAACATAGCCGACAAGGCAGAGCCTTGTGGGACCCCAGCTTTTAATGATTGAGAAGATGACGATTGAAAATTGAACCTGACCGTTTGAGACCGATCTGACAAATAACTTTTAAACCAAGTAAGTACTGTCCCAGATATACCGCATTCCTGCAAACGATACAACAAAATCTGATGATCAATAGAATCAAA
Source organism: Rhinatrema bivittatum (assembly GCF_901001135.1). NCBI lineage: Eukaryota > Metazoa > Chordata > Amphibia > Gymnophiona > Rhinatrematidae > Rhinatrema > Rhinatrema bivittatum. Next base: position 134,309,773 of record NC_042622.1, on the reverse strand, counting down.
TGCGGAAGTAATGTCAAGAGACACTAACAAAAACTGATCACCTCTATCAAGATTCCTTTTAAGAGAGTCAACAAGTGAGATAAGAAGTAATTCTGTACTGAAACCACGACGAAAGCCGAATTGATGCGGACTCAAGATCTCATTAGTGTCCATAAAGTCAGTCAGTTGTTTAAGAACAATACCTTCAATCACTTTCACTAATATAGGAAGAGAAGAAATAGTGGCAATTTGATTAACTATAGGCCTATCTAAATTTGCCTTTTTTAATAAAGGTTTCACCACTGCCGATTTCAAAGCCTTAGGTAATGTACCCACTGACAATGAAGCATTCACAATATGTGTGATAGAGGCTTTCAAAAGGACAAAGATTTCTCTGAAAGTAACTGTTGAGATATTCAAAATGGGACAAGTGGTGTTATTCAATTGTGAAATTACATTCAGAATTTCCATAGAGGAAACTAAATCAAACTCTGTCCAAATAGCAGCATTACCACTCATAGAGTGACTGAAGGGAACATTCACATCTTTAAAATTCAGCAAAAGATTTTCTAACTTAACTGCAAAATGTTTTGCAAACATATCAGCTGAGAGAGAAGCAGAGTCAAGGCTAAATGGTTTCGGTACATATGATAACTTACGAACTAAATTAAATAGAGCTTTCGGGGAATTACCTAATTCATGTATTTTTTTTGGAATAATATTCCTTTTTAGCAGTTAAAGTATCCAATTGATATTTGGCTAAAGCCTCACGAAAAGCTAACACATTTTCACGAGAAGGGTGATTAGAACATTTACGTTCCAATTTCCGTAGACATTGACGGGATAACATTAACATTATGAGAATGAGAAGCCTGTGCATGTGGAGAAAACAAGCATGGGAGTGAGAGACTGGTGAGTGTGTGTGTGTGTGTGTGTGTCTGTGTGTGAGAGACACAGAGAAAGTGATTATGAGAGTGAGAAGCCCATATATGTAAGTAGAACACGGGAGTGTGAAGCCTGTGTGTGTGTATGGCATGAGAGAAACTGTTCAGGAAGGTGACTGGTGTGTGTGTGCCAAAGACTGTTTGGGAGATGATTGGTGTGTGAGAGACAGAAACTGGTCATGGGGGCATGACTGGTATGGTGTGTGTGTGAGAGACATGGGCACTAAGGAAGAGGACCAAGAGTATAGAGCTTAGCTTCTACTGCTGCTTCTGGTGTGTGCCATGGCCTGCATGGAAGGGGGAGTAGGAGAGCTGCTGGAGGGGGCAAGTAAAGGTGGCTTTTTAGGTTTATTTTTCTTGATTGACTGCCATTTTAATTATGTGATGTCTGCTTTTTTGAAATATTTTATTGGTGTTTGGAGAATGTTTAATAGTTTTTATGAGTTTTTAATTGTTGGATGTTATTCTGTTCATAGCTGTTTTTAAACATTTATTCTGCTTATTAGTATAGTTTTACAATTATTTCTGTGTGGGGATCTATAGCTGCTTGCTAGTTTTGTTTTCCTAATAAGAGGTGTATTGGTTTTTAGGACCTGATTTAATATTTGTAGTGTTGCCTTTTCATAGATAGGGTTGCTCCTGTTTGAGTGTATTCCATAGTACAGGTGTAAGTGTGTGCGGATTAGTTTATGTGCATTACTACAGATCCTGGGAGTATGTTAGGTCGGTTCTGTGTTTGTTACCGAGATGAGATATATTTTACTAGCATGTTTGTATCAGTCTTATTTGTTGTGTTTTCTCAAGAGGACATGCATTGGTAGTAAACTGCTGTCTTTTCTAAGTAGGGCTATTGAGCTTAGAAGTAGAAGGAGTTTGAGTTGCTGTTACTGAGATGACACCAGAACCAGAATATCTTTTTTGTAGGGTGAGTTGTATGGGGAATGTCATAATTCTGCTTTACATCCATTATTGTGGGTCAGGGGGTTTCCCGTGGATGCAAACTGTACTTTTACATCTAGCCCTGTGACGATCATGGGTCAGTGTGTCATGCATGTGAGAACCTATGGTGAGTTGTCACATTCACATTATAAATGTCATAATTAAATAAGTATGCACTAAAATCCGCCCCACCCCCACCCCGCCCTGCCAGGCCATGGAAAAATGGTCTTGCTTGAAGCCGGTCCCTGGTGCAAAAAAGGTTGGGGACCACTGCTCTAGCCAGTATCGCAAATCTAGGGCAACAGAAAACAGCCCTCTGGTTAATGTTCTAGCTCTTCCCCTCCCAGATAGTGTTCAGGGAACAAGTGGTGAGCCTTCTGCAGACAGAGCAGAGCAAATAAAAGCCACTTTGTTCCCTAATCCAGCCCCTCTCCTGTTGTCCCCCTTTCCTGCTCCTGCTATACAGGCAAATGGAGGGGAGGGAGTGAGGCTGGAGTGGACAGAGTAGAACAAAGAACAAGAACATCTACATGCGCTCCCCATATCAGGGTGGATGACCACAGGACTGGTAGATAGTGGCTCTGATGCCCTAGTGAATAATGACACAAGTGCAACACCGATGAGTGCTCCCTAATTTATCCCCATCCCTCCTGTCTGTAGGTAACAGGAAACTGAAGCGGGTAGAGAGTGAAGAAGAGTTTAGTTTTTCTCTGCATATTTCCACTTCTAATTTGTGGGTACTTATTCTGTGTTTTGAGGGTCTGTGTTCTGTATAAGTGACTGAGATGAGATACCGTATTTGGAAATCATTTTGTATGATGAATAGTACGTGGAAACATCCTAGTTCAGCCCAGCCAGCTATTTGAGAGGTTACCTTCAGCCAATGCAGCATGGATTTCTTTTTATTTATATATTTTTAATTGACATTTTTTGCAGCCTACCCTGAAAAATCAGATTACAAGTTCAACAGACACGGACATAAATTTTTGAAACATTTTGATTTTATCCGAGGACAAGCAGGATGACAGTCTTCACATATGGGTGATCTTATCCAATGGAGCCCGGCATGGAAAACTTATGTCGAAGTTTCTAGAACTTTGACTGAGCCTCTCTGAATAGGCCCAAGCATGCATTATACCACCCATCCACATGGAGTCCCTTCAATCTTACTTTTTCCGCAGAGCCCAGTGGTTTGTAGTTTGCGAGTCTCGAACTTTTTTTTTTGTTTGTTTTTTTCCCTTCAGTCTCTCTCTTTTGGAAGTTTCACTGACAGGATTTGCTTTTCGTCAATGCTGGGTCCCTTTGTTTCCTTTGGTATCATCCCTAGGTAGGTTTTTTGTTTCCAAAAAGTTTCCTTTGGCATTTTGAACCCCTGGGATGGCAGTGCATTCGGTGCCCACTGGCCACCGCCATTGATCTTGATCTTGCATCCCTTTCATTTTGCGACTTGTCCACAGGGTTCCAGCAGTGCCCTAGTGTGTGAGGACCATATCTATCACAGATCCCCTATGCTTGGGGGCATTGCATAACGTCCAGGGTTGCCATAGATGTGCCAAGATGACCTCAAGACACTGGACTCATCTAGAGAAGATGGAACAACTCTTCGGGTACTGGAAGACTGATGCATCGGCTTCAACATCAAGGGACCTTGGAGCTTCACTGATGGCCATCGAGCCATTGACATTGGGACCATCAGCTTTGTCTGTCAGTGGCCATTAGGGACTCCGGAGATAGGCCATTGCCTGGCTCTTCCAGGTCAAAGATGGGATCGGGTTCCTTTTCAGCCTTGGCACCGGGGAGTGGGCATGCCGAGCATTGAGGGAAGCCAAAGAAACATAAACATCTGTCCCTATTGATGCACAGGGTTGCTCTGGCTTTTTCTGAGAAGCCCCCAAGATGACCCTGTAGTCAGGATGGCTCATCCTTCACAGTTCTCAGGGGTTTTCTACGGCCTCCATCAGTCTAGACAAACCGATAGCTAAAACTAGATTGTTGGGCTTCATAGAGAGAGGAATAACCAATAAGGAAAAGGTGGTAATGCCCTTTGAACAGGTCCTTGGTGAGGCCTCACCTGGAGTACTGTGTTCAGTACTGGAGCCTGTATCTAAAAAAGGATAGAGACAGGATGGAGGTGGTCCAGAGAAGGGTGACCAAAATGGTGTGGGGTCTCCATTGAAAGACTTATGAGGAGAGGTTGAAGGATCTAAATATCTATACCTTCGAGGAGAGGAGGTGCAGGGGAGATATGATACAGACCTTCAGATACCTGAAAGGTTTTAATGATGCATGAAATTTGAACCTTTTCTGTTGGAAAGGAAACAGTAAAACTAGAGGGTCACAAAATGAAACTCCAAGGGGGAAGACTTAGAACCAACATAAGGAAATAGTTTTTCATGGAGAGGATGGAGGATGCCTGGAATGGCTTTCCAGAAATGGTGGTGAAGGTGAAAACATGTTACTAGCAAAAGTAACATGGGATAGAATTAGTTTTTGGGTACTTGCCAGGTTCTTATGGTCTGGATTGGTCACTGTTGGAGACGGGATGCTGGGCTTGATGGACCCTTGGTCTAACCCAGTATGGCATATCTTATGTTCTTAAAAGAGCATGGGTTAATAAACACTGTGGAACCCTAGAGGCTAGTGCATGATAATGAAGATAAGGGTGCACAGGGGTAACCTGCACAGACTGACTGTTGGTACCCTTAACTGAAGGCATGGAGGATTACTGCCCTTAACCAATTAGCCTTGAAACTTTTGATGTAACTACAACATCTCTCTCTGCTTTGATGGTGGGGGGTGGAGGGAGGGGTATTGGATTCTGAAGACAGCCAGTGTTGGGCTGTACAGGTTACCCCTCAATGGGGGAAACCTGTATGGCATGGCAGTTACTACCCTTAACAGACACATTGGGGTAACCTGCATGGAATGGCAGTTAATACCATAAGAAACTTGCTGGGAAGACTGGATGGACCATTTGGTCTTTTTCTGCCAACAATACGATATTATTATATGTTAATATGTTGAGAGATTGATCCTGCAAACCTTTGACCTCTTAGAGGATGTCTCATGTCCTTATAGCTTCCAGAAAGCCTTCCACTAGAAAGTCCTATGGACTGAAGTAGAAGAGGTTTTCCTTGTGGTATGTGCAAAGGGCCCTAGACCCTTTCTCCTGCTCAACATAAAAACTGATTGACTACCTTCTACATCTCTCTGATGCTGAGGTCAAACCAACTGAGATAGGGTTCATCTTAGTGTGATTGGTGCATATCACCATTGTGTAGAAGGTAAGCCCATCTCTGTTCAGCCTATAGTTGCACATTACATGCAAGGCCTGCTTCTTATGAAGCCTCCCTTAAGGCCTACTACTGTGTCTTGGGACCTCAACATGGTGTTAGCTCAGATGATGAAAGCTCCTTTTGTGCCACTGTGCTCCAGTGACCTGAAGTACCTGGTGACGGTTGGTGAGCACTAGACTTTAGTGACTTATCCACCTTACACTGAGTTTTTCCATGATACGATGCATATGCAAGACCATTCTAAGTTCCTGCCTAAGGTGTTGTCTGACTTCCATCTTAACCAGTCAGTTGTCCTTCCAACATTTTTTCTGAGGCCTCAGGCTCACCAAGGTGAACAAGCTCTGCACAGTTTGGACTTCAAGAGAGTCTCCACTTTCTATCTGAAGTGGACATAAGCCTATAGATAGTCTACGCAGCTTTTTGTTTCTTTTGATCAGCACAAGTTAGGGCTTGCCATTATCAAGTTGGCTAGCAGACTGCATCTCCTTCTGTTATGCCCAGGTGGGATTGCATCTTGTGGATTATGTCAAGGCTCACTCTGTCCAAGCTATGGCAGGGTCTGTGGCTCACTTGCGAGTAGGCCCCATTGAGGAGATCTGCAAGACTGAAACATGGAGTTTCGTCCACTCATTCATATTGCATTGCTGTTTGGACAGGGATGGCTGACGTGACAAGTTTGGCCATTCTGTCCATCGGAACTTGTTTGATGTGTAGAACCCAAGTCTGATCCCATCTGGGGCCCATTGTTTTTGTTCAGGCAGGCTCCCTCTTAGTATATTTAAATATATACAAAAAAGGCCTGTTGCAAACAAAAATATAGTTATTGGTGCCCATTGGCACCAGTTGTTTCCCTTGTTGGGGGACCAGCTGTAGCTAGGGATTCATCCATGTGTCTGGATTGCCATTCTGCTTGTCCTTAGAGAAAGCAGAGTTGCTTACCTGTAACAGGTGTTCTCTGAGGAAAGCAGGAGATTAGACCTCATGAAATCCACCCACCTCCCTGTGGAGCTGGGTCTCCACTTCATGGTGGGTTTTTTTTTTTTTTAATAATTCTGTTATTAGACTGAAGGGACCATGCATGGTATAATGCATGCTCCGAGAAGCTCAGTCAAAATTCTGGAAATGTTGACATAAGTTATCCATGCTGTGCTTCATTGAATGATGTCATCCATGTGTGAGGACTGACTTCCTGTTGTCCTCATAAACCCCCTTGTTACAGGTAAACAACTCTGCTTTATCTGCTGTCACTATGTTGCTGTGTGTGTGTAACAGTTTAATATTAAAAAAATGTTGTCCAATTATGTTTTTACAGGATTGTTCTGGGAGGAGTGGTGCTGGGGTCATGATGGTGGTTATATTATCAAAATCTTCGGGGAGAGGGTGTGGATGGAGGGGTAGTCTATGGACCTGAAAATGTATTTAAGGATGAGGGTGTAAGGCTGAAAGTTTGCCTAGAGTGCCTTATGCCCTTGCATTGGTCCTAAGTCTTATGCATTATTGGATATCTCTGAATCATCCATTGAGAATGCTGACTATTTTTGTGATCTGTTTGTATCCTATGGATGGTATCCAGTTTTCTTTTCTTCCCTTGATGGCAGAATTTTATTTGTATTGCTAATTAAGTAATAATGGTTAATGAAAGCCCTGGAATTCAAACTGGTGCCAGGTGTTCAGCACAGGGGATCAGATCAGAGTCTGAGAACAGGCAAGGTCTAAAGTTCTAGGATGATCTTAATTAGGGTCATTTGATAGTCATGTATAATCATCAGATGTAGCTTTTTGTATTCTAAATAGCTTAATAGGCTGTAATAATAATCTCCAGATCATATATATTCTGTTCATGCTGTAATAGCTTTATGACTCTTCCAGTAGGGCATTAACTGCAAGAACAATTCCATTCTTCATCAGTTTTTATGATTTCGATATTAGTAAAGCAGAGTTAAAGTGTAGGCCTGAATTTGGGTTGTTTTGATGCTGTACCTTTCTAACTGTGTACCCTTATTCTTCCTCCAGGTTTCCGTCAGGTTTCCCAGAATAAGGTGGCGGTGCTGCTTCTGGCAGGGGGGCAGGGCACTCGGCTGGGGGTGACCTATCCAAAAGGAATGTACAATGTGGGGTTGCCCAGTGGAAAGACGCTGTATGAAATCCAGGCAGAGAGGATCCGCAAAGTGGAACAGCTTGCGAGCAAGAAATATGACATGAAGGTTACTGTGCCGTGGTCAGTACTTTTCAAACATATCACATGGGGCTGGGGGAGGGGAGCATACTACTCCTTCACTTGGGCAGTTTACTAATTTAAGCAGTTAGATAAAGCAGAAATGCAAAACGATCTCAAGTTGCTACGTCACCCAGGTCAAACCGAAGAGCCTGATCCAGTCCCAGTTTTGCCTCTCCTTCCTCCAACTGCTTGCATGGAGATATAGTTCTTATTTCCTTAATAAAAATAGAACTTTATCTTCATATAAAATGTGAACCAAATGGGATGAAGACATTGGGGTAGATTTTCAGAGCCCTGCTCGCCTAAATCCGCCCAAAACCGGGCAGATTTAGGCGAGCAGGGCCCTGCGCGCCGGGAAGCCTATTTTACATAGGCCTCCCGGCGCGCGCAGAGCCCCTGGACTCGCGTAAGTCCCGGGGTTCTCGGAGGGGGGCGTGTCGGGGGCGTGTCGGGGGGCGGGCCCGGTCGTCGCGGCGTTCCGGGGGCGTGTCGGCAGCGTTTTGGGGGCGGGTACAGGGCGTGGCTACGGCCCGGGGGCGTGGCCGCGCCCTCCGTACCCGCCCCCAGGTCGCGGCCCGGCGCGCAGCAGGCCCGCTGGCGCGCGGGGATTTACGTCTCCCTCCGGGAGGCGTAAATCCCCCGACAAAGGTAAGTGGGGGGTGTAGACAGGGCCGGGCGGGTGGGTTAGGTAGGGGAAGGGAGGGGAAGGTGAGGGGAGGGCAAAGGAAAGTTCCCTCCAAGGCCGCTCCGATTTCGGAGCGGCCTTGGAGGGAACGGGGGGAGGCAGCGCTGCTCGGCGCGCGCAGGCTATACAAAATCGATAGCCTTGCGCGCGCCGATCCAGGATTTTAGTGGATACGCGCGGCTCCGCGCATATCTACTAAAATCCAGCGTACTTTTGCTTGAGTCTGATGCGCAAGCAAAAGTAGGCTGATCGCGCTTCTTTTAAAATCTACCCCATTGTTTTGGGGAGGCTGGGTTGGGTAAAATTCATGTGGTGGTAGCTATGGGCATAGTTATGAGAATGCCTTTTGTGTTGTGTTTATATGTTTGGTTTTTAAATTTATTTCTTGGTAACCCATTGGGTTCTTTGTAAAAGGCTAATAATTTTATGGACTTTTCCTCCAGGAACTTGTCCAAACCTTTTTTTAAACCCAGCTCCACTGATTGCCTTTACCATATCCTCCATTAGTGAATTCCAGAGCTTAATTATGTGCTGAGTGAAAAAATATTTTCTCTGATTTGTTGTAAATATGTTACTCAGTAACTTTATGGAGTTTACTCTAGTCCTTTTATGTTTTGAAAGACTAAACTGACCATCTATTTATTCCTACTCTGTTTCCTATCTTTTAACCAGTTTGCAACCCACAATAGGACACTGCCTCCTGTCCCATGACTTTTTAATTTCCTAAGGAGTCTCATGAGGGATTTTGTGAAATGCCTTCTGAAAAACCAAATACACTCTATCCACTTGCTTTCCATTATCCTTGTACTCGTTAACCTCTTCAAAAAAGTAGCAGATTAGTGAGGCAAGTTAAATCCATGTTGCAGTGTCCCATTAAATCATGTCTATCTCTCTTTTTTTCTATAATTTTATTCTTTAGAATAGTTTATATGATATTTTTCTGGCACTGTCGGTGTCACCAGTCTATAGTTTCCTGGATCACCTCTGAAGCCCTTTTTAAAGATTAGCATTACAATGGCTACCTTCCAAATTTCAGGTTAGACAATTTTAATGTTAAGTTACAAATTACTAGTAATAGGTCTACAGTTTTATTTTTCAGTTGTTTCAGAATGGTGGGGTGTGAAGAATCTGGTCTAGATGATTTGCTACTCCTTTTTAGTTTTTTCCTTTTGTCCTGATACATCTTCCAGGTTCACCATGATTTGTTTCAGTTCATCCATATCCCATTTAAATACCATTTCCGGCATAGGTATCTTCCTAACATGCTCCTCGGTAAACACCAAAGCATAGAATTCATTTAGTCTTTCCACTATGGCCTTCTTCCCTAAGTACCTCTTTTACTCCTTGATCATCTAATGGTCCAATCGACTTCCTCACAAGCTTCCTGCTTCAGATATAGTTGAAAACGTTTTTGCCTCTATGGCAAACTTCTCTTTCAATTATCTTTTTGCCTTATCAATGTTTTTCAGTGCTTATGCTTTTTCCATAAGGCTTAGCAATGGGGCAGGAATAAGGGAAGGCTTTACCACAGAGAAACAGACAGTGGTAGGGCACCCATGAGCTCAAGTGAGAACGTATGTTCTTTTGTGTTAGCCGATTATCTGACTCTGTTGCTTTTTCAGCTCATGTTTTATTATTAATTTTATTGTTTATTGAAGCTTGAGAGATTTGATTGCATTCAGATAATTACTGTGATTCCTTCTGATTAGCATAAGGTTTCCCTCTTCTCCTGTCTATTGCATTTCTTGGTTCTTCTAAGAAGTTTAGTTTTATGCCTCATTTCCAAAGTGGGGAATGAGCATAAAATCTGATACCCAGGGAGTAGGACATGGTGACTAGGAGGTCACATGGTGACACACAGTTCAAACTAGCTCAAGTTCCCTGTGTTTTTTATTTCTTTGTATTGTTCAGCTGAGGATGCCTGGATCTATGAGTTTGAGTCCTGGGCCTTGGGATCATGGTAGTGTCTTTTTTTTCTTATTTAATTAGGTACATTATGACTAGTGAATTTACATTGGGGCCAACAGAGAGGTTTTTTATTGAGCACAACTACTTCCACCTGGATAAGAACAACGTGGTCATGTTTGAGCAGAGGATGCTGCCGGCGGTCACCTCTGATGGGAAAGCCATCTTGGAACAGAAGGGCAAGCTGGCCATGGCACCAGGTACCTGTTTGTTTTGCTCTGGTAGTTTTGTGAGGCAGGTAGCTACCTGTCCTCTTCTGATTGTTGAATGTGCTCAGAAATGAACAAGAGTTAGTTATATTACTTCCTGTAGGCTAATCCACATTTTAAAAAATGATTCTGGATAAGACTTCTAGTTCCAGTGATGAACGGTTGGCTTTACTAGGATGCCTCCTTTGTTCATTTGGAAAGAATTGAGATCCATGATGGAAACTGGGGGAGTTTTTGTCTTTTTCTGTGCCTTTCTCCTTATTTGCAGTATATTTGGAAATACTGGTTCAGTACCCCTGATTGTGAACCAGGACCTCCTGTGTTTTCTCCCAATTTGCATTCTCCCCAGAAGAAATGCCTGAGAGATTGTGATCCCATTTGCTGATCCAGAACTGGAAGACAAATCTCCTTCTAAATCTGAGCTGCTCAGCATTGCTCTGCGTCGGCAGGGAATGTCCTAGATCGGTAATAATCCTCCCATGGTCCAAGTTATTTGAGGGAGGGGAAATTGTGCCCTTGTCAACGCAACATGGTACTGTAATATTCTAGATATGGACCAAAAAGGTTTTACTGTACTGCCATGAGATATTTTGTATTTTCCACCCTTTTGTGTTAATGCTGATGAATTGCTCTCAAAATCCTATTTTTTTGAATTCCACATAAAGCAGTAAACTTGTCAAAATTATCTATTTTCCATGTGTTGGACTAGAAAGGCAATGAAACCTTTTAAGTGAGCAGCTTGTAAAATAAAGGTAAAATCAAACAATTGCCAAAAGGTGAAATAGAATAGAACTCCAGTTCTCAAGAGCCACAAATGTATCTGGTTTTCAGGATATCCACAGTAAATATGCATGAGAGATTCACATGCACTGCCTCCACTGTATGCAAATAGCTCATTTATTTTATTTAAAACACTTGTATACTGCATAATCGGTGAACATACAATAAAAAGTGGTTTACAATTTTCAAATACGTAATAAAAATACAAAGACCCCCATAGCTACCAACTGCCACCCACCACCAAGAAAATAATTACCTCCATACCACATTCTACATTCCCCCCCTCCATCCACTTATTAATGAGGGAAAAGAAGTTTGACCAACTTTTTGAACTTTAAATAGTTGGGCTCATTCCTAATTAAATCTGGAAGAGAATTCCAAGCCTGAGGCACCACAGATGAAAAGGCATGCTTCCTTCTACCAGATCTAAATTTGTGTCTAAAATATATAAATAAAACACCTCTAACCATGCACCCTGATAAATTCTAAGGGTACTATCAGACTTGTAGCATGCTAATTTTGCTGCCAGAATCTTCAGACCATCGAAGTGCATACACCAAAAAACAAGAGATGACAATACAACTGGAAGCCAATGCAAATTAGCTAATAATGGAGACACTCTATCCTGCCTAAGTCTTCTCATGTATTTTCATTTTGCATATCCTGATAGCCAGGCCCTGTTTGTGTGGCTCTTAAGGACCAGAGTTGGCCACCTCTGGAATAGAAAGTTAATCTGCTAAATAAGTAACTTTTCAATACCTCAAATCAAAACCCTGCATAGATTCTTGTAGAGCATGGAGCTGTGAAACCTGAGGACCCAGTACTTTGTGACATTAAACAGTTCAAAACAACCTTCTTATGGTCAGTTGGAAGGTAAGCTCTAATGGTCAAGGTCCTGAGAGCTATTTGATTTTCCTTGTGCAGTACTGTGTGAATAACAAATACATGATTATTCATCATAAAGGAAAAGCTTGCTTTGTTACTTCAGGGATAAGTTATAGAAGGGATTCTTTCTTATTTGATGGCTGGCTGTTAGTGTTAAAGGCCCTGTTTCTTTAACATCATAGATGGGAATGGAGGTCTGTACCGTGCCCTGGCAGAAAACAAGATCCTTGAGGATATGCAGCGCCGTGGGACCCAGTATATTCACGTCTATTGTGTGGACAACATTCTCGTCAAAATGGCCGACCCTGTTTTCATTGGATTCTGTGTGTCCAAGGGGGCTGACTGTGGTGCCAAGGTGGGGATTTGTTGTCACAGCATGGCCTGACCGCTAACCATAAACCCTGTTAGGCGTTTTTCCTTTTTCATGGCTATAACAAAACCATCTGATGGTGGGACCCAAAAGTCAAAGGAACACACAGGCTATTTTCCTATATTCTGTTTGTGTATGCATTACACAGAAAGAATGCAAGTTATTACAGTTGACATGCAAGTTACTACTTTTTTAAAATGTACATCATTTCTTGCATATCCCTCTGTGAAAGAGCTTTCTTGCAAGTCTTTCTCCCTTGTGTTGCCTATGGATAGTCCAATTACTGCAGCAATCTCCTGTGGCTTACAGCAGGGAACAGCCTCTTGAATTTCTACTCTTAAGGGAGTCTATATAATAAGCCATACTGACCCTATTGTGGGCTTTAAGTCTTGTTTTAGTGTGGTTTTTCTGCGCTAACAACCCCAGTATGTACTAGGGGTTTTAGCACAGGAAAACCCATGTTATAAAATCTGTGGCAAGGTTAGCATGTCATGTTAATTGCAGGTTAATAAGCCTTATTACTGCTGTTCTGCAATGCAAGGAGGTGCATTAGTGGAGAAGCTGCCTAGCATATCTATTACCAGGAAAAATGTAACGCCTGCTCAGAAACAGGCATTAAACTCCCATGGTAGCAAAAAAATAAAAATAATATTCTACTTTAAGGATAAAATCTGAAACCAAAATTTTCCTCACTCAGCCTAGAGCATAACACTGCCCACTGTCCAGAGAGACAACTGGATGTGACACCCAGCTCACACTCCTCCAGACCCTCAGGAGAGTGCTAAGCCAAGTGCTTCTACTCATCTGGAGGCCGATTGTAATAAAACATACACCCACTCAGGCAAGTCATCCCCCCCCCCCCCCCCCCAAGCATGCTGAACCCCATCACCTTAAAAGTCCAATCAAGTAGGACTGACTGGACACCTTCACTTTTTCACTGTCTGCTGATTGGTCTCTGGACTGTCAGTGAAAGAACCAATCCCCTTTCAGAAGGCTCGTCTTTCTGAATTCTGAAATGAGATTAGTCCTTTGAATGACATGTGACTGTGGAGGGACCAATCAGCTGGCAGTTGAGAGAGCACCGTGGCTGGAGGAGGCAGGGTCTCCTCTGACTAGGGTTCCCGTGGGGGAAGGGGTAGATTTGGAGGGCTTCAGGTAGACTTTTCTGGAGGGTGGAAGTTTGTTTCCTTCTGATTTTTGTTTAAGGTGACAGGGGGGACTGACTGGATCAGATGAATGGACAGATGCAACCAGAACTGACCTGACTTGTCTGAACTTTAGATTTATTAATTCTATCATTATAATACAAAGCAGTCAACTTTGCACAGAAACGAAAATGAGAATTACATGAAATGAAATTTAAAATCAGAAACATATAGCAAAAAAAGCAAAAACTTATCACATTAACATTAGCCTACAAAACCAAAATAGGGGGAAAAGAAATTTATAAAGAACAATAAAACTGAAATGGCAATAGTAAATAAACGCCTGCATCATATAAGATCATCGTAATATAGTAATGATGTCAGAAAACGATCAAAATGGTCCATCCAGTCTGCCCAGCAAGCTTCTTATGGTAGTATCTGCCATGCTGTGCAGGTTACCCCATGCTTCCTTTACTGGGTGATGAGCCTTTCTGAAAATTCAGATTGTTCTGCTTGACGTGCTTTGCTTATGGACTTGGCCACAGAAGCAATCCTGTGCTTATTCTTACTCAAATTATGAAGCAAAAATGGCAAGCTTGTCTTAGAATTTATAGAGATCCAGCTGCTCTGGTAGAAAAACCATGTCAGTATTAAATTTGACTATACATTTACAAGGATATTGCGGCAGGAAAGAGGCCTCCGAAGGCACAAACCTCCTGGCATAAAGTCAAAAAAACCTTTCCTTCTTTTTTGGGGAACTTTTGCTAAATCTGGGAAAATTCTAACCACCTGAACCATAAATTAAACATTAATATTTTTAAAACAACATTTCATAGTAAAACTTAAATCATGATCAGACATAAAGGACACTAATAAGGTAGCCCTTTCTGAGATCTCGTAAGTGGAAGACTTCAAAAAAGCAGTTAAAAATCATATCCTCTGTTGGAAATTGATTCAAGTATTACCCAAATGGTAAAAAATACCGAACTCAGAATACCTTCCATAGAAACATGCAACACTTCCATCAAATATCTACTTAAAGTAGCACGAGGCAGCTCCCCGATGAGGAAAATTAAAAAACTGCAAATTTAAATGTCAATCAATTTTCAACGTACTCTACCCTCCTGATGAGAATTCAATGTTTCTGCATAGCTGCAGCATTAACAGATTGCAAAGCTTTTACATAATTTTTTAAAGCGGAAATTATTCCGATTATATTGTCATTGTACTTCATGATCCTGAACCAAAGATTCACCTTAGATGAGCATTCTGAAAAAGCTGTCCCAAACTTAGCCGTCAGATCCCATAATGAGTCTAGAGCAGTGATTCTCAACCAGTGTGTTGCCAAGCACCGGCAAGTGTGTTGGGTGCTACCCGCAGCCGGTGGGGCCGAAGACTGTAGCTGTTCAGCTGGGGGCCAGTCTGTGTGTGTGAGGCGAGGGGTGGGGTGTGTGTGTGTGTGTGTGTCAGAGGAGGAGGGTGCGCGTGCACACGTGTGTGTGAGAGAGAGGCTGGTCGGGGAAGTAATTGGTGTGTGAGACAGAAACTGGTCCTGAGGGTGTGACTGGTGTGTGTGTGTGTGAGAGAGAGACAGCAACTGGTTGTGGTCCCTAAGGATGAGGACAGCTTCAGCAGCTATTGCTGCTTCTGGTGCGGCCTGCAAAGAAAAGGAGTAGGAGAACTGCTGGAGAGGGTAAGAATAGGTAGCTTTTTAAGTTCATTTTTCTTCGAATGCCATTTTAATTATTGGGTATTATGTGATGTCTGCTGTTTTTTGAAATATTTTATTGGTGTTTAGAGAATTTTTAATTTTTAGGAGATTTTAATTGTTAGATGTTCTGTTCAGCTATTTTGAATCATTTTATTCATATACGGGTCGATTTTCAAAGGTGTGCACGTGTTCCTGGCACGCGCACATGGATGCGATCATTTTATAACCTGCATGTGTTGGTGCAAGCATGTTGTCAAATACAAAATGCACATGCGTGCGTGTGCGCGCGGCCTGCGACTTGCGCACCGGGGGGGGATTTTCCATAGTACATGCGTTGACGCGATCGGCCTTTGCCCAGTTCCCTCCCAGTTCGCCCTAATTAAGGAGCGGACTGGGAGGGAACTTTCCTTTGCCCCTACCTATGCTTCCTCCCTTTTTTCCCCTCTCCTCCCCAACCCCTAAACTTATCCTATCGATCCCCATTTTTTTAAATTTTAATACTTACTTCTGCTCCAGAGGAACAGTATCTTCTGCGCGCCGGCCAGTTGCCGGCACGCACTTCCCCAGGACAGCATCTAATGACAGTGCCCCTTTTAAAAGCCTCAGCACTTTGATGCGTAACAGGGGTTACGCGCATGGCCGGGCCCTTTGTAAAACGCGCGTGCTGCGCTCAAAGCCCAGCCATGCTCGTAACCCCCATGATTTTACATCCACGAGCCTTTTAAAATTGGGCCTTTAGTTTTACAGTTGTTTCTGTGTGGGGATCTATAGGAGCTCAGCTTTTTCTTTTTCCTAATTGGAGGTGTATTGGTGTTTAAGGGCCTGGTTTAATATTTGTAGGGTTGTTCCATTTGAGTGCATGCCATAATGCAGGTGTAACTGTGCGGATTATTGCAGATCCTGGTACTATGTTAAGTGCTATATTTCTCTTTCCATTTCTCCAGTTTTGCACTGCATAAAGAGTGGCTTTTTTTGGGTTTCCATTCCAGTTTTTCTCTCCATATTTGTAATTTGTGGTCTTTCTTTGCTTGGTGAAGGTCGATTTTGTGTGTATGACTGAGGTGAGGTATTTAACTAGCATGTAGGCTAGTAAAATACCTCACCTTATTTGTTGTGTTTTCTCAATAGGATGTGCATTGGTGGTGAACTGCTGTCTTTTTATAAGTAGGGCTATTGTGCCTGGTAGTAGAGGGAGTTTTGTATTGTTGAGAACACCAGAATATCTTTTTTTTTTTTTTTTTTTGTTGTATGGGGAATATTGTAGTTTTGCTTTATACCCATTACTGAGGATCAGGGGTTCCTGTGGATGCAAAATGTACATTTACATTTAGCCTTGTGTCACGCATGTGAGAACTATCTATCAGGTGTGTCCCAACAGAAAGGTTGAGAACCACTGGTCTAGAGTTACCATAGCCGGCTTCTTAGGGGAGAGAATCTCACAAACAGTTGAAATATTTGAGGAGTGGGACTCTCCTCCAAGTCCCCAACTCTTGAGGTTTATCCACAAACTGCATTCCAAGACTCCCACGTGCCGATGATAAAAATCATTGCATTACCACCACTGTCCTCTGGAGCTCACTCTGTTACAGCTTCTCCAAGACCTCATCTGTCTGCAACGCTGCTGCACCCAGAACAGGATCGCGGTTTGCCATTGGCAAATAACCATCCAGAGGACTAAGAGATGTTACTTCTCCAACTGAAACCAGCACTTCTCCACCAGTCACAGGAATAGGGCTCAGGTCCCCCATAGCAGGAACAGGAGCCAGAAACTCAACAACTGATTGCTGACCTTCACCTTTCCTTTCTTTTTAGAAGGCATAATCCACAAAAGAAACGAGGCACATCAAGGCCGTGGCTCCCTCATACCATTGTCTTGACTCGTCCTTTTTTTTTTTTTTTTTAATACCTGGTCTTATTATCATGTCATTAGCTTACTGCATCCCACAGGGACTACTTATTTTACCATGCGTGTAAAATAAAACCCACCCTAAAGCGTGGGCTTTATCCCATTGGCCCCAGGATAAGTAGCAGTATTTAGTGTAGCACTCTCTCCTGAGGGTCTGGAGGAGTCTGAGCTGGGAGTAGCACCCAGTTATCTCTCTGGACAGTGGGCAGCGTTATGCTCTAGGCTGAGTGAGGAATGGACTGACAACTGGTTGCTTTTACATTTTAGCCTTAAGCAGAACAATATGCCGTTATGCCGTCTTAACATAAAAATAGCCCCCTGGTGTAAGCCAGTTTATAGCGAGCACTCTGCTAGCATGCACTGTGATGCCACTGAAAGTAAGTCTTGCCTAGGGTGTTTCTCCAGCCTGATCTTTGTATTGTGCCTGCAGGTGGTAGAGAAAGCCTACCCTGAAGAACCCGTGGGTGTAGTATGCCAAGTAGACGGGATTTATCAGGTGGTGGAGTACAGTGAAATCAGTCCAGAGACGGTACAGAAGCGCAATGCTGACGGATTGCTGACGTACAATGCCGGCAACATCTGCAATCACTTCTTCACCCTCGATTTTCTCAAGACTGTAGCACAGTAAGTATCACCACAGCTGGGAGTGTGTGGATGTAAGAGAGGAGGGAGATGTGCTCAGCATCTCCCACCAGTGCCCGGGCTGAGATTTTTCTTGGGTCTGTCTAACTGTGATCTGGGTTGCATCTGCTGCAGGGGACTTTCTCCCTCCACTGGCAACATGGGGCTCGTAGCCGACTCGGCCTCTTAAGCTTTATCAGTAGAAGGGAAGTAGCGGAATGGAAGGAAATAGAAAAAGTGGTAGGAAGTGGGAAGATTGTAGCAGGGGGGAAGGAGAAATCAGTACAGAGGTGGGACAGATGGAGGAGGAGGAGGAGAAAGACGAGGGAAGGAGAAAAGAATGGCCTCGAAGTATGGAAGTAGATGAGAAGCACTTTATGATGAGGAAGAAACTGGCTGTAATGAGAGGGCGGGAAAAAGAGGGAAGGAAGAAAAGCAAGGTACAGAGCACTAAAATGGAAAAAAAAATAGAAAAATAAAAAATTCACACAACAAAGTTTGGAAAACTGTTTAAAAGGAAAGACATTTTTAATAAAAAGGTCTTTTTGTGATAATTAGGGTCTAATTACTAAAAGGTCGATTTTAAAAGCATTGCTTGCACAAAAATAGCCACATGCATGCACATGTGGGCTGCGCACAAGCAATGCAGATTATAAGAGCCACAAATCTTATGCACATGTATACTTGTATGTGTGCCAAATATAAGGCGGCGGAAAAGGGGTGGGGCCAACATTTAAGTGCGTAGCTTTGTATTTTAAAACCAGAGGCTGCAGCGCGCATTGGCTTATCCGCGTAACTTTATTGCTGCTCCAGGTGAGGAGCAAGTCTGCAGATCTTGCAGTTTAGGGCTTACGGGACAGGATGAGGGATCCAAGTCAACTGGGGGGGGGGGCGTTGAGGATGAAGAACCAGAGGATCTGGAAGACCTCGATATTGACTGGGCAAACTGGTGGACTAATTGGAAAAACTGGGCATGTCCCTTGTGTTTTAAAATCCCCTTACGTATGCGTGTTGAAGCCAGAAAGGTCCTATAAAAGACGTGTGAGGTAGGTTTGCTCGAGTAACCTCTTAAAATTAGGAGAATACTTACACGTGGTAGACTCATTTTAAATCACGCGCAAGTGTGTGCATGCTTTACAATTCCAGCTTCTCTACTCGTGTGCCCATGTGTGTATGGGCGCACATGCACTTGTTTTAAAATTAGCCTATAAGGCTTTTTCTTTGTCTATGGGAAAAGATCTATGAATTAGGCTCTTAATATAAACTCTAGACAAATTTACTCATTCATCTCGTAATCTTAAAAATGCGCCCAATTTTTTTAACCTTTGCCCAGAATCACTACTGCAAAAAAACAGGGACCTTGGGTATAGGGACACGATCTCTGCCTAATCTAGTAGCTGAAATGGGTCGACATGCTATGCAGTAGGAATCTTAATATTTTCTGGATGCAGATGTAAAAGGTTTCGTTTTTGGTTTTTTTTGTGCTGATTTATTTTGATGTTGAGAAATGACTTGTTTAGTTGATAGATTTTGAGGACAATTTTCAAAGTCATATGATGAGTAAATAGCAATTTACCTGCAGTTTTCAAGGTATCCCCATTAACACAGCAAATGGTGGCAGATAATGACGAGGAGTCCATCCAGTCTGCCCAGTTGAGATTCATAGTAGCTATACAGTGATAAAAACGAAGAAGGATCGGTATAAAAAGGACTTTTATTAAATCTTGCCTGAATCTGGCTGAGTTTCGCTCTCCAAGGAGCTGCCTCAGGGGCTACTGTATGAAAGAACTTTAGGTACAATGATTCCAGTCAGTTAGAAAAGAGGTATTGCATACGGTGTATACTTGTCAAGCACATCTGATAATATCTCCACGACCGCACTGCTTTTGAAAATATTAAGGTATTGACTCTTGATTTTTTTTTTCTTTTGCCGCAGGCTGACTGACAATAAGCACAAGTATTGATGTTGAAGCATTCGCAATACTAGTGTGTCTTCAAGCATAAGTACACTTTTCTTACTAAGTTCACAGTGTGTAAAAAAAAAAAAAAAAATCAAGTCAACACCTTAATATTTTCAAAAGCAGTGCATTCTGCTAGTATGTAATTTCTATGTAGGGATTTATAAAGCCTGGCTTGTTCTGCATTCCTAATAGGAGGTGTTTTATAGTCTAGGGTAATATCTGCAGTGATGCTTTTCATAGGTAGGGTTGTTCCTGTTTGAATGCTTTTTGGTACAGGAAGTTTACTAAATCTTATTTTCATTCAGTTTACTCCAGGGTCTTTGAGGGCCAAACCCACAACTACACGCATTATGATAGGCATAGTACCATATGGGTTCCAAATGTCTTTTTTTGCAGGGTTTTCCGGTAGGCACCACAGCAGTGCATGCTACAGGGCCCAGCCGGTGCCCTTTTTATGTACTGGTAAGTGGGGCAGCAACACCTGGAGACCATTTCTGCACAAATTAGGCATTTTGGACCTGTGAAATGGGGTAAGATAGGTTCAGGGGGGGGTGTCAGTTTTGAAAGTTTGGATTGTTGGAGGGCGCAGGCTTTTTTCAGCAGAGAAAGGGGGGTCTGAGATAGCATGAGACTGTTTTTCTATTGTGTGTTGGTAATTGGGAAAACAAAAATTCTGTCTTAAAAAAAAAAAAAAAAACAGAACCGTGTGGGGGGTAGCTCAATAATTGTTCGCACAGTGCAGCAAAAATGCTAGCACCAGCCTTGTTACAAACCAGTATTTAAGTCACTGCCCAGGCCCTGTTCTATGTCTTATTACCAGGTTTTTCAATAATTCTCACAGCTAATAAGGATAGTGATGGCTGTGGTTAAAAACAAATCCAATCTCTCTCTATGGTCCCTCCCTGCAGGTCATTTCAGTCTTCTTGCAAGCATTATATATTGTATCTCTGCAGTCTGTGGGTGTAATTTAAGTGTTTGTTTTTTTTTTCCAAATTTATATTCCATCTTTCATGGCTGGTCAGTCACTTAAAAGTGGATTGCATTCAGGTACTGTTGGTATTTCCCTGTTCCCAAGGGTTTACGTGAGGCAATGGAGGGTGAAGTGACTTTGCCCATGGTGGGATTTGAGCCATGGTTCTTAGCCTGCTGCTCTAATCATTAGGCACTCACTCCTAACCACTGCTCCAAGCAGATTTAGCCCTGTGCCACCTTGGAAGCTCGATGCACTTATACCACTGGGACAAAGACCGCCTGTGCTTTTTATTTGTTGGCATTTGCACCTGTTTTCAAAGAGAATGTACACACACATGCTTTTGCTTTGCAACCTGCTGCGGGTATAAAATACACATTGTCACATGTGTGACTAGTTTTATGGGAAAAATATACCCAGAGATCTGAAAACGTAATCTATGTGTGTACTCTTCCTCCCTCCTTCTCCCAACCAAAACATGCTCCCAGGAGCACCTCTGCTTTGCTACGGCCAAAGGTGGGTGCATTGTGGAACACCTCACAAATTGTTAACCGCATAGAGGGAGGCAGTCCTCAGAGGGCAGATTTATGCAGGTAAAATGCTTTGAAAATTGACCTCTGTGGTGTTCCTGGGGGCATGCTTAGGTCGGGGGTGAAAAATAATGCAGTAGATTGCATTTTTAATCCTGCACATGTTTTCCATGGAAAAAGTACAGCGCAAATAAGAGTGAGTGCACATTCTCTTTTGAAATTTTGATGCAAAGCCTGCAGTGTCGCCCTGCTGTTTCTGGACACAAATCTTCAGACATCCAAGAGGGAGAAGGTCCCAATCATCCTATGATACCTTCTGGCTGGATTCCATGTGTGCAGGTTTATTGTGTTTGCACAGGCAGTCTATGGCTCTGGGTCAAAGGTTGTGGCTGAGAAAAGAGGCGACGTGGTAGGAAATCTTAAGATGTGGGTTTGTGAGCCCAGGCAGAAAACAATATAAAAGAATTTTTGAGGAGGTAGCAGAGTTTGTTCTCTAAGTAAATGATAAGCTGGGAGTGACATGGCAGAGGAGATCGAGGCGCAAATATGTTAAACTACTGTTCACAGATCTTTATAGTATTATAAACTATTTAATAAATGGTATCTCCTTTCTTCCTCCTTCACCCTGCAGGTCCCTGGAGCCTCAGCTGAAGCAGCACATTGCCATAAAGAAGGTCCCCTTTATTGATGAGGAGGGAAATCTGGTAAAACCTGCCACCCCAAACGGGATAAAGATGGAGAAGTTTGTGTTTGATGTGTTCCAGTTTTCTAAGTTAGTGAAAAAAAAATGAATTTCTTTGTTTTTGTTTCCACTTCTCCTTGTCTGAAATTATCCAATGAAAGGTGTTTTGAAAAGAATTCAACTATGGTTGTCACCCTAAGGGTCCTTCCAGAATCAAGATGGCATTGTGCCTGTATTTGAAACCCTAAGCCCGATTTCAGTAATCTGAGTGCCAAGAAAATGTGCTGGCTTTCAGCGCACATTTTTTAACGTATTGATTGATCGATCGGTTAATTTATTTTGGACTCCCGATGCAGTAAGCTAATGCTATGCAATTGCACCGGGAATTAAAAATGTTCCTAAACTTTAAAAAGTGCATTCAGTATAGGCCAAATGCACATTTTAACTTGGGAAGGGAGGAGGCATCCCTGATAGGCTACTGCCGCCACCGCTTAGCCGGATAAATATGGATTTCTCCAAGGAGAAGAGGATGGTAGTCTTCGCACATGGGTGATACCATCAGATGGAGCCTGATGCAGAAAACCTTTATGTCAAAGTTTCTAGAAACTTTGCCTAGGCACGCTGAGTATGCCCAGCATGCCCCATACATGCCCATGCATCTCCTTCTGTTATGCCCAGGCAGGACTGCATCTTGGGTGCCATGTCAAGGCTTATTCTGTCAGAACCATGGCAGCATTGGTGGCTCACTTGCGAGCAGCTCCCGTGGAGGAGATCTGCAAGGCTGCAATGTGAAATTCTCTCCACACATTTACAGCACATTACTGTCTGGATAGGGGATGACTGACGCAACAGGAGGTTTGGCCAGTGTGTCCTCCGGAACCTTTTCAAGGTGTAGAATCCAACTCTCCCAACCTAGGGCCCATTGTTTGGGTTCAGGCTGTGTCGTCGTCCCCGTCCCCCCCCCTCCCCCCCCCCCCCCCGTTACCAGTTTTGTGCCCATTGGCACCTGGTTAGATGTCTGTTGGTCCCCTTTTTGTGTTGGGAAGCAGCCTGTAGCTAAGGATTCACTCGTGTGTGAGGACTGCCATCCTGCTTGTCCTCTGAGAAAGCAGAGTTGCTTACCTGTAACAGGTATTCTCTGAGGACAGCAGGATGTTAGTCCTCACAAAACTCACCCGATACTCCATAGAGTTGGATTTCTCCTAATTTTATTTTATCGTAATTCTATGTTACGAGACTGAAGAGGGACCGCACGTGGATGTGTGGGCATGCTCAGTGTGCCTAGTCAAAGTTTCCTGCATCAGGGTCCATCTGTTGATGACACCCATGTGTGAGGATTACCATCCGTGTGTCATTGCAGTCATTGGAGAACACCTGTTACAGGTAAGCAACTCTGCTTTATCTGTCTATCTGGTGAGGGAAGCAAGTCCATATAGCCACATAAGTCAGTACTACTTTACTAAATTACTTATCCAACTAAGTAGCAGTGAACTGCGCCAGATAGATGGATAAATACTGAGTTATGCAGCTATATTTTGGCTGCTTCCTGTTGCCGGATTGATAAATCAGTACTTAACTGGGTAAGTGCCAAGAGCTGCCGCCACTTACCCAGTTAAGTCAGTAATTATCTGTTTAACTAGTGGCAGCTGCCGGCATTTACCTGTAGAGTTCATGACAATTTTTGTTTTTTAATTTTAAAAATTTTTTACTATTTTTTTTTTTCATTGTACTGGAATCTTAACTCCAGCCCTAACCCAGAAGTTAAATTTCCAGCATTATAAAAGCGCACTGGCCAGATGCAATCTCTCTGCATTGGGAAGTACTGCTTACAAGAGCAGATTGACCTATCTGGGCTTCGGGCATGTCCCGGTGGCCAGTCACATGGTTGCGGGGCTAGCTTGTGCTGGGCTGCGCGGCTGAAGCAAATGCCCTGTCAGCTGATATGTTTCAGGAAGAGAGAGAGCAAGAGTGTGTGTGTGTGTGTGTGAGAGCATATGTATGTGAAATGGAGCATGTATGTATGTGTGAGCAAATAGCATGTAAGAGAGCATGTGGGTGAACATGTGAAGGAGCATGTGTGCGTGTGAGCAAATAGCATGTAAGAGAGCATGTGGGTGAACATGTGAAGGAGCATGTGTGCATGTGAGCAAATAGCATGTAAGACTGCATGAGTATGAGAGAGAGAAGCTATGCAGGTCAGAGGAAGCCTCTATTTTCTGGGGATAGAGAGAGAATGTGCATACATGTGTATGTGAGAGAACCTGTGTGAAGATGTGTAAGCATGTGTGTGTGTGTTGGAGAATATGGGTATGTGAGAGAGAAAGGAGAAAGTTGTACCACTCCCTCCCCAAACTAATCCATGACAATCTCAGGGTGACTTGAAATAAAAAGTTCTCTATGGAGAGCAGAGGATTTTTTTTATCCTTAGTTTTAATAATTAGGTGTTATTTGATGTCTTCTGTTATTTATTTGGCTTGTATTCTGATTTAAGGGTTTTTGGGAATAATTTAAAAAAATTATATGGGTATCCTTTTCATCAGCTGTTTTGAATATTTATTCTTTTTATGATTATGGTTTTACTATTATGATTGATGGTTTATAGATTTTGCTGTTTAATGAGGAATAGTGATGTTTCTGTTTTTACATTATTGCATTGCATACGGAGTCTGTGTTATGGTTTCCAATTCAGTTTTTGTCTGCATGTTTCTAGTTATACTTTGTCTCTTTATTCTGTATTTGGTGAGGGTTCAGCGTGTTCTGCATACATGACTGAGGTGAGGTATTTTGCTAGTATGTAGTTTCAGCTTGGCTTGTTCTGTTTTTTTCTAATATCAGGTGTATTGGTGTTATAGGGCCTGGTGTAATATTTGAAGTGTTACCTTTTCATAGGTAGTGTTACTGTTTGAGTGCTGGCAGTTAGTGCTCTTTTCATATGGGAGGTTTACTATATTGTAATTAAGTTTACTTAAAGCTTTCTGAGAGCTGACATGCTCTACAATAGTCCCAAGAATGTAGGTATTTATTTATTTATTTTTTTTTGCAGAGTTTTCTGGTTGGTACCACCAGTAGTGCATGTAAATATAGTTACTTACCTTAGAACACTGAATATTCTTTTCCATGTAGAATGTTACTGTAAATGTATATTTTTTAAATTTATTTGTGGGAAAGGAGGAGCCAGGAGTGTATGCAAGGCTGTAAGGTTTGCTTATTACACCTAAGACCTTCACACCAGCTCTGGCTGCACTGACTTCACAAGAGAAAGCAGGACTCCATCTGGAGCTGTGCTCCTTTGAGTTAGTGGCTGTCCCCAGTCTCAGCAAGGGCTTAATTTTCTCTTTTTATAAACCCAGGGAACAGTAGGGGTCACTTCTTGTCCCCTCTCCCCTGGTGTCAGTAGGCAGAGCAGAGCCTGGGATACCATAAAAGCAGCAGACTCTGTAGCCTGCAGTCAATGGGAATGCACTAGAATGGTGGGAGGGTTGCGGAGAAGTGGATGCAAGCTACAGGCACAGGTCAGAAGGGGTTAAGCCAGGAGAAAGTGCCTATGCAGTGTTGGGGAGGCTTCTGTCTGAGGTGACTGCACTGAGCTCTGAGAGAAGCAGCTGGCTCTGGAACTAGTGAGTCTCTTAGAGAATGAGATTGGGAAAGGGAGGGGGCAGCTGCAGAATGGGGAAGGGCTGGCAGCAAGAACTTTACACCATGATGTAGCAGTGCTAGGATGGGGGCAATCACTGTGTGAGCACATAAACAGCAGAATAACAGTAGTACGTCAAAGAG
Source organism: Rhinatrema bivittatum (assembly GCF_901001135.1). Classification (NCBI taxonomy): domain Eukaryota; kingdom Metazoa; phylum Chordata; class Amphibia; order Gymnophiona; family Rhinatrematidae; genus Rhinatrema; species Rhinatrema bivittatum. The sequence goes on along the minus strand of NC_042622.1, from coordinate 134,284,200 downwards.
AGTGAGACACACACAAACCCAATCGCACTTTGTCTGTGAGAGTGTGTGTGTGTGTGTGGGTATCTTTGCCTCTCACACAGACACAAACACACTCTGTGTGTGGGTGTGTCTGAGAGTATTTGTTTTTGTGGTTGTTGTGTATGTGCCAATAAAACTTCTGTAACCTAAAAAATCAGTTTGTGATTGAGCATGTGTGTGTCTGGCAATGTCATTACTTGCAACTGGTTCAATAGCCAGACCAGGAATCCAAAATATATCTCTATAAGCAGATGTGTAGGAAGCCCAACTAATTTGCATGGATGGCATGAAGGCTGCAATTCTGCTCACCCATGGTCTCTAGAATGTGTTCAACTTCTTAGTTATTTAGAAAAGATTAAGTTTATGCTGGATATATTTTGGCTCAATTTTGCTGGGTTCCAGGGTTGACTTTGTGTGTTTTGGGGAGCTATTGATACACATGCTGCAGGGAAAATACATGAAGGTGTCTGATACGCTATGGGCCAGTTTTGAAAAAATACCCCAGGCCAATATTTCCCTGACTGCTTAATGCCTTCATCTGCATGGGATTTCCATGTGAGGGCACTAAGCAGTACTCTCATTTAGGGCCGTGCATTTTCTGCATGCAAAACTCCTTGCTGCATCGGCAGTAAGTTTTGCACCCAGAAAATGCGAATTCATATGTAGGCAGAAAAATGCATTCAACTGACCACGCCTTTCTGCATCTGCCTGCCTGTGTGTAAAACTTGAACCCTTCATTTTCTCTACTCTTTCAATGGCCAGAAGTAAAATTCTGACTGAGGGGAAGGGGAAAATGAATGACAATTATTGGAAAGCATTTCTAATCAAAGGCACAAGTAGCTAAGGTGACATACCCAAGGTCACACAGGATATTCACAAAACAGCAAGATTTTAATTTTTTTCTGAGAAGTTAATACAATGTGCAATTATTTAATAATGCTTTCATCATTTGTTTTCAGGCATGAAGGGTGTTCCTCTTCTACCCTCCTCTCCACCTCTGTTTAGAGCCAGAGTCATTTGACCCACAAGTGATAAAGCTTCATTGCTTGTACTCACTCCTCAAATTTCCCCCTTTCCCCCAGCAAAATAAAAAGAAACAAATGGGATTATGTTTGCATGGTTGGAACAGTCTGGTTTGATTGCAAGGAAATCTTTATGTGATGAGAAAACCGTAAATTCATGAAGATTTAAGTACTTCTCCAAATGCTACAAAAGATGAAATGCAGAGAGAGGTAGATTTACTTTTACAGGAAAGTATACATACATATGTTGGACATGTGGTAACAGAAGAATGGCTACATTAGCAGAATACCCCCATGTTTCTGTTAAGGGTAGCAACTGTTGCTCCATGCAGGTTACCCCCAAGCCTTATGTTAAGGATAGTAATATTAACAATCAAAACCAAGCAACTGTCAAACTGATAACAAACAGGCCGATACAGTAAAGTGCAGCCGTGGTTACCCGGTTTTTAACCCGCTTTGGACGCACGTTTTGGACGCGTAAGGCGTACCCGCAATTCAGTATCTGCTTTTACGCGACCTTACCGCTTGCCGAAAAGGACACGCATCCGTTTCCGCCCGCCGCATGTATATATGTTAATGATCGGATTAGCTATTCCCTCCGATACAGTAACGTGCGCCCAAATTATCGCCCTTTTAACCAGCTTATTTACCGCGTCTTTAACCTGAGTATTTACCGCCTACCCTGTCCCTGGCGTTAGATGGGAGCCGTGCCAGGCTAGGGTTAAACTGTACATCTCTGAGGCTCTGGACATGGACGCCTCTACAGACACCGGAGAGATGGGCGTCCGCTAGGCGTCCTGAGGCTCCGGAGTCCAGCGGAGACATGGACGCCTCTACGGACGCCTCTACGGAGCCTTCCTCCTGCATCTAGAATAAGGCTGTAGTAGACGCTGAAATAAGAACGCATAGCTGAGTTGAGAATGCAAACTTCAGAATACACAGTGTGGCATATCCATGTATGTACTAGGAAACTTGGACATCCAGCCAGGCACTCAAGGCAGCGGGGCCTACAGGCGGGAAAGTCCATGAATGGAAGCCGCGACCTCAGACGTCCAAGGTCGCTGTGTCCGTTCATGGACCTTCCCGTCTGTATCCGGGCGTCCATGATCGGAGGCACCGCTGCCTTGAGTGCCCGGCCGGACGTCCAAGGTCACGACTTGGACGTCCGGCCGGGCGCTCAAGGCAGCGGGGTCTGTAGAAAAGAACCATCCACTTACCTGGTGGAATGACATTTCAAAGGACAGGTACCAGTGCACCCTGGATACTGTATAGGTGCTACATACCGCTCTGTACAGTAAAATGGATTGCGAACACCTACCACTTCATTGACGCGCTTTGGACGCCGCTTGGATTTGCGTCTAATTTGAATACTGAATCGAGCGGCTTGTGAACCAAGATGTGAGCGTGGCATACGAGCGGGCGCCTGGCACTGCCGCACTTTTTCTTACGCGTCCTTACTATATCGGCCCGAAAATTACTGCTAGCAATATTTTTACAGGGTGAGCAGCCTTCCTGATGATTCATTCAGTGCTGCTGCTTAAACATGCTTTGCTTTTGGACTTGGCTTTAGAAGCAGTCTTACCCTTTTTCCCTAATGTTATCAGGGAGGATGGTCTATTATTCAAAAAAGTACACTTTTTTTTTTTAAATAATAAAGCACGTAGAATTTATTTGAAACTTAGATGGCACTAATGCATTTGTAATCCATTTTACACTGTCCCCCAACATGGAACCGTGTTTCGAATAATTGTGTTGGGAGAGGGACCTTTTATGTTCCGTAGTATGTCAGTACCCCAGACCATAAAAATCAGGGTCCAGAGTTGGCTGTTGTCTACACCCAATTCCCATTTTTCCCCCATCGTTGAAGTGGAGAGCAATGCTGCAGTTACATCAAAATCATGTAAGCTAATTGGTTAAGGGTAATAATCCCCATGCCTTCTGTTAGGGGTTAATAACTGCCACTGCATACAGGTTTCTCCCTATGGACCCTTTTCTTAATTTCCAATTCTAGCCTTTAGGGATCCACAGCTTTTATCTCATGCCTTTTTGAATTTGTTTACTATTTACATCTTCACTACCTGTTCCGGAAGGGCATTCCAGGCATCCACCACCCTCTCCGTGAAGAAATATTTCCTGACATTGGTTCTGAGTCTTCCTCCCTTTATTTCATATTGTGAACTTTAGCTCTACTGTTTTGCTATTCAATGGAAGAGGTTCAAGGAACATGCATCATTAAAACCATTCAGCTATCTGAAGATCTGTATCGCATCTCCCCCGCATCTCCTCTTTTCCAGGGTGTACATATTCAGATCCTTCAGCCTCTCCTCATTAGTCTTCCGACACAGACCCCACACCATTTTGGTCATTCTTCTCTGGACCGCCTCCATCCTGTCTCTATCCTTTCTGAGATACGGTCTCCAGAACTGAACACAGTACTCCAGGTTTGGCCTCACAAAGGACCTGTGCAAGGGCATTATCACCTCCTTTTTCTTACTGGTTGTTCTGTATGCAGCCCAGCATTCTTCTGGCTTTAGCTATTGCCTTGTCACATTGCTTCGCTACCTTCGGATCGCTAGGCACGATCACCTCAGTCCATGCACATTAGTCTTTCATCGCCCATCACATACAGCTCTTTTGGATTACCATACCCCAGATACGTGACTCTGAATTTCTTGGCATTAAATCCCAGCTGCCAAGTCTTAGGCCACTCTTCAATCTTTCTTAAATCAGTTTTCATTCTTTCTGCTCCTTCAGGCATGTCCACTCTGTTGCAGATCTTATTATCATCCGCAAATAGACAAACTACCTTCTATTCCTTTTGAAATGTCACTCACAAAGATACTAAACAGAATCGGTCCCAAAACCGATCTCTGTGGCACTCCACTTAATGCCATTCTCTCTTCAGAATAGGTTCCATTTATCATTACATGCTGTCTCCTGTCAGTCAACCAATTTGTAGTCCACTCCCACCAACTTGGCACCAAGTCCCAAGCTTCTCATTTTATTCACTAGCTTCCAATGCATATCAAAAGCTTTGTGCAAATCACATCAAGTGCTCTTTCTTGATCCAATTTTCTAGTCACCCAAACAAAACAATCAATTGAATTTGTTTGACAGGATTTCCCCCGGTGAATCCATACTGTCTCTGGTCTAGCAACCAGAGGCAATGGATGGTTCACTATCCTTTCCTTCAGCAGAGTCGCCATTAATTTTTCCACCACAGAGGTAGGCTAATAGGCCTGTAGTTTCCAGCCTCATCTCTGCTACCACTGTTGTGAAGTGGGACCATCACAGCTCTTCTCCAGTCACGTGACACAACTCCTGTTTCCAGGGATCTATTGAACAGGTCTTTCAGCACATCTCTGAAATCATTCAGTATCCTGGGGTGTATCTCACCTGGCCTCAGGGCCTTGTCAACGTTCAGTTTTCCTAGCTCTTCCTATACATTCTCTTCTGTAAACAGAGTTTCGTCTACCCCACACCCATTTATGGTCCTTCTCTAGGGTAGTCTTTAATGAGACTGAAATGAAGTATTTGTTTAATATTTCTGCCATTTCTTCATCTCCCTCCACACATTGTTCCTCATTACCTGTCAGTTTCACTATATTACTTTGGGCCTCCCTTCTTTTTCTGATATATCCGAAGAATGTTTTGTCACCTCACTTTAGCTCTTTGGCAGTTCTTTCTTCTAATTGACCTTTTGCTTTCCTGATTTTTTTTTTCTTCATCTGTTTCACCAGGTATTTTTCCTGTGTTCCTCTTTTTGGGATCCTTTATACTTCTTGAATGCTTTTTCTTTTTCAACCACCTCCTTTGAGAACCAGATCTGTTTCGTTTTCCTCTTACTTTTGTTTACTTTTCTAACACATAGCTTTATAATAGCTCCTTTAATTTGGACTACTGTTATTCCACCTCACCCATTTTTTCCCAGTCTTCTAGTACTTCCTTCAGGAACATCCCCATTATGACAAAGTCTGTATTTTTAAAATTCAAAACTCGGGTCTTCGTGTGACTTCTGTGTATCTTATTTGCAATATCACACCATGCCATCTGATGATCACTGGTGCTCAGGTGTGCACCTACTTGGACATTAGAGACATTATTCCTATTATCGAGCAGTAGATTGAGTATCACATCCTCGCTTGTGGATTTCATTACCATTTGTTTGAGCAGAACCCCTTGAAGAGCATCCACTGTCTCTCTACTTCTTGTAGATTGCGCAGAAGGGATACTCCAATCTATATCTGGCAGATTAAAATCTCCAAAAAGCAACACTTCTCCCTTCTTTCCCACCTTTTGGATGTCTTCGATCAGATCTCTGTCCAGCTTTTCTGTCTGAATTGGAGGCCTGTAGGCCACACCAATATAGATGGAAGCACCATCTTCTTCCTTTTTTTTTTTTTTTTTTTTAGGACAGCCCATAATGCTTCTTCTCTGCCTCACATCCCTTGCATTTTAGCTTGTGAAGCTTGCTGGGCAGACAGGATGGGCCGATTGGTCTTCTTCTGCCGTCGTTTCTATGAATATTGTTTTTGCACTAACTTGAAGAAACCCTGAGGTGCATAAACCAACTATAACATTAAGCAGGAATTCATCTTATGCAATTATAGACAAATGATACATTTGAAATGTATATGACCATCATATCAAGGACATGTATATTCTTGTTCACATCCACACTTTATGTAGATTCAATTATCAGTCTCTCAGATCCCATTTGTTTTATATTTAACAGTCATCAGAAAAATATTTTTTAAGAATTATTTCACTGCACTTAAAAACTTGAACTTAACTTTGAATCTTGTGTTCCAATAGTCACCATTTAGTCTGTCAATCTCGGAAGGGCTTGACACGCAGTCCATCACGCAGCCATCTGAGGTGGCGGTGGCCATTTTGAATTCTCCCATGCGTTCGGTCTCTGAGCCAGGGGAGATCCTGGCATCGGGTGAGGACGTTGGTGTCCCTCCAGTCTTGATCCCAGCTTTGTCCCTGGGTGGGCCATCGACTGCAGGGGTGCCAGTGGAGTCCAAGGTGAATTTTCTCCAGACTTTTCTCCATTTTTTTACATCAGGCCTTTTGTGCTTTTAAAAGACTGGGGGAGAGGTGTAGGGGGGGGGGGGTTCTCCCTGCACTGGAGAGCCTCTAGTTCTTTCCAAGAGAGCTTGGCCTACTATTTTGGTGCTGGGGCCTTCATGGGGTACTTGGGGGGACATAAGGGACACAGACAGTTCTGCATCCTTTGAAGGGGCCATCCCTTCTGGCTCAGGGTGAGTCCTTGAGCTTCCTGTTTCTGTAAAATGAAATAGATGGGCTGATTGACCTGGAGCTGACTTGCCTCCAGCTGGAAGAATCCAAGCCATGGAGACTCTGGTGGTACCTTATTAAAGGGAAACACAAAACCACCACCGCCTTACCACTCCCGTAAATGGAGGAGATGTTGGCGGAATGGGAATACCCGGAGTCTGGTTTGAAGGGAGTCAATCTCTTACAATGGCTTTATTCCCTTCCTCTTGCGGTGCTCCAGAAATTCTTTTAGGCGCCAGTGGTTGATGCATTTGTGATGGCGGTGACCAGGCACAGTATTATTCCTGTAGAGGGGTGTGTCTCACTGAAGGACCCCCAAGACAGGAAGATGGAGCTGCCCCTCAGGAGTTTGTTGCTTCGGCCATGGCAATACAGATCTGTCTACTCAGCCATGGTGATATGGGTACTTCACTGAATTCTGAGGGTGAGGAGGCAACTAGAATAGAGTCCGCTGCAGCCTTCTTTTCTGATGCTCAGTACGATTTGTTGCAGAGCTCTGCCAGGTCAGTTACCCGGTCAGTGGGTCTATATCATCTTTTGTGGTTGTGCAATTGGGCGGTGGACTCCTGGTCCAAGCTGCATCTGGAGAATTTGCCCTTTAATGGGAGTCCATTGTTTGGGGGAGATCTTGACTAGTTAAGAATCATGGAGACCCTAAGCCTTAGCTTCTAGTGGAGGATAAAAGCCAAGCCTTTTATAGACCTGGGAGTGGTTGCAGGAAATTTCGAGTTTTCTGGTGGTATAAGCCAGGCAGACAACTTTTGGGGCTTTTTCATCCTCTTATTCAGGCCCAAGGGACTGTGGTCAGTCCTCCTGACTTTTATGGTCTGGAGAAACAAATAAGCATAGGGGTAACTTGCTGGTGTGGCAGTTACTACCCTTAACCAATAAGTGTTAACGTAACTCCTTAATTGCTCTGTGCTTCAACAGCAAGGGAAACACAAAACCACAAAGGGTAACAGGGAATTGGATTCAGACAGTAACCAACGAGGGCCTTGACTTTTATGGTTTGGGAAACTGATAAGCATGGGGGTAACTTGCACAGGGTGGCAGATACTACCATAAGCTTGCTGGGCAAACTGGATAGACCATTTTGGTCCTTTTCTGCTATCATTTTATGTTTCTAGGTTTCTTTTGTGGAGCTAGAAGGCAGAGAGGACCCTGCTTCCTTGAGGGGCCAATAGAACATCTTCAAGAGGCCGTGTGGGTTCACTCACTCTTGGCTCCTGTAGGAGGCTGACTGCAGGAATTTTGCAGAGAGTGGACCCAGGTAACTGCTGATTGCTGGGTCCTGGAGATAATTCAACTCATTTACAGTCTGGACTTAAATTGTTCCATGCGAGAAGCATTTATGGTTTCCCTTTGCACAGTCCCAGTCAAGCAGTAGGTAGTGTGCAAGACCCTCTGAAAGCTACAACCTTTGAAGGCAGTGGTGCATGTGCTTCCGTTGTAGCATGGCCAGGTTCGGTACTCCATTTACTTTGCGGTTCCCAAGAAGAATGGGTCTTTTTGTCCTATTCTGGATCTTAAAGGAGTGAACCAGTGTCTGAGTCCTGCTGTTGACTAGGAGAGCCATTCGGGTCCTCTGACAATGCCATCGCAGTGGCTTAAGTAAATCAGCAGGGAGGAACCAGGAGTTGGAGCATCTTGCTAGAAATGCCCCTCCTCTTTCCTTGGGCAGATTGGCATCTCAGCATGTCAGTGGTGCATATCATGGGCCAGGAGAATGTTCAGGCCAAGTTCCTCAGCAGAAATTGGTTAGATCTCAGGGAATGGGAATTGAGTGTGGATGCCTTTCGAGTAATTTGTCGCAAGTGGGGTTGTCCACAGCTGGACTTAATGGCGACTCAACGAAATGCAAAACTGGATAGTTTTTTTTTCCCTGGGCGCAGAGAACAGGGATCGATGGAGATCAATACCCTGGTACAGCCATGTCCGGAAGGGGAGCTTCTGTATGCTTTCCTTCCATGGGCGCTCATTATCAGGCTACTACAGCAGATAGAACTTGAGCCAATCAAGGTGATCCTAGTCGAGCTGGATTGGCCTCACAGGCTTTGGAATGGTACCTATTTTGGCTTCAGGTGACAAGGTCCTTGTGGCTCTTGAAGGCATGGGGCCTTCTGGTACTGGGGCCTGTGGTCATGGAGGATCTGGCTTCATTCTCTCTTACAACCTGGTTCTTGAGTGGAGACTGCTTCATAAGAAGGGGTATTCCTCCGCTGTGATATCCACATTACTGAAGTCCCAGAAATTGTCTATTTCATAGGGGTAGATTTTAAAAGGTTGCGCATGCACGTCCATGTGCGTGCTACCCGGCGCACGCACATGGATGCCTGATTTTACAACATGTGCGCATATTATAAAATCGGGGGTTGGCGCGCGCAAGGGGGAGCACAATTGTGCAACTTGCATGCGCTGACGCCCGCAACCTTCCCTCATTCCTTCCCAGGCTGCTTCGATTTTGGAGCAGCCTCGGAGGGAACTTCTCAACTCCCTATCTTAACCCCCCCACCACCCAACCTTTATTTTACCTGTTGCGCCTGCCGGCAGCCTGCTGGCACACAATCCTCCAACACAGCGGCAAATGGCCGCTGTGCTGGAGGCCTCTGGACCACCCCGCCCCTTTTTCGACGCCCCGGGACATACGCGCATCCTGGGGCTTTACGCGCATCGCCGGACTTTCTAAAATAGGCCTGGCGTGCATAACACCACCTATGCACATAAATCCAATGGATTTACGCACGTAGGCTTTTTAAAATCTACCCCTCAGCCTGCATCCGGGTCTGGCGCCTATTTGAGCACTTTTGTCGGGACATGTCGGAGTCCCCTTGGCAGGCCATGGTTTCTTCACCTTGGCATTCCTGCAAGGCAGACTTGATAAGGGTCTAGCTTTGAATTCCAAGAAGGTGCAGGTGGCGGCTATGCATGTTATAGGGGGACCATTAAGGTTTTCTCTTTGCCGCTCACAAGGATGTGTCCTGTTTCCTAAAGGGGGTAAAGAGGCTGCATCCTATTTTCCGGCTTAGGTCTTGAGAGTGCTCCAAAGGGCTCCATTTGAGCCACTAAGGCAGAGTTCTCTGAAGGATTTGTTGTTAGACAGCCGCCTTCATGGTGATTTGTTCTGTTTGGCGGGTTTCGGCTCATCAGTCCTTATCCTATCAGGATCCCTTTCTGGTGATTTCTTGACCAGTGCCATCTTTTCTCCCTATGGTCAATTCAGCATTTCACATTTATCAGGCAATTTCCCAATTTGTGGGGGGAGGAATGTGGACCAAATATAGCTCTCTCTGATACTTGGATGTGCAAAGGCTTATCCTGTGTTATCTGGTAGTCACCAATGATTTTCACAAATTGGACAATCTGTTTGTGCTTTTTGGGGAACCACATAAGGAAGAGGCGGCCGTTAAGGCTACCTTGGCCCACTGGATAAAGGAAATAGTTGAATCCACTTACCTCCTGAAGGGTAAGTGCCCTCTGAAATTGGTTCATGCACGTTCCACCAGGGTGCAGTCTGCATCCTGGGCGGAGGTGCTGGCACCAGTCCATATTAGCAAAGCAACCACTTGGTCCCTTTTGCACACTTTTTGTGAAGCATTATCGACTGGATGTCATGGCCTCTGGAGGAATACAGCCTTTGGCGCAGGGGTCCTTAGGGTAGCCCTCACTTCCTCCTGCCCAAGTAGATGGAAGCGTTGGTACTTCCCATTGGTCACAGCTGGACTGGTGTAACAGGATGAGATAGAAAGTGATATTTCCTTATCTGTTAATTTTCTTTCCATTAGTCCTGCTACACCAGTCCAGGACCTGCCCAGGAAGTGAGGATCTGTGGTTTGCTGTAGTTTTAAGGAGGGTTTGGTTCTTTCCCTTTCTTTCCTCTTATGTTTTGGCTTTCCTTCCTGTTCTATGGTGCAGGGAACCTCTTTTCAAAATTGGATTAAGGAATTTTGTGTTCATGGGTTGGGGGTCTGATGCGAAGCTTGGTTGGATCTCTGCTGCTAGCACCACCTTTTATGTAGTGGCTGTGATGTCACAATAGAAATCTGTATAGTCTGCCTCCATCTGCTGGTAGGGGGAGATAACCCATTTGGTAGCAGGACTAATAGAAAGGAAATTAACATGTAAGGAAATTTCACCTTGTTCCACACCCGGCCCCAGGCTCCAATTATCCAAAACCACTTTCTTTACATTATTTTTTGAGTCAGAAATGGAAGTTATTTATATGGCAGAGTCTTTCCTTCCCCTTTCAATGAATAGGTAATATTTCCAAAAAAGGCAATGGTCTTTTATAAACATGTATAATTCAATCCCCTGAAGAGAGTTTCTATATTCACTTTCCTTATGTCTAAAATAAGGACTTGAGCTGGTAGGAGAGGCCAGGAAATGCAGTAGGGAATGAGAGTTTACAAGGGAGTTGATAGTATAGAAAATGAGGGATTGGAAGTGCTGCCATGCGGGATGGGAATTAGATTCTGGAGTCTGGCGTTAACGGGCTGGGAATGAAAAGGGAAGAGTAATCCCAGTGATCATGTAACTGCGCTGCTTAGTGGCAGTGTGCTCACAGGTTGGAGAGAGCTGTGGTCTTTGGCCTCCTGGCCAAGTACCTGTGTTACTGCAATGACTGGGTTAGCGGGAAGGCTAAAAATTAAGGAGAAACACTGGATAGTTGCCATTGAAGGTATTGGCAATACTGCTTCAATAGAAGCTGGTTCTGACTGAGGCGGAAGCCCAGAGTAGGAGGAGACTGCTGGGCCAAAATTCTAAATAAATGTTAAATTCTGTATGAGAAAAATGCATATGAAAAAATACAGGTAGAGAAGTACAAATACTATTAACTTGGGAGCTTCTGTTACGTTCTTGGAAGCAGAGAACAGGAGTCACTTGCTGAATGATTGAACCTTGTTGGAGGAAGCTTCTGTCACACAGCAGAAACACTAATGAGCCTCTCTTTTTTTTTTTTTTTTTTCTGCTGCCAGGAATTTTGTTGTGTTTGAAGTTCTGAGGGAGGAAGAGTTTTCCCCACTGAAGAATGCAGACACAGCAGAGAAGGACACTCCGACCACTGCACGCCGATCCCTCTTATTGCAACACTACCGCTGGGCACGGAAAGCGGGTGCCGACTTCCGAGATGCGGCAGGCTTCAGGATACCAGATAAACCAGGGTGAGGATTGGATGTGGTCATGTAATCGTCTGGTGGGCTTCTCTAAGTTATCAGTGGCACACTGTGGGGAAAATCGATGTCCCAAGCAAGACTGCTTATTTGCATTCTCATTTTCCCTATCAACCATAAAATATATATAGGGACAGCAAAAGTATTCTGATTCTTGGTTTTTCTATTTTATTTTTCTAAAGAGTTTATCTTCTGCTTTATTACAGCCTTAATCACTTTATATTTCAATCTATAATAATATCACTATTTTAATCTTATAGTAATATCACAAGTCTATAACAATTTAATTTAGTACATAAATATCACATTCATAGTCTCATCCACAATCACACTCATCACATCATAAAGATCTTTAAATAAAAAGATTTCTATGATTTCATATGAGTGAGTGTGATTGTGGATGAAACTATGATTGTGATTATGTTCTAAATTAAATTGTTATAGACTTGTGATATTATTATAGATTAAAATATAGATAAGTGATTAAGGCTGTGTAATAAAGCAAAAGATAAACTCTTTAGAAAAATAAAATAGAAAAACCAAGAATCAGAATACTTTTGCTGTCCCTAGATATATATATATTTTATGGTTGATATATTTTGTAAGGGGATAGAGCAGTTGGTGTATTATAGTTGAGTATTCTAATTTTTCCTATCAAATCTGGTACCAAGCAACTTTGACTTATGGCAGCCCTTTTCTTCTGTTGCATGGTAAACCTCAGTTCCCTGTACGTACCAGGATCAGTCCAGACGGTGGGTTATGTCCCCCGTCCAGCAGATGGAGTCAGACAAGGCTTCAGAGGGTGCTATCATATAAACCAGTGCACCCTCTGTAATAGCTCTGTATATCTCTGACTCCAGCAGATAGGAGTAGGGGAACCTGGTGCTTCCCCTTCATGAAGATTAAATCTTTGGTTACTCTTTCTCTCTAAGGGTTTTGCCTTTCAAGGTTGGATCAAGTTAGTTTTGTTCAAAAACCCCCCCCAAAAAATGGAGGAAAGTTTTGTGACTTGCAGGCAGGGCTGCCTTAGTCACTTCCCTCCTCCCACACTCTCTCCTTCCCTCTTCTCTGGGGTAAGTGGATTTTTTGCTTGTGCTTCTTTGCTTTTCAGCTCCGGAGCTGCGCTGAGTGGTGGAAGCTGGTGGTGCCAGCCTCTCCCCACTCTACCGCCGCAGACTGCCCCGTGGCCCCGAGACGGCCATTCCCCGGGGCCGCCACAGCAGAGACGTAATATTCCTCTGCTGAGGATCTGGGCACTCAGGGGAGCAAAGTTGCATCCCGCTCCCCGCGGCGATTGTACAATTTCTTGGCCCCTCCACGGCTTCCCCCCCCCCCCCCCCCCCGCTGCCTCAGGCATGCCGCGGCCGTCCCGCTGCTCGGCCTGCGGCGAGCCGGGGTCGAGACTCTCAAAGGAGGGTGTCTGTTCCCGGTGCCTTCCTGTTGGGGAGGGCACCTCCCGGCCGCTGGACACTTTCTTCTCGCGGCGCGACACGGACATCGTGGGCCGGCCCCTTCACCGCCTTCGGCGGGAACGGCGGCCATTTTCAATTCCCCGGATTGGGTCCTGCAGCCATTAGAGGAGGATGAAGAGGTTCCTAGTGAAAATCCTCCACCGATTCTGCCACCGATTGCCCCCCCCCCCCCCCCGAGCCCCCCACCTTTTTCGCCGGAGTTCATTGTGCTTATGCACAATGCTTACCTGCAGCGCCTGGAGGCTCCCAGGGCGCCTATTTCGGAACCACCTCCCGCCAAAACCCCACGCTTAGCGTATATTCCACAGGGGACCCAGGACCCCGCGGGGGGGGTGGCGGGGGCCTCCCATGGGGACCCCAGGGTCCACTTTGCACCCAGGATGACCCCCTTCTCGGAGGCACAGCTAGATGGCGAAGACCCGCGGGTCCTCCGCATCTTTAGGAGGGACGAGCTCGAGGACCTTATCCCTCAGATCCTTCCGGAGCTGGACCTTGATCTTCCGCCCAACCCACCGGGGCCTTCGGCGCCTGTCGTGGCTACTTCTGTCAGGAAGGGGGACCCTCTCCTGGCCGGCTTGCGCCCTTTGTCTCGGGCCTTTCCCACCCATCCCACCTTTCTTCAGCTTCTGGCCAGGGAATGGGATACTCCCGAGACCTCTCTTAAAGTTGGACAAGCCATGGAGAAGCTTTATCCCCTTCCGGAGGACTTCCTGGAGTTGCTCTCAAGGTCCCGAAGGTGGACTCTGCGGTCTCGGCGGTCACCAAGAGGACAACTATACCGGTGACAGGTGGCACGGCCCTGCGGAACCTCCAGGATAGGAAGTTGGAGGTCTACCTCAAACGAGTTTTTGAGGTCTCAGCTCTGGGAATTCGCGCGGCCATCTGCAGCTCCCTGGCACAGAGGGTGGGACTCCGCTGGGTCCAACAGCTCCTCACCTCACAAGTCCTACCTCCTGAGGAAGCGCGCCAAGCGGATCAACTGGAGTGGACGCCTTGTATGAACTCTTCCGTGTCTTGGCGAGATCTATGGTCTCGGTGGTGTCAGCGAGGCGCCTATTATGGCTTCGTAACTGGTCGGCGGATACTTCTTCCAAGTCCAGCTTGGGCTCGCTCCCCTTTAAGGGCAAGTTCCTATTTGGGGAGGATCTCGACCAGATCATCAAGTCTCTGGGTGAGAATTCGGTCCACCGGCTGCCAGAGTACAGACAGCAGAACTTCAGGTCGTTCACTCCCTCCTGAACCCGATCCTGGACGCAGCGTCGCTACCGTAGTTACAAACAGTCAGGACCCCGGACACAATCTTCTAGATCCCAGTCCTGGCCCCGTTCCTTTCGTGGTCGCAGGCCCACTCGGGAGGGGACTAGTCAGGGGGCCTCATCCAAGCCCACCCAATGATGCCGCGCCTCCCCACTCCTCCACCCCACGGATCGGAGGATGAATTTCTCTCTTTTATGAGGAGTGGGCCCACATCACCTCGGACCAGTGGTTCCTAGACATCTTAAGGAACGGCTACCCATTGGAGTTTGCCTGCCTTCCAAGGGACAGGTTTCTCTTCTCCCCATGCGGCTCGAACCTCAAGAGACTGGCGGTACAACAGACCCTGGACAGACCCCTGAGTCTCAGAGCCATCGCCCCTGTCCCCTTTGGAGAGGTGGGCTCGGGTCACTATTCAATTTACTTCGTCGTACCCAAGAAGGATGGGTCCTTTCACCCAATCTTGGATCTCAAGGTCAACAAATTCCTGCGGGTCCCCCACTTCCGCATAGAGACTCTGCGTTCTGTGATTGCGGCAGTGCATCGGGGAGAATTCCTGGCCTCTCTCGATCTGACAGAGGCCTATCTCCACATCCCCATTTTCAAGATCCTAAATCAGCACTTCCAGTTCCAGGCACTCCCCTTTGGACTGGTGACCGCCCCGAAGACGTTCACGAAGATCATGGTGGTGGTGGCAGCTGCCCTGAGATGGGAGGGGATCTTAGTTCACCCCTACCTGGACGACTGGCTCATTCGAGCGAAGTCTTTTTCCCAGGGACAGGCGGTGGTCTCCAGGGTCATCAGCCTCCTTCAGTCCCTCGGCTGGGTGGTGAACTTCGCCAAGAGCTCCCTCATTCCTTCGCAGTACTTGGACTTCTTGGGAGCACGCTTCGACACTCTTCAGGGCAAGGTTTTCCTCCGCCCGGACAAAGCCAATCCCTCCGAGGACAGATACAGCGCTTTACTGTGTTGCCAGTGCCCACGTCCTGGGACTATCTACAGCTCTTGGGATCCATGGTCTCTACGATAGACCTCGTTCCATGGACTTTTGCGCACCTCCATCCCTTGCAAGCGGCTTTGCTATCCCGCTGGAAACCAGTCTCGCAAGACTACCAGTTAGTGCTCCCTCTTCCCCAGCCTGCCAAAGACAGCTTGGGTTGGTGGCTGGATCCACAGCATTTGGCCCAAGGCACTTCTCTTGAGATTCCGGATTGGGTGGTGGTCACCACCGTCTCCGGCTGGGGGGCAGTTTGCAACTGGAGCTCAGCGCAGGGACAGTGGACGAAGACGCAAGCAACCTGTACGATCAACTAGCTGGAAACAAGAGCAGTGCGCCTGGCCCTCATCCACTTTCTACCCCTGGTGCAGAATTGAGCAGTGAGGATCTTATCAGACAACGCAACCACAGTAGCGTATATCAACCACCAGGGAGGAACGAAGAGCCGGCACGTGTCACTTGAGACGGTCCGTCTGATGTCATGGGCGGAGAAGCATGTAGCGCGCCTGGCTGCTTTGCACATTGCAGGCGTACACAAAATTCAGGCGGACTACCTGAGTTGTCAGCAACTGGACCCCGGAGAGTGGTCTCTCTCCGATGAAGCAATGCAACTTCTCATTCATCGCTGAGGACCTCCTTGCCTAGACCTAATGGTGACCTCTCTCAACTCCAAGGCACCTTGGTTCTTCAGTCGCAGGCGGGAGCGCGGTACAGAAGGAGTAGATGCCCTAGTGCTCCCCTGGCCAGACAACCTTCTGCTCTACGTTTTTCCAGCATGGCCCCTAGTGGGCAAGGTCATTCGGAGAATAGAGCGCCATCGGGGGCCCGTTATCCTGATAGCTCCCGAATGGGCACGCCGCCTTGGTTCGCGGATCTGCTCCATCTGGCAGTGGACGGCCCACTTCATAAGAACATAAGAACATAAGAAAATGCCATACTGGGTCAGACCAAGGGTCCATCAAGCCCAGCATCCTGTTTCCAACAGTGGCCAATCCAGGCCACAAGAACCTGGCAAGTACCCAAAAACTAAGTCTATTCCATGTAACTATTGCTAATGGCAGTGGCTATTCTCTAAGTGAACTTAATAGCACACTTAATAGCACACTTCGCTTGAGCCATCTTCCTCGATTGCTCCATCAGGGACCAGTATTTTTCGAGCAGGCAGAATGCTTCTGTCTTGCGGCCTGGCTTTTGAACGGTGCTGCCTCCGGTGCAAAGGGTACCCTGATGCGGTAGTCTCTACTCTTCCTCAAGGCCCAGAAGACTTCGACCTCTGCCGCCTACGTGAGGGTCTGGAAGGTTTTCGAGGCTTGGTGCACAGCGCATAATACGCATATCTCGAGAGTCACGGTTCCTCGGATCCTTGCGTTCCTTCAAGACGGATTGGATAAAGGCCTTGCCTACAACTCTTTACGAGTTCAGGTTGCCGCCCTGGGCTCGCTCATTCAGTACGCAGATCATCCTCTCCTGGTGCAGCCGGATATCGCCTGTTTTCTCAAGGGGGCGAAGCATTTTCGGCCCCCGGTCAGGGACCCGTGCCCTTCTTCGAGCCTCAATTTGGTTCTTAAGACCATGGCTGGGCCTCCCTTCAAACCCCAGCGCAAGGCCACCATCAAAGATATCACGCTCAAGACTGTCTTCCTGGTGGCCATCAGTTCTGCACGCCGCATCTCGGAACTTCAAGCTCTTTCCTGCCGGGAACCTTACCTACGTTTCACAGACACCGGGGGTGTCCTTACGCACAGTGCCGTCCTTTCTACCCAAGGTCGTTTCGTCCTTCCACCTGAACCAGATGGTTGAGCTCCCGTCTTTCTCAGTGGAGGAACCAGGTCCTCTTCGCTTTCTTGATGTTCGACGTACTCTAATTCGCTACCTGGAGCTCACTAACGACGACAGAGTTTCTGGCCACCTGTTCATCCTGTGGTCAGGGCCAAGGAAGGGTTTCCCAGGCCTCGAAGATGACGATCGCGCGTTGGCTCAAGGAAGCCATAGTCACAGTGTACATCGGTGCGGGGCGGACCCCTCCACTGAGCGTCAAAGCCCATTCTCTCCGGTCGCAGACTACATCCTGGGCCGAAGTACAGTCCGTCTCATCACAAGAGATTTTCCGGGCAGCGACTTGGAAGTCTCTTCACACTTTTCATGTCATTACCGGCTACACCTGCCGTCGTCAACCTCCGGACACTTTGGCGACCAGGTCATTCGAGCAGGGCTTGCAAGAGCCCACCCAGTGTAGGGTAGCTTTGGTACATCCCACCGTCTGGACTGATCCTGGTACGTACAGGGAAAAGAAAATTACTTCTTACCTGCTAATTTTCGTTCCTGTAGTACCAAGGATCAGTCCAGACGCCCGCCTCATTGATTACTGGGTTTAGGGGATCCTTTCCCTGCTCGATCTACTCTTCTCACTCTGGTACCTGTTTGTTAATCTCAGCTATGAGACTGTTTTCCACGGTTCTTTCTGCAAGTTACAGTTCTGGCACCAGTTGCCTTAGTTTATGATCTGTTATGTTTCAGATACTTGATCCATTCTTAGTAATTGTTTATTTTGGCTTTGATATTCTCTGTACTGAGCTATTACAGAGGGTGCACTGGTTTATATGATAGCACCCTCCGAAGCCTTGTCTGACTCCATCTGCTGGACGGGGGACATAAGCCACCGTCTGGACTGATCCTTGGTACTACAGGAATGAAAATTAGCAGGTAAGAAGTTGCATAAGCTCACAGTACACCGGAAAGGTGATGCATTTGGACCCTTGAAGCGTTAGGGGAGGTTTTCCTTCCAGCTATCAACCAGGAAGGGATCTTAATTTGCTTTGTGGGATCATCTGTGGAGAGGAGGAAATGTGTCCCTAGCTGGGAGTAGAATCAGCAGCCTCCAAGGTAGCAGCTTTGCTTCTCAGACAGAGGTCTGCCACAGGCCTAGATCTGTAAGATGTCTGTAGTGCTGTTTATTTTCCCTGTTATCATTTGAAAACTTGATTATGTATTTAACCAATTGCCTAACCCAATTACACAAATGAACATTTTAGTTTTTCTATTTATATTACTTATTTTGGCATTTTCCACCATAAACCTCATGAGTGTTTGGAGTTCATAGTATGCCAGATCCACATTTGGGCACTCTCTGTAGAAATGAGAGGAAAATTTGGTTCCTGTTTCTCATTTTACCCAACCTATCCATGAAAGTGCCAGCTAGTGGCAGTTGTGATGGCACCAACATGAACACCTGAGCACTGGCAAACAGGAGTGAAAACACAAGCCTGCTTGAGGCCACAAAATAGCCATCTCATATTGCTTGGGATATCCTGTGACATAGAAACTGAGACTGACAGCAGTTAAAGATAGTAAGACCTTTCTAATCTGCTCAGTTTCACTTCTAGTGCAATGTCATAGACACCAGGTGATCTGACGTCTCCTTTCTATCTTAACTAGAGATCCCTTGTGTCTACCTTGTCCTGAATTCTGTTTCTCTTTTTTTTGTTTGTTTCCCCCTCACCTCCACTGGGAGACTGTTCCATACATCCACCATCCTTTCTGTGAAGAAATATTTTCCAGAGTTGCTCCTGAATCTGCCCTCTTAGCTTCTCATACTGTGGCCTCTTGCTATAGAGCATTCTTTTTCCTTTGAAAAAGGTTTACTTCTTACGCATTTTACATAGAAACATAGAAACATAGAAATGACGGCAGAAGAAGACCAAATGGCCCATCCAGTCTGCCCAGCAAGCTTCACACATTTCTTCTCCCATACTTATCTGTTTCTCTTAGCTCTTGGTTCTAATTCCCTTCCACCCCCGCCATTAATGTAGAGAGCGGTGGAGGAGCTGCATCCAAGTGAAATATCTAGCTTGATTAGTTAGAGGTAGTAGGAGTAGTAACCGCCGCAATAAGCAAGCTACACCCATGCTTATTTGTTTTTACCCAGATTATGTTATACAGCCCTTATTGGTTGTTTATCTTCTCCCCTGCTGTTGAAGCAGAGAGCTATGCTGGATATGCATCGAAAGTGAAGTATCAGGCACATTTGGTTTGGGGTAGTAACCGCCGTGACAAGCCAGCTACTCCCCGCTTTGTGAGTGTGAATCCTTTTTCTTCTCCCCTGCCGTTGAAGTTATGCTGGATATGCGTGAAGTATCAGTTTTTCTTTTCCCCTGCCGTTGAAGCAGAGAGCTATGCTGGAAATTCGTGATGTATCAGTCTTTCTCCGATGCCGTTGAAGTAGAGAGCCATGCTGGATATGCGTCGAGAGTGAAGTATCAGGTACATTTGGTTTGGGGTAGTAACCGCCGTAACAAGCCAGCTACTCCCCGCTTTGTGAGTGCGAACCCTTTTTTCTTCTCCCCTGCCGTTTAAGCAGAGAGCTCTGCTGGATGTGTGAAGTAACAGTTTTTCTTTTCCCCTGCTGTTGAAGCAGAGAACTATGCTGGATATGCATTGAAAGTGAAGTATAAGAATGGAGTGATCAAGCTAGTTGAAAGGCATCAGGAATAGAGGAAGGTGGAGGTAGTAATCTGGATATTTGGTTTGGGGTAGTAACCGCCGTAACAAGCCAGCTACTCCCGTCATTGTGAGTGCAAATCCTTTTTTCCACATTTCCTCATGCTGTTGAATCTTAGAGTGATGTTGGAGTCACAGTAACCATGTGTATGTTTATTGACTAAGGGTATTGTCTCCAGGCAGTAGCCATCATTCTGGCGAGTCACCCACTCTTCATTGGCGGCCTCTTGACTTTATGGATCCACAGTGTTTATCCCACGCCCCTTCTTTTGAGATATTGGTCCTTGTCGTGTATATTTCCCATCACGCCCCTTCCTCTAGGCTTTACATTTTTATTTCCTTGTTCTCGACCCAGCGCCATTTTGATAGTCCTTTGGTCGGCCTCCATTCTGCCTACATCCTTTTGATCAATTGCACTTCATCAGGTATGCTGAACTATGCCACTTAAATGGATTTACTTAATGGTCCATCAATCCTTGGGGTAAAACTTATTTCTTTACATCTGTACACATACGAGTGTTAATGAAGCTAACTGGAAAACTGAGCTTAAATACATGTTATGATCAACTTGTTTTTTCATATTTCAGGTTCATAATATTGCACAAATTGTTCTTAATGGTGCATATGAATAAAATATCAAGGCCTTTAATAATGTGTTCTTGCTCTAGAGATCTGAATTTAAGGGCCTTTCCTTAAGCACATGGGATTAATCTATGTGTATTCTTATTTTTTTTTTTTTTCACCCCTGTCGTACAGGTTATCTGAGACAGAAGATCCTCCAGCTATTTGTGAGATTTCCCCATTGGTGTCGTATTTTGGAGAGGTGAGACTATATGCAGATTGTAGCATAAAAGTAGAATGTTGTGCTTCTGTTTCCTATCTTTGTAAGTAGCCATCATGATGTCCTTGCTTCTAAAATGCTCAAAACCAAGAAAAATTGTATTGTGTTGATCAGAAGAGCATCATTTGATTATATAGTAAAGCGGGGTTTAGCAACGCACAGCACCAGGGCCTTATGGTAGCATAATGAAGACCTCCCAGCTGCCTTGCTGCTCTCTACAAACACCAGCCCTGCTGCAAGCATTTTCAAAACTTTTCAGGGTGGTTTTGTTGATCTTGCAGTCCATGAGAGTTTTTTGAAAATTATCACTGTGCCAGGTGTAGAGGCTGGGTGGGAAGCAGCAGTTTGGGGGGACAAGGGGAAACCCCCCTTTCTCTCTCCCTTCCACAGGCAGGATTTTATCAGATCTGAAGGAGTGAACATATGGTCTTGAAAGTTCAACATTCTTAGATAATTTTCACATTGGTCCAGTAAAGTAAAGGCTTATGTTTCATCAGTGGCGCGAAATATGACTTCAGTGAATGGATATGAGAATCGGCAGCAAAAATTTAGGCAGTAGGACAATTGGAACTTGAAAAAGTGTGACTTAATTCAAGCAACCAAAAAAAACTCTAGGATGACGTACAACTGGACAAGCAGTTGTACTGAGCTAAGTGCAAGGCTTAATCTGATCTGGGTTTTGTAATATTGGTAATTCCCTGTAGTCACACTGTATCCTCTGAATGGTGATGGTCCTCCATGCATTTCCATCTGCTGCAGGTGGGATATTGCTCTTCATTACTAGGTGGTTAGATGTGAGATAAACAGATTCTGCATCTACTTAAAGCCAGTCCTGTGGATCCTCAGAATATTTATTAACTTGCCAGATATTTGGATAGCTTCTCATTGATCTTACTTGGAAGTCTTATTTAAGATTTTGTTTTTTATTGCATTAAAAAAGAAATCCAGAAAGTCCAAATACAGCTTTCCATTCAGGATGCAGATTTTGAGATATAGCGCAATCTACTCGGGGATAGGAAGTATAGAGGGCCAGTGAATCACGATACCACTGACACATTCCCTAATTTATAGTGTAGCAATCTCAGTTTCGTGTTGCTTTTTTTTTGTTTTAAGTTTCCCTTTTATGGGGGGAGAATAAGATCTGCAACTTTTGTAGGTTAATGAAGCATACCAGCACACCAAAGAAGTTTCAGGACAGGGAAATTCGATGCCAGAATGTTAGTCCTTCCAATAAATTTACAGCACTCTGGTGAAAATCTAACATGGGTAATTGTTTGTGGTTAATATGTTGGAACTTCTTCAATTCCTACAAGGTCTTGATACACACAGAATGTAAGAGTCATAATAACTCAAGTTGGTGATGTACACCATCATCAAAGGAAGCCACTCCAACTCCTAAGATTGTGGTATAAGTGGGAGAATTTTCACACATTTTAAATACCATATTTTCCTAATATTAAATGAATATCGGAATAACAGAGGTTTTCAAACTGTTCAATTTAACTGCTAGCTAAATTGTTGAATAGATGTTTGATTATAGTCTCTCATCATGTCCTTGTCCCAAGTCAGCGACGAGGTGTGCAGCAGAAGTCGCAGATTCTTACAAATCTGACAGGAACCGTGACGTGACTGCTTCTGCTATGGCCCTTGGAGCTGGACTGACGCCACTATCTCATTTCACCCAGGCAGCTTCAGCTGGGGTGTAAACCAGTGGCATAGAAGGGAAAGGCTCTGGAAGGCTGCGGCTATTCCCCTGGGCCATGCAGCGCCACTTTGCTAGCCAAGTTCCTGCACTATGACAGGAGGGCATGGAGAGACTGCCATAGAGGAAACAGACATGGCCCAGATGACTTGGCTGTCCGGACAGCGAACAAACAATGACAAGAGTTCTCATAAGTGCCATATAAAATAATGCTTCTAGAGGGCAATTTTCAAAGCCTTTTATGCAGGTAGAGCTCTTTTTTTTTTTTTTTTTTTAACCCGCATTAATCTGAAAACTGTCCTCCCTCAACGCAGCTAAAAGTGCCAATAGTGCAACGTGATGTGCTTAGCTTTAGCTGCATTACCAGGAGGTGCTCCGGGGTGGGAAGGAGAAGGAAATTACGCAGTTGATCATGTTTTCAAACACATTTTCCATGAAAAAATTAACTGCATAAAAATCAGGTGCAAGTGTTTGGGTTTCAGGGAGAAGGGGGGTGCATGATGCTTCCCTATGAGAACTGGTACAATACCTGTGGATAAAAAGGAGCCATGTACTTTGTTCTGATGTGGACAGTCTGAAAATTGTCCCCATTAGTAATTGTAAAGAAGGAAAAGGTGAAACGGATTCATATCTAAATGATCAGGCCCAGAATTTGCCATCGAGCCTAATGAAAAGCAATGCTTCAGAAGCTTTCGGCTATTACCCTCCTTGTGTGTTGTACTTTCTCTTCTTGATGCTCTAGCAGTGTTTTAGTGCGGGAATGGGCATCCTTCTTCTTAAATTTGGGGAAGACAGGGACTACAGAAGGAACCCTGAAAGACCTGGGTCCTTCCCCCATTGCTAAGGGCAATTTTCAAAGCCATTTACCCAAGTAATTAGGTCTGTCTGAAAATTGCTCTCCTCTCTCTGGCATTCCAGGGGCGGTATTGGGTCTGTGGAGGAAAACTGCATGCATACATTGGATTTTCCAAATTGCCTCTGCTATCTCCCTCCTCCTCCTCCTTCCCCCACCTCCCCGCCTGCGCCTGTACTTTATGCTGGCTCATTTTCAGAAAGAAATCTGCCAAGTGGTTTCTCTTGTCAAAATAGTGACAAAGTGAGAGCGATAATATTTGTGTACTTTGCAAATTTATGGATTATTTCAACATTGTTCCAATTGAGTGTAAAAAGGGCAAAGCATTATGTGCAGGCATCAGTACTAAGGGATAGTGTAAAAAAAATAGTTAAAAAGTTTACTGGAACACGTAAAGCAGTGCAGAGGCGTAATAAATTTGCTAATTAGCCTCCGTATAGAAAAGTCAGGTGCTCCTTAATACCGTTTCGATCTAGTTTGTTTGATTATTGTAGAAAGGCAGTACATTAAGAGAAATAAAGTGCTTTACAATACTGAATTTCCCTCATTTTGTTTCTAGGGCCTGGAATTGTACCTGAAGGGCAAAGAATTTCCTTCCTTGTTCATATTGGATGAAGACAAAGCCAAAGAGCTGGGGAAGGCATGAACTCGTACAAGCTCGCCCCGGACACGCGCTTACCATGCCAGAAGCATTGGTTACTAATCAGCAAAGTATCGATCATGTTATAAAGCAAAAGTTTGTACTGCAGGACTCTTATGCATTTCAGAACGATGCCAAATTTTAGTAGAAATTGTGTTTACAGAAAACCAAGACCACCTGGATACGTTTGGGTGTAAACTTCTATACCTCTACTGTTGTAGTCTAGTTTAGTTTATAAAGGTATATTTGCCTCCCCCGATACTCCACTGAACTGTGAACCAACATTTTATTTTATTTTGATTTAACTTCTAAGCTGCTTCAAACCTAATTGCTTAAATACATAGTAGCACGGCAGACACTCAACTAGATCGTTCAATAAAATGTAAGAGTTTGTTATAGCTTATGGCAATCAAAGCGAGGAGATCCTCTCTGCTGGGTCTGAAAGAGCTTAGCGGTTCATGCTAAAGGAGGAAGAGTCATGCTTTTTGGAGTAAATGCCAATTGTTTCTTGCCCAACTGGAGAACATGATAGATTACTTCAAAGTGGATAGCACATTATGAATCCACCCTCTGCTTCTCCCTCTTCATTTTACTGTTCAATTGAACACCTGAAAGTGAAAGTTGAGTAAATTAAGCTCTAAGGATGGACCTTGTATGTGGCTGAGTACTGGCAAACCTCAGGTGCATTTTACGTTGTGCCTTCAACCAGGTAATGAGCATCAGTAACCCATTACAATATACCTCTTGAGATTGAGATTATAAAACTATTTTTAATGCAGTTTTACAGGATTTAGATCTAACCTGTGCCGCCATGCTTGCTGTATGCTGGTACAAGTAGGAACCTTGGGAGCCAATTGCAAAGCAGAGATTTTTTTTGTACGGTTTTAAAATATAGCAATAGTTTGAAGCTGTGACATGTACCAACTTATCACTGAAAAAGCTGTAGTTGTATTATGTAATAGTAAGAGATTGATGCCCAATACCTGTATTATGTTGGTAGTTTGACTAATTATTGTAGCTCTTTGGCACCCGAACAGCAATCCAACATTTAAGGTCTGTACTGTACAGGCACAATAACCAATATTGATCTTGGAGAAAACTCTAGTCTTTGTAGGTGGAGTCCCTTTTGAGTCAATATAAGAATGATCCAGAAATGACGTTGTACCTGAGCTCTCAAGATGAAATAGGTCATTGGATGGCCTGAAGAAGGGACAAATGTGGACTCAAAAGTTCATCAGTATCATTTTGAATCGTTCTTATGTTGTGCAGAGAATCCAGCTTTTAGAACTGTGATACCCTTGTTTTATAATTGTTCATTTAAAAAGGTGTTTTGAATATGACTGGGTCTTGTCCGTTACCTGTTTGGGATCAGGTTGCTCTCGTGGCTGTGAGCTGCTTAAGTCATGGAGGGAGAAACGAGACCCCATGCTGACCACTAAGCGTCCACAGGAAATAATTATGTGGTGCATGAGACTTGCATCTGCACGGCCGCCTTTGAGACTCTGTCCAGCTGTAATTTAAAGTAAGTGAAATCATCAGGAGCCTCAGAGTACAGTGATATTTTGTCTTGTGCTGCTTCTTTCCGAACAGAGAGCAAGAGGTCAGGTAACAATCAGATTCAAAACACCATTTTGTTCTGTTTTTTTTAAAGAAAAATATAATCAATATTTGTTTTTTAATATATAATGAAACTCTGAATTATACTGTAGCATGCTTGTCCATGTTTGAGGCAGATATTCAGAAAATCTGAGCTCCTAAATTTAGGCCTGTAATAGGGTCATTCATCAAAATGTGTTATGGCGTTAACGCCATAACGCATGCGTTAATGCACAGCGCGAATACAAATTTTTTGGAGGGGTGGAATCAGGGAGGAGTTTGGGCGGGATCTAGTAAAATGAGGGGCACTATCACACTGTTTTAAAGCTGGAAATAACTACACCTTTTTTCCTGGCGTTAGGCTGTGTGTGATGCCTGAAATGGCCGTAACGCAATTCGTGATAAATTTAAAAATTTGCATTTTGGCTATTTCTGGACTTGGGCTTGAGAGGGGGAGGGGGGGCAGAGAAAGAGAGCAAGCCTCTGGGGAGGGCCTCACAATGTGCAACTATTTATATCTTTATAGGAGGGCCATCTAATAGGTTGAGGTGAGGTGCTGGTGGTGGTTTAGGTTTTAGGGGCCAGTTTCACATGTAGAGTGAGACATAGAAACAGCACAGTACACAGTGAAGATTTGACATCATTTGGCGTGAGGAAAGACTCACAAAGATGAAATTTCGTACTATGTTTTCTCACCCTAGTTTGATGGTACCCTGTTAATAGAGTTCACCAAGCTAGGGTGAGAGAACATAGTAGAAATATCATCTTTGAGATTTTCCTCACTCCAAATGATGTCAAATCTTCACCAAGGTGTACTGTGCTGTTCATACATCTCACTTTACATGCAAAACTGGCTTCTAAACCCTAAACCACCACCAACACCTCACCTCAACCTATTAGATGGCCCTCCTATAGAGAGATAAATACTTTATTACTATGAGAACCTTGTAGATAGTTGTTTGCTCTCGCTCTCTCTCCTTTTTCTTAACATGGGCATTATCAATGCGTTAACGCATTTTGATGAATCAAGGGGTATGTTAGGTACGTAAGTTTTCAGCTGAAAATTCACATAAATACAGGAGCTTAAATTTAGGCCTGCTATTTAGGCCTGCTATTTATTTTCCTCGATTTAAGCTCCTAAATTAGGTGCCTGGTTCTGAAAATCAGTGCTAAGGTGACCTTTTCTCTGCCCTAACTTTGGCCTCTAAATTTAGGGTCCAAATGAAACTAGGAGCCTAAATTTAGGCACACAAGCCCTAGTAAATTTACTAAAGGGCCAATTTAGGAGACTAACTCCAAAAATTATGAACTTAAGAACATAAGAAAATGCCATACTGGGTCAGACCAAGGGTCCATCAAGCCCAGCATCCTGTTTCAAACAGTGGCCAATCCAGGCCATAAGAACCTGGCAAGTACCCAAAAACTAAGTCTATTCCATGTTACCATTGCTAATAGCAGTGGCTATTCTCTAAGTGAACTTAATAGCAGGTAATGGACTTCTCCTCCAAGAACTTATCCAATCCTTTTTTAAACACCGCTATACTAACTGCACTAAACACATCCTCAGGCAACAAATTCCAGAGTTTAATTGTGCGTTGAGTAAAAAAAGAACTTTCTCCGATTAGTTTTAAATGTGCCCCATGCTAACTTCATGGAGTGCCCCCTAGTCTTTCTACTATCCGAAAGAGTAAATAACCGATTCACATCAACCCGTTCTAGACCTCTCATGATTTTAAACATCTCTATCATATCCCCCCTCAGCCGTCTCTTCTCCAAGCTGAAAAGTCCTAACCTCTTTAGTCTTTCCTCATAGGGGAGTTGTTCCAACCCCTTTATCATTTTTGTTGCCCTTCTCTGTACCTTCTCCATCGCAACTATATTTTATCCTGTTACCAGATTCTACCAAGTTCAATGTTATTTACTTACTTATTTACTTATTAACCTGCTTTTTAGTTATTAACTGGTTAACCATTTTATATACTTCTCTCAAATTAACTATTTATGTTCATTTATGTTTATTTATGTTTATGTTTCATTATGTTTTCTCAAATTAACTATGTTCAATGTAAACCGCTAAATGTTCAATGTAAACCGCTAAATGATCGTTTCCTTAGCGATAGTTATGGTTCCTTGTAAACCGGGGTGATATGTATACTATACAGGAACCCCGGTATATAAATTCTTTAAATAAATAAATAAATAAACTATATCTTTTTTGAGATGCGGCAACCAGAATTGTACACAGTATTCAAGGTGCGGTCTCACCATGGAGCGATATAGAGGCATTATGACATTTTCCGTTTTATTAACCATTCCCTTTCTAATAATTCCCAACATTCTGTTTGCTTTTTTGACTGCCGCAATACACTGAACCGACGATTTCAATGTGTTATCCACTATGACACCTAGATCTCTTTCTTGGGTTGTAGCACCTAATATGGAACCAAACATTGTGTAATTATAGCATGAGTTATTTTTCCCTATATGCATCACCTTGCACTTATCCACATTAAATTTCATCTGCCATTTGGATGCCCAATTTTCCAGTCTCACAAGGTCTTCCTGCAATTTATCACAATCTGCTTGTGATTTAACTACTCTGAACAATTTTGTGTCATCTGCAAATTTGATTATCTCACTCGTCGTATTTCTTTCCAGATCATTTATAAATATATTGAAAAGTAATGGTCCCAATACAGATACCTGAGGCACTCCACTGCCCACTGCCTTCCACTGAGAAAATTGTCCATTTAATCCTACTCTCTGTTTCTTGTCTTTTAGCCAGTTTGCAATCCACGAAAGGACATCGTCACCTATCCCATGACTTTTTACTTTTCCTAGAAGCCTCTCATGAGGAACTTTGTCAAACGCCTTCTGAAAATCCAAGTATACTACATCTACCGGTTCACCTTTATCCACATATTTATTAATTCCTTCAAAAAAGTGAAGCAGATTTGTGAGGCAAGACTTGCCTTGGGTAAAGCCATGCTGACTTTGTTCCATTAAACCATGTCTTTCTATGTGTTCTGTGATTTTGATGTTTAGAACACTTAAACCCTTTGAAAATTGGCCTCCTAATATTTTAAACACCTTTTCCTCTTCCCTCCAACCCCAAACAAATGGAAAAGTCACATATCTCTCAAATTTTGACCAGATAAAATGGGAAAAAAATTTACTCCAGTGTAAAGGTTCAGAAGGATTCCTGCTTTCCACAACGGCTTTTTTTTTTTTCTTAATGCCTCTGATGTAACATTGTAACAAATGGTTGGCGAACTGATGATGCCAGTTTCTCTGCATTGACTGTGCAGCATTTTATTCCTATGTGGTTCGCAGGGATTTAGTGGGGGTGGATCTGTGCATCCTTTTCATAATAATAGTTCTGTAATTGCATGGGAGGAATAGACCAGTCATTGGGATTTGAAAGGGGTGGGGGGGAGGGGCGCGGAGGTTTTTCTCTTTTATAGCTGGGATACTGTTAAATTGTGCAAGTATGACAACACAATCCCATGATGCCACAACACACTAATTTGCTTTTTAACTACTTAGGAACCTCAAAATATCAACTTCCAGGTTCTTGTCTCTCCTCTTCCCTATCTACCTTTTTTGAGTTTTCGATAAAGTATGTATTTGTATACTGATAAGTTAGCACTTTGCTTTATGCCTACACAAGAATTCAAAACAACATCATATTTAACAAAACTACATATAGCTGATACCGTGTAGTCTTAATTAAAGAAGCAGAGAAACCTCATACAAAAATGGCGGGCTTTATCAATGGTAGCCCAAAATGCCACATATGTAGTTGTGCAGTCACAAAATAAATTACCGACTGTCACAGTCGTATAATCATGGGTTTCTCCGCTAGAGAGTTTAAAGAACCATATTTTTTGGAATTTTAAATTTTAGTCTTTTTCAGTTCTCCAACTTAAAGGCAGTATGAATGCACTTATCGTAGCAGGAGTTGTGCAGCGGATACATCAGGCTGGCCCGATGTATCCGCACTTGGTGGCCCCTGATGAAGCTGACAGAACCGCGAGCCGTGTCGGGCCAGCCTGATGTATCCGCTGCACAACTCCTGCTACGATAAGTGCATTCATACTGCCTTTAAGTTGGAGAACTGAAAAAGACTAAAATTTAAAATTCCAAAAAATATGGTTCTTTAAACTCTCTAGCGGAGAAACCGATGATTATACGATAGTGACAGTCGGTAATTTATTTTGTGACTGCACAAGTACATATGTGGCATTTTGGGCTATCATTGATAAAGCCCGCCATTTTTGTATGAGGTTTCTCTGCTTCCTTAAGACTACACGGTATCAGCTATATGTAGTTTTGTTAAATATGATGTTGTTTTGAATTCTTGTAAGGACTGTACATCATATATATACAGTTTGATTTTTGTGTTATGCCTACACAAGCAAGGGCGTTGTAGTTTTTACTAAGGTGGATTCCAGTGAAGATTACATCATTTCTTTATGGGAATGGCAAAGGAGAATGTGCTTTCCAAAAACTACTTAAACACCTGTGTAGATTTGGTTATTAGAAATAGAGAGAAGGATCTTTTATGTTGTAGTTCTCAATAAACTATTGTTAATGCTGCTGTTTTACATCCTTGGCCAGTGGTTCTCCATCCTGGGAGTTTTTGTTTACCTCTGGTGGCCCTCTGCTTGCTCAGTGTGTTCTGTCCAGGCTGTTTCCTACAGCGGACTCATGATATAATTGGTCTGTAAATCTGCCCAGGAGGCCACCATTGTCTGATGGGCCTAAAGTCAGGAAAATGGCCTGTGAGCCCCCAGACCACCACCACCTGACTAGGTTTGAAGCAACTTCGGGTTGGTGATCAGGGGCCCCTGACAAGTAGGAAAGTAATTTTTACTGGCAGCATGGTTGCTTTAATTGGCAAAATGTGGAGGAAAATGAACCACTTTGGCTATGTTTAGACAACATTGCATAAAGGCAGTGCTGTAAAGAAATGTGTGATGTAACACTTCACCTGTTCAGAGTCTGTATACAAAGGTTTTTGGTTGTAGTTGCAAAAATGAACAATCTTGAATAAATAGGGAACTGGATTAGCCTTTGCTGAGCTTATAGAAGCATGTATATTGGTGTGACAGTAGGGACCTTAGTTTGAGCTGTAATTAACACTTAAGAGCATGCCACACTGGGTCAGACCAAAGGTCCATCAAGCCCAGTATCCTATTTCCAAAAAGTACTTGACAGGATCCCAAAAGCTCGATTAGATTCCAGGCTGATTATCCCAGGGATAAGCTTTGGATTTTCACATGTTCATTTTAATGGTTTATGGACTTTTCCTCCAGGAACTTGTCCAAACTTTTTTTTTTTTTTAAATGCAGCTACACTAACAACTTTCACCACATTCTCTGGCAATGAATTCCGAAGCTTAATTATTTGGTGAATAAAAAAATATTTTCTCTTATTAGTTTTAAATATACAACTTCGTAACTTCATTGTGTGTCCCCTGTCTGTACTTTTTGAAAGAGTAAACAACCGATTCATGTTTACTTGTTCCATTCCACTCATTATTTTATAGATTTCCATCATATCTCCCCTCAACCAACTCTTCTCCAAGCTGAAGAGTCCTAACCTCTTTAGCCTTTCCTCACAGGAATTTCCATCCCCTTTATTATATTGATCAGCCTTTTCTGTACCTTTTCTAATTCTGCTTGCTTTTTTGAGATGCTGTGACCAGAACTGCACACAGTACTCAAGATGAGGTCGCATTGTGGAGTGATACATAGGCATTATGATTTTCTCTGTTTTACTCTCCATTCCTTTCCTAATAATCCCTAGCATTCAATTTGCTTTCTGGTTGCTGCTGCACACTGAGCAGAAGATTTCAATGTATTGTCAACAGTGATGCCTAGATCCTTTTCCTGAATGTTGACTTCTAAAGTGGAACCTTGCATTGTGTAGCTATTATTTGGGTTACTCTTCCTTAAGAGCATTGCTTTGCACTTGTCCACATTAAATTTAATTTGCCATTTGTATTCCCATTCTACCGGTTTAATAAGGTTCTATTACAATTTCTCTCAATTCTCTTAGGTTTTAACAAATTTGATAACCTCACTCGTTACAATTTCCAGGTCATTTATGAATATATTAAAAAGCAGTAGTGCCAGAACAGATCTCTGGGGCACTCCACTATTCACCTTTCTCCAGTGAGAAAATTTACCTTTTAGCCCTATTTTCTATCTTTTAATCAGTTCCCAACCCAAAATAGGACACTGCCCTCTATCCTATGATTTTTTTTAATTTGCCAAGAAGACTCTCATGAGAGACTGTCAAATGCTTTCTGGAAATCCAGATACACTATATCAACTGGCTTACCTTTATCCACGTTTTACACCCTCAGAAAAAAAAGTAGCAGATTGGTGAGGCAAGACTTCCCTTGGCTAAATCCATGTTAGCTCTGTTCCATTAAACTGATCAGTAACTTTGTTCTTTATGATAATTTCTACCATTTTACCTGGCACAGACATCAGACTCACTGGACTGTAGTTTCCTGGATCCCTTTTTAAAAAGTGATGTTACATTGGCAATCCTCCAGTCTTCTGGTACCATAGACTATTTTAATGATAGTTTACAAATTTCCAATAGCAGGTCCGCAGTTTCATTGTTCAGTTCTTCAGTATTGTGCGATGTATACCATCTGGTCCAGGTGATTTGCTATTCTTTAGTTGGTCAATTTGCCCTATTATATCTTCAGTTCCTCTGAATCATCACCTTTGGGTGACTCTCTTAGATCTTCGTCAGTGAAGACTGAAGCAAAGAATTAATTTAGTCTGTCTGCTATGGCTTTGTGTAAGTG
Source organism: Rhinatrema bivittatum (assembly GCF_901001135.1). NCBI lineage: Eukaryota > Metazoa > Chordata > Amphibia > Gymnophiona > Rhinatrematidae > Rhinatrema > Rhinatrema bivittatum. Next base: position 134,252,007 of record NC_042622.1, on the reverse strand, counting down.
ACCCCTTTACCACTTAATCTTCTAATGGTCCAATTGACTCCCTCATAGGCTTTTGCTTTGAATGTAACAAAGTTTTTTTATTAGGAGTTTTTGCTTCCATGGCAAGCTTCTTTTCAAATTATCTTTGCCTTCCATATCAATGCTTTGCATCTGACTTGCCAGTGATTATGCTGTTTTGTGTTTTTCTTCATTCAGATCCCCTTTCCATTTTTTGAAAGATGTTTTTAGCTATTTTAATCTCTCTCGCCTCACCTTTTACTCTGTTAGCCTTCCTTCCACCTTTTCTAATACATGGAATACATCTGGCCTTGGCTTCCAAGATGGTCTTTTTAAACAGTCCATGCCAGATGTAAATTTTAACCTTTGCAGCTGCTCCTTTCATTTTTTTTTTCATAACCATTTCCCTCATTTTATCAGTCACCCCTCTGAAAGTTAAACGTTGTCTGAGTAGATTATAGTGTCCTCCTTCCAATTAAATCATATTTGATCCTGTTGTGATCACTGTTGCCCAGTGGCTTGAACACTTACCTCTCGCATAAAATCCTGTGTTCCACTAAGGACTAGGTCTAAAATAGTTTCCCTTCTTATTGGTTCTAGTATGTTCTTGCACCAGCTGCTCCATGAAGCAGTCCTTAATTCCATCTAGTATGTCCTAATGTGACATTCACACAGTCTGTACTGGGGTAATTGAAATTACCCATTATTACTGTGCTGCTGATTTTGTTAACTTCCCTAATTTCTTTTAGCATTTCATTGTCTGTCTGTCTGTTCATTCTGGCCAGGTGGACAGCAATACACCCTCACTACTATTTTATTCCTTTTTCACCTGGAATTTCTATCCATAAAGATTCAACATTGCATTTAGTTTCCTGCAGAACTTTTATCCTATTTGACTCAGTGCTCTCTCTAACATATAGTGCCACCCTCCACCAATTTGATCCATCCTATCATTTTGATATAATTTGTACCCTGGTATCACAGTGTCCCATTGGTTATCCTCCTTTCACCAGGTCTCTGAGATGCCAGTTATATCTACCTCTTCATTCAGTGCTATTTACTCTTAACTCTCCCATCTTTTATTTTTTTAAACTTCTAGCATTTATGTTCAGACATTTCAAAGTACAGTATGTTTTTTGTTTGTATTAACCACCTGCACATCAGTTCACAAGGGTAATATGAAATCTTTCTGCTCTGTCTGCTGTTTACTTTAAGGAACCTGGGCCACTTTAGTATTTATTGCAACCTCTCTACTGGGATGCCCTAACTTTCCTGTTTTGTTAGTATCCTTCAAAGATACATTATTCTGAACCATGTGCTTCTCAGCAACCGTGTGCTTTCTTCCATCACCTAGTTTCAAAGCTGCGCTGTCTCCTTTTTAAAGGTTAGTGAGAGTAGCCTAGTTCCACTCTGGTTAAGTTGGAGCCCATCCTTTTGGAAAAGGACCCCTTTCCCCAAAATGATGCCCAATTCCTAACAAACCTAAAACCACCTTCCCTGCATAATTGTCTCATCCATGCAATGAGACTTTGGAGCACTGCCTGCTTCTGGGGTCTTGCATGTGTAATGGGGAACATTTCTGAGGATGCTACCCTGGAGGTTCTGGAGTTCAGCTTTCTACCGAAAATCCTAAATTTGGCTCCAGAGCCTCCCTCCTGAACTTTCCTGCATCATTAGTACCCACATGTACCGAGATAGCCAGCTTCTTCCCAGCACTATGTAAAATCCTATCTTTAGGCATGAAGTCTGCCACCTTCACACCAGGCAGGCACATTACCAAGCAATCCTTACAACCACCAGGCACCCAGCTATTTACATTCCTAATAATCAAATCACCAACTACCATAGCTGACCTTAACCCCTCCTGGGCACGTGCCCCTGCAAACATATCCTTGGTGCAAGAAGATATTACATCACCTTGATGGCAGGTCCTAGCTTCAGGACTGCTTCCAGCCTCACCAAGGTAATGCTCTCCTTCCAGGTGATCTTTCTTCTCCAAGGCAGCACAGGGGCTACCTTGAAGTTCTCTTCTATATACTTCTGTCTCCCTTAGCTCCTCCAGGTCTGCCACTCTAGCCTCCAGAGATTGGATTTGTTCATGGAGGGCTAGGAGTTTATTGCACCTTGCTCACATTTTTCATTGCACTTGGTTTGTGATATCCATTTTTTTTTATAGTTATTGTATATATTCTGCACCTTTTCCATATGGTTAGTCATGAGAACCAATTGTACATGTGACATTCTGGTCAGAATTCTAATTGAGGGATTGGGAATGAGGTTACAGCTGCTGCTATCAGCATTACTAGTTCTGTGCTCTATAAATCATTGGAACATGCATTCAGGGTCAGAAAAAAATGTTCTTATGCTCTTGTTTTGAAGTTATTTTAAAGCTAAGTGATTATGATGAGATGTTGGTCAGATGAACTGCCACTAAGCAGCAATTTGTCAGTGTTGCTGGATTAAAGTTCCCCAAAGACTCACTGTCAGGGGTGGGGACAGGGACAAGAAGGGGTAGAGGAATATGTGTAACAGACAAATGTAAACGATTACGGGAGAAGGTCACTAGCAAGTGTATGTATTGCCTTTTAAGCCTAGCCCATGTAAGCATTACCTCCTCGGACATTTCTGACCTCTGTGGCAATGCAAATCACCAATGACTTCTTTTCGGGATATGTGGTTTTTCTGTTTAGGCCTGGGGGAGGAATTTTTGTTTTCAAACACGAAAAGGGAATTGACTGGAATAGTTTAAACAACTTTCTTCTCTTTGCTTTTGTACATTTTCCTTATCTATGACTGAAACTTAATAAATTCCAAAGTATTTTTATGGAAAACTGTTAAAGGCTTTTTATTGCAATTCTGGTAAGTCCAAGGTTGTTGGGCTCAAGTAACTAGGAGAAGGGACCAGGTTTGCAGATGTGAAATATTTGGGTGGTTGGAAGAGGACAGGTTACCCTGATGATGCGAGCAGTTTGCTGCAGTGCTTAGAACACGGGGTCCACAGACCCCTAATGGTCTGTCAGCCATTCACTTCATCTCTCTGGCAGTGGCGTAGCTAAGGGTGGGCCTGGGTGGGCAGTGGCCCACCCATTTTCCATTCAGGCCCACCCAAAATTTTTGTGCAAGACACTGCAGCCAATAAAAAGCAGGCAGCATAGACAGAGAGCAGCACCCAAGGGAGAAAAAAATTAATAAGACTGCGCTAACAGACCATGTCAAGAGTCAGGCAATCGGCGGCACTTCGGCAATCTGTAGGAGCGTGGTGCACTGAACGCAAAACCGCTAAACTCGCAAATGGAGCAATTTCAGGCTTTGAGCGGCCATGACTGCACTGCCCAAGAGGAGTCTGTGCGCACCGTGCCAGACGCACGTTCACGTTGCCGAGGTCAGAGGGTGAGGTGTCCGAGGCAGGTAAGGCGCAGGCACGCAGCACTCTGTGGGTCTTACTTGTGCTCCTCACACTTCTCAGGAGAGGAGGTAAGCTTTATTATTCAGCAGGGCTGGCACTAGTGAAAGAGGTAACCTTTCTGAAACTGGATGGAGGAGAGGGAAAAGAATGAGGGGAGGGGGGAGGAAGGGAAAGAGGCCGGAGATGTGCTGGGGACTGGGGAGGGGGCTTGAGTGTGAGGAGGAGGCTGGAGATGGGCTTGGAGGGGGAGGGGGGAATGAATGTGAAGGGGCAAGAGATTAGCTGGGAGGTGAGGGGACAGAGCTGGGCTGGGGCTTGAGTGCGAGGAGGAGGCTGGAGATGGGCTTCAAGGAGGGGGGGGGATGAGTGTGAAGGGGCAAGAGGGGCTGGGAGGGGAAATGAGTTGGAGGGGGGACAGAGAGCTAGGCTTGGAGGAGGATATATGAAAAATATGAATTCCATGGCTCAGAGTTTTAGTGCCCACCCATGTTAACCTTGGGCCCAGCCAAAAATTCATTTCTGGCTATGCCACTGCTCTGTGGCATTCACCTTGATGTTAAATAACTTTGTATAGGGTACTAAATGATGCACAGAAGAACAGTAGTTTTAAAGCAAAAGAATTTGAACAAAACTGTATGAAGGCACGCTAAAGGTCACACTTTCATAGTGATTGTAGTGCCTGTAAAAATTTGTTAGCCATATGGTACAATATTTCAATTTTTTTACTTAAATTTTTTATAAATCAAAGTGATGTACACAATATGGTTTAGCTGCAGCTTGCATCCAAACAGGGTAAAAAGATTCAATGAACCCCTCTGTCAGGGATGCCTTTGATTTGTGAGCTTGAGAAGAAGGTAGATGGATATTCAGGACATCCTTTTGGTCACTGTAGATATAAAGGTCTTGGAGACAACATTTCACAAGAAGAGAATTTAGTCATTTTTCAGAAAGCCAGAAGCATTTTTTGGGTAGGATACATGCGGCCTTAGCTTTGATTCTATTTGATAGGGTCTTGAATTTGCAGGGCTCAAAACACAGTCAAACATCTGGAGCTAGCCCTGGAATGATGCAGCCATCCTTATGCCCTGGGCCTGTTACTTGAAACATTTTTATTAATTTCGGAATATACAATGAAAACTAACAACAATCCAGAAGGGTTGGATTTCTAAACCTTATCTGGACCCACTGTTAAACGGTGCATGTAAGTATATTCTCACTGACTCTATAGCAATTCTGTTGCCTCATTTGTAAACAGTAATGGCCTCTGACAGTTGGCACTGGGAGTGGAGATGGTAGCAGCAGGACTGTCGTGGGAACAGTGAGTGCACATGCACGTGCTATTTCAGTGTTACTAATGTCGCATAGAAATATGCATTAGGTGCCAAACTAGGTGTTCAAGACGTGTCACCGTGTTAACACTACTTGGTAAATAGAACCCTAAACATGACATTTTTTGTTGTTGCTTCTTTTAGCTGGTGCCTAGAAAAACTTGCTGACTTGAACATTTTGGAGCCTTGCTAGGACACCATACAATGATGGTAGGCTCAAAAAGAAATTACCAAGGGGGACATTACTAAAATTAATAATCATACCCAAAGCAGGGTAACAGTAAATGACTGCAGAAAGACCAGATTGGATGGACAATCTGCCTAGCTGCAATTTTTCCACTTCAGGTAGATAAGTATTTCCTATACCGAATGCAAATTCAACTGTCCCACCCCCATTTCTTTTTATCTGAATTTTCAATCCACTTTTTTTTTTTTTTTTTGCCACTGCCCTTCCTATCCGTGCCAAGCACTGGCCATTACCATTTCCACTGGTGCGCCATTTCAGGCCTTATCTTCCTTGGTGATTCTTACAAGACCACTACTAAATCCAACACTCGGCTCCCCTTCCATCCTATTAATATTTACAGTACAGTATGGTACAGTGACCAAAGCCTTTGTCCAAAACACTCTGCCTTCTCGAGGCTCATTGAAGTTTGTGTTTTAACTGTGCTCACTGCATGCAGATTACCCTGGTGCTTTCTTGAAAGTCCGAGGCAGGCATGCCACAGCTGTTGGTGTTGCTACTGCTCCATGCATGCAGCCTCAATTCCTTTGTGGAAACCCAGACGCATGATGCTAGAAAAAGACCAATGAAGTCTTGCCCCAGCTGTTTAGTTTATAATCACCACTCCACGCTTGTTCCCTCGGTGCCTTCCTGGAAGCTTGCTGTAATCATATTGGTACTGCTACAGTTGTAACCATGCCTCTGTGCAGGTTATCCCTTGGTTCCCCCAATGGCCGGTGGTGCCATTAGGTGTCATGCTTCACTTATCCCTTCACTTTTTTTTTTTTTTTGTAAGTAAAGGATCCTTAATGTTTTAGCTTCCACCTCCCTTTCTGGAAGGGCATTCATCACCTTTTCCGTGAAAAAGATATTTCTTGATTTCCTTGAGTCCATTTGCCTGGAGTTTCGTATCATGATCTCTAGTTCATAAAACTTCCTTTCCATTGAGAAAGATTTCACTTGTGCATTATCATCATATCCACCTTAGCTTTTCTCTTTTAAGGTCTTATACATATTTAAGTCATTAAGTCGCAGACGGCTTTTGGTGCAGAGTAGACTAGGCAGCAGGTTGATTGCTTTTCTTTGGACCACCACTGGCCCAGGTCTGCCCAAACCTGTTGTAGGGACCTTGGGATATCAGGATATCCCCAATGATTGATAAATTTGCACATTATGAAGACAGCATATGAAAATTTCTCATGCATGTTCATTGTGGACATCCTGAAAAATGGACTGGCTGTGGGGTCGCCAGGACAGGTGTGGGAAGAACTACTCTAACCTATCTGTATTCTTTACTATGCTAGAAACTTGCTGCTGTAGCTCTCCATTTGTCTCTGGGGTTAGCTGCAGGAACCGTCTCTTGTGTTTATGCTGCTGCCTCAACAGTGAAAAAACTGATAAGTGCAAGCTTCCTATTGGACTAACGAGCTACAGCAGCACACAAGTGGCAATCCCCTGGTGTTTCATGCAGTGCCAGATCTGTCCTTTGTGTAGTGCAGGAGTGGCCAACTCTAGTCCGACAGTCACAAACAGGCCATGTTTTCAGGATACCCACAATGAATAGGCACAAGAAACTTGCATGCACTGCCTCCACTGAATGCAAATTCTCATGCATATTCACTGTGCAGATGCTGAAAACTGGGCCCGTTTATGGCTCTCGAGAACCGGAGTTGGTCCCCCCTGTTCTAGTGGATACTATGCTCAGTAGGTCAGTATCCACACGGCAGGGAAAAGCTGGCAGAATATATAGACCCTCTGTTTACCTTGGAATGCTGCATGCACGGTCTGGCCAGACATGGACTGTATGGAAGGAGGAGCAGAGAAAGGTGGCTGGAGTGGGGCTCCTTATCCCACTAGCTCCTGCTACTATGGCAAACATTACCAGCGCTGGATAGTGTAGTAGAGAGGGGGATGCCTAAACAGTACAGATGTCCTTTTTGATTGTGCTGGAAAGCAAGACCAAGATTCCACATCTGGAGAGTGTGGTGCTATTAGGACTGGCCCCAGCCCTATATCTTATAAGTACTTAGTGCTACCTCTGCAGGAAACAGACCCAACGTGCATTCATATAGAGTCCCACTCTTTTCTTAATGGAATCAGCAGAATTTATACTCATACAGAACTATTTTTAGTTTATTTTTATCAACAAAAAGTGGACATAGTTGAGGAAGGGCCCATTGTGGCTCCTGATTAAGTTTTAAAAAGCTTTGGGTCACAGCTTCTTTTCAAAACACACATAAGGGCTGATGCAATACAGTGCGCTCAGCCGAGAGAGAGAAGGGGATTAGTACCTCCACAATGCGTGGCAAAACTAATGCCGATCATTATATGCAAATGCATGTTGATAAGGCTATTAGTTACTCACTGAAAGGCAAAAAATAAAAGATGCATCCAAAATGCCGTTTTGCGCTCAGAAATTACCGTAACTCCTGCCTAGAGCAGGCGTTAATTTCGGAGCACTCCCAAAAGTTGTACAGAAAAGAAGAAAACACTGCTTTTCTGAATATCCTCCTACTTACTACTGCTGCGATATAAAGTAGGAGGAACTAAAGATTAAAAAAAAAAAAAAATTTGCTGGTGGTCAGGTTCGGGAAACAGATGCTCAGTTAACAATCACCTGGTTCCCGAATGTGTGGCTGTGTGCCGATTAGGAAAACTGGCTCCCCTCTGTTGTAACCCACAGTAAGGGAACACATCATCTTGGGATGTTTGTTTTTTTTAAATTAAGTTAGGGCTATTTAATATATTTACATTTTATTTTTTTTTGTGGTGGTGGGGGGGGGGAGGTAGCTTGCTATAAGAATCCCATATATTGAAATACTTTGCTGAGCCATGATAGCTGTCATCTAAGCCATTTGAAACCATCTTTTTTGGTGGGGGTAGTTTTTCAAGCTCCAATGCGGCGATTGTAACAGATTTATTTATTTAAGATTTATATGCTGGACACATTCAGGTAGCTTAAAGTATATCACAGGTAAAACATGCACAAATAAGACAAACAAGTTACAATAAGATTAAAAATAAGACTGAACAAAGACTGTTGCTAAACCCATGCTAAGGAAAATTAGGGTAGCTTTATTCAGGAGGGGCACGAGTGGGCTTGTGGAAGGCTTGAGAGAAAAGAAATGTCTTTAATGCCTTCTTAAAAGTCTTGGGACAGATCACTGCTCAGGAAGTGAATTCCCGAAGACTGTTCTCTTTCAGGTTATATCAAGCCGGGCCAACCTTCACAGCAGAAATGTCCAACAAATTTTTGTTTGCTGACTGGAGATGCTGCAGTGGTTTATATACGTACAGGCGAGAGCTATGCCAGGTTACAGCCTCCTTGTTTAACAGATTATGAACCAGGATTAGGATCTTATATTGAATGAGTCAGTTTAAGTTCGGCAGTAGGGATGTACAGAGGGATGCCATTCGTTGCATTTGGCCGTATGGCGCCCCGATCCGTTAATACATCCATTTCGATTCGTTCCCCCGCTAAAATTAACTACAACCCCCCCCTCCTGACGCTCCCCCCCCCAAGACTTACCAAAACTCCCTGGTGGTCCAGCGGGGGGTCTGGGAGCCATCCCCTGCACTCACATCCTCGGTGCTGGTTTCAAAATGGTGCCAATAGCCTTTGACCTACTATGTCACAGGGGCTACCTGTGCCATTGGTCAGCCCCTGTCACATGGCCATCGGTGCCATCTTGTGCTCCTACCATGTGACAGGGGCTGACCAATGGCACCGGTAGCCCCTGTGACATAGTAGGTCAAAGGCCATTGGCGCCATTTTGAAACCAGCACCGAGGGTGTGAGTGCAGGGGATGGCTCCCGGACCCCGCCGCTGGAACCACCAGGGAGTTTTGGTAAGTCTTGGGGGGGTTGTTTAAATTTGTTTTTTTTAGGCGGCTGAATAATTCGGCAAAGATTCATGTATTCGTGGGGAATCTTGATACGTTTCGCTTCCCCACGAATACAACTAATATGGCCACATCCGTTGCGGATTGCCAACACGTAGGGACCGAATGCACACCCCTAGTCAGCAGTTCATGAGCCTGTTCGTAGTCTGGCTGCAGAGTTTTGAGCTACTTGCAGAGTCCAAATGCAGTTGGCTAGCAGACTATGGGTACAGTAAGTTGCAATAGTCTAGAAAACTTAACAAGGGATTGCAAAATGGAACAGAACTGTTGTGGCTCGAGGAGGGGTTTCAGTTGTCTTAGTAGGCGCACATTTGTAAAATGAAGATTTCATGACTGCATTGAGTCAAACATCTCGTTGTAAAATCAGATCAATCAACAAACCCACTTTCTTTCTTTTTTTTTTTTTTTTTTAAGCAATTGGTAAGCAAAGACCCTGGAAATTGAAAGTAGTTGGAACTTCAGAAGGGTGGACTGGGTAGTTATAAGAATCTAAATTTCTGTTTTGGAAACATTCAGTTGCAATCTGTTGTGTGTAAACCAGCATTTCACAGGGTTCAGGCATAATGAAATCAAAGTGTCAGAGCGGGAGGCATTTTAAGCAGTGCGAGCAGATATCTTAGTAGGAGGGTAAGTTTGTAACAGCCTGCATAATAGTAGAGTCTGTGTGTATGTTGTATGCACGACCTTTACTACTTTCAAATCTAGCTTACATGTGTAAGTTTCCTTTGAAAATCCTTGCATAATTGGCCAAGTATGTATGCATATTATTTTGCACAGTTACACCTGCTCTAAGCAGGATGTCATGCAGAGCTGCTGCTAGGGCATTTGGCACACTGCCAAAAATTGTTGATAGCACCCACCTCCACTGATCCCTATACCCTGGTTGTGGAAGGGAGGAGGAGTGCACAAGCTTTCTCTACAAGTGAGGGGAGGTAGAGTCCCTCCTCTCCCAGCATCCACCCTCCCCCCGCCTCTTACCCCTCCCTTGACATCCTCCTTTCCTTCTCTTCATCCGCTGGTATTCTATCCCATTCATATTGCAGCTGTCAGGCACTTCACTGTAGATTACATGCAGATACTGTAGGTATTTCCCTATTACAGTCTGATTGTACTCAAGGCAAGGGAGGATGAAGTGACTTGCCCAAGGTCACAAGCAGCAGGATTTTAATCCTGGCTTCCCTAGTTTAAACACTGCTGCTCTTCTACTCTTCACCGCCTCTTACTTTCCACATCCCTTGCATCCACTCCTGTCTTAATCCCTACACCCCCCCCCCCCCCCCCCCCCCCCAATTCCTCAGTATCCTCTTGTGGCTTTCAACCTTTCCTCATGCCCAGTATCTGCTTCTTGTCTCTCCTCACTCTGCCCCACTACTACGACAGCATCTGCCTGTTTCTCCTTCCTCCTCCCCCACGCAAAATACCTATTTGGCAGCAGCAATGCTGCTACAGCTCCTCCGCATCAATAACCAGCCCTGTGTTCATGTCAAAAACACAAGGGCTGGCACTGGTTCTAGGCTGATCTCTCAAAGCACAAGATCCGCATACAGGCCTGTGAGTTTTGAATATGCGTGCAGGATCAGACCAGATGGTAAGGAACAGTGATGGTAGTGGCTGCCACTGCTCCACCTGGACTGGATCCTGCAGTAGCTTAGTTGTAGGATGTAGGGCTGTTTTAGGAACTCTGTTCAGCTGTGCGAGCATGCGGTACAGGGTTGGTGGTGACCCTGGACTGGCAGCAGACCTGGAGTTAGGCATAGACAGCTGCCTCCCAATACTTTCGGGCATTGCAAATGTTGCCACCATTTTCCAGGCCCTGTCCGATCCATGCTACAGCAAGAACTTCTGCTAAATGGTAAGTGGGGCCGTTAAAGTGGCATTTGCCCTCCCACCGCAGACTTGTAACGTCCCATTGCTAGCACAGGTTCCCCTGGTAACAGGAAACCTAGGCTGTAGCAAGTGTGCAGCACCATCCGCTGTAAGTGTACATGCACGAGGGTAAAGGCCCTGTTTAAGTGAGGGGAAGTTCTTGGGGCAATGCTAAATAGGACCTGGGAGATGAAGAAAAAAGAATCAGCAGAGCCAGACCGAAAGTGATGTGCGGAAGAGAGGAAGATTTGAGCAGTGGGCATCCAAATTCTAAGTCCAGCCCTGGCTGGCAGTGGGATTTGTTGCATGGGGCCCTTGGTGAGTGAGCTGCTCACCCCTACCCAAAGCCCACTCCACTTAGTTGTATACTTTTTAAAATAAGTACTCCACTCCCTAGCATGCTTCACCTCCGTGCGTGCAAAAGTACAGGTGCAGTCAGGTTATGTTGTAAATCACTTTGAGATTTTTATCAATAAGGCGATGGATAAATAATTTTAAACAAATAACTTCAAAAGTTGCAGCAATGGCCTGGTGTGTCGCCTGCATAAGCATGCATGAAACAGCTCGATGGCTAGCACATAGAGTTGTCCCACAGGAGCCACCCTTGACATACTGGCTGCCTGAAAGTCAGGGGTGTAGCTAAGCACCAGTTCACTTTCTGAAGGCATGCCCTGCTCATGTAGTGGAGGTGGAGAAAATCCATGAAATGGGGGCCAAACCCAAATTTCCTCAGGATTCCTATGAGATAACCACAATTCACCCTATTGAATGCTTTCTCCCTCTTGAGTCACAAAAAAAAAAGCCATTGCCCTGACAGGCCAGGCCTGCTAGCTAAATCTATTAAGTCCCAGACCAAAGAAACATTATCAAAAATAGTCTGGCCTGGAGCATGTAGGTCTGGTCTGAGTGGATCAGCTCTGCCAGCAGGGAGATTGGGTGACATTTCTGTATGTCCCCCGGGTCTCCCCCCTTGTGTAGTGATGCAAGGGTAAGCCATGCCTTCCTTCACCTAGGTCACCCGCCCTACCGGGTGTCGATGTTTCTCGGTTGAGGGCACTGGCGGTCTCCAGCTATAGCCAATTCAACCAGTTCAATTTAATCAAGTTAATCAAGTTATGAGATTATTCAAGTTATTAAAGTTAGTCAGTCACACATATATCCACAATGCTTTTCGAGGAGAATACTGAAGAGCTGCACTTCCTGCAGGGGTATATGTACTAGGGGCTGACATCAGATTGAAATCTGATCCGCCTCCAACTGCTATCAGGAGTACACTATACCCCATTGGTCCTGAGTCCATCTGCTACACGCTAGGAAAGCCTTATGCTCACCTTTGATGCAGAGAGTAATGTTGGAGTTGCATCAACGGCAGGGGGTGGTAGGAAATTTGAATCTAACAGTTACCAACAAGGGCCCTGAACTTGGTGGTCTGGGAAACATAAGTATGGGAAAATAAGTGTGGGAGCTTGATGGACAGACTGGATGGACCGATTGGTCTCTTTCTGCCATAATTTCTATGTTTTTCAGCCCATAGAAGAAGCGTGAGCAATGGTCTCTCTCTCCTAGGAGCTGAATAGTGACTACAGGTAAACCCCTCTGCCCTATCACTCTAAGGATCCTGAGGATGCGCTTTTCATATGCAAGGCACAAACCTTGTGCCTGCTCTGTCGGGCTGGCAAGGTGGTTTTCCAGATTGAGCGGCTTTCAGAAGTACTCAATCTGTAACTGCTTCTCCCTTGTTCATGCCTCTGGCATACTCTAGATCAGTGGTCCCCACCACCAGCCAGCCAGTCATGGGAAAAATCTGCCTCCAACGACCTCTATCTAGAGCAGTGGTCCCCAACCCTGTCCTGGGGGCCCACCAGCCAGTCGGGTTTTCAGGATATCCACAATGAATATGCATGAGAGAAAATTTGCATGTTATGGCAGCAGTGCATTTACATTTTCTCTCATGCATATTCATTGTGGATATCCTGAAAACCCGACTGGCTGGTGGGCCCCCAGGACAGGGTTGGGGACCACTGCTCTAGATAGAGGTCGTTGGAGGCAGATTTTTCCCATGACCCACCACTGAGTTAAGGTCCACCTCCTCAGAGCCAGTTCACCCAAAAATCTCAGACTTTTGCCACAAGCTATTTCTTCTCTAGGAGAGAGTTGACAAAGTGCCAGTATGTATGTATGCATTTTTATATACCGGTGTTCAATTTGGAATATCACATGGGTTTACATTGTAACTGTATTCAAGAAGGGGCTTCCTGTTTTACATTATAACCTCAATATAGTCTTATTTAACATTGTAATTAACTTTTATTTAACATTGTATCTTTATTAAATTTTTACTAGGAGATTAAACCTGAAACAGTGACAGCAGTACGTCCTACGTAGAGTCTTTGGAAAGGATGTTGTATGGGTCATTTACGACAATACGTCTTGTTGAGTGTCTTGTCGTATAATAACGTGAATATTGAGATGTGATTTATATGTCCTTATCTAGTGTCTTTTCGCATGGTAGCATCGGCAGGGGTATTAGGTGGTTGTGAAAGCTTTTTGGAAAAGCCATGTTTTAAATTTTGTTTTGAAGGTTTGCATTGTTGTTTCTAGCCTTAGATGTAATGGTAAGTTATTCCAGAGAGAGGGTCCGGCCACAGACAGAGCGTGTTCTCTTATTGTGGTCAGGTGGATTATTTTTGGAGAGGGGATTGGGATGAGACTAGTGTTGTTGGAGCGGAGGTTCCTTTTTGGGCTGCAGAAGTAGAAGGATGTGTTCATCCAGTTAAACTTGTCAGTGCAGAGAGCGTTGAGGTTTAGGGTGAGGACTTTATAATGTAATCTGAATTGAATGGGTAACCAATGTAGGTTTTTGAAGATAGGTGAGTTGTGGTCCGATCTTCTGCTGCTTGTGAGTAGTCTTGCTGCTGCATTTTGGAGTAACTGCAATGGTCTGAGAGTGGTTGTTGGGAGGCCAAGCAGGAGGGCGTTACAATAGTCTAATTTGGAGAATAACAGTGCTTGGAGAACCGTTTGGACGTCATGTGTATATAGTAGAGGTTTGATTCTCTTTAGGATTTGTAGTTTGAAGAATCTTTCTCGTCCCGACAGTGAGGTTCCAATAATTAGAAAAGTAGTCCAAGTGCCTGTAACTAAAAACTCACCTGAGCTAAAAAATTCTAACTTATCCCTATCAATAAAAAAGCAGAATGAAAATACAAACAAAAAAACAAACTTTGAAATGTTTGTATGCTAATGCCAGAAGTCTAAGAAGTAAGATGGGAGAATTAGAATGTATAGCAGTGAATGATGACATAGACTTAATTGGCATCTCAGAGACATGGTGGAAGGAGGACAACCAATGGGACAGTGCTATACCGGGGTACAAATTATATCGCAATGACAGAGAGGAGCACTCAGGAGAAGGTGTGGCGCTTTATGTCCGGGATGGCATAGAGTCCAACAGGATAAACATCCTGCATGAGACTAAATACAAAATTGAATCTTTATGGGTAGAAATCCCTTGTGCGTCGGAGAAGACGATAGGGGTATACTACCGTCCACTTGGTCAAGATGGTGAGACGGACAGTGAAATGCTAAGAGAAATTAGGGAAGCTAACCAAATTGGTAGTGTGGTAATAATGGAAACTTCAATTACCCCAATATTGATTGGGTAAATGTATCATTGGGTCACGCTAGAGAGATAACGTTCCTGGATGGAATAAATGATAGCTTTATGGAGCAATTTGTTCAGGAACAGACGAGAGAGGGAGCAATTTTAGATCTAATTCTCAGTGGAGCACAGGACTTGGTGAGAGAGGTAACGGTGGTGGGGCCGCTTGGCAATAGTGATCATAATATGATCAAATTTGATTTAATGACTGGAAGAGGAACAGTGTGCAAATCCAAGGCTCTCGTGCTAAACTTTCAAAAGGGAAACTTTGATAAAATGAGAAAAATTGTTAGAAAAAAACTTAAAGGAGCAGCTACAACAGTAAAAAATGTCCAAGAGGCATGGTCATTGTTAAAAAATACCATTCTAGAAGCACAGTCCAGATGTATTCCACACATTAAGAAAGGTGGAAAGAAGGCAAAACGATTACCGGCATGGTTAAAAGGGGAGGTGAAAAAAACTATTTTAGCCAAAAGATCTTCATTCAAAAATTGGAAGAAGGATCCAACAGAAGAAAATAGGATAAAGCATAAACATTGGCAAGTTAAATGTAAGACATTGATAAGACAGGCTAAGAGAGAATTTGAAAAGAAGTTGGCTGTAGAGGCAAAAACTCACAGTAAAAACTTTTTAAAATATATCCGAAGCAGAAAGCCTGTGAGGGAGTCAGTTGGACCGTTAGATGATCGAGGGGTTAAAGGGGCACTTAGAGAAGATAAGGCCATTGCGGAAAGATTAAATGATTTCTTTGCTTCGGTGTTTACTGACGAGGATGTTGGGGAGGTACCCGTAATGGAGAAGGTTTTCATGGGTAATGATTCAGATGGACTGAATCAAATCACGGTAAACCTAGAAGATGTGGTAGGCCTGATTGACAAACTGAAGAGTAGTAAATCACCCGGACCAGATGGTATACACCCCAGAGTTCTGAAAGAACTAAAAAATGAAATTTCAGACCTATTAGTAAAAATTTGTAACTTATCATTAAAATCATCCATTGTACCTGAAGACTGGAGGATAGCAAATGTAACCCCAATATTTAAAAAGAGCTCCAGGGGTGATCCGGGAAACTACAGACCGGTTAGCCTGACTTCAGTGCTAGGAAAAATAGTGGAAAGTGTTCTAAACATCAAAATCACAGAACATATAGAAAGACATGTTTTAATGGAACAAAGTCAGCATGGCTTTACCCAGGGCAAGTCTTGCCTCACAAATCTGCTTCACGTTTTTGAAGGAGTTAATAAACATGTGGATAAAGGTGAACTGGTAGATATAGTATACTTGGATTTTCAGAAGGCATTTGACAAAGTTCCTCATGAGAGGCTTCTAGGAAAAGTAAAAAGTCATGGGATAGGTGGCGATGTCCTTTCGTGGATTGCAAACTGGCTAAAAGACAGGAAACAGAGAGTAGGATTAAATGGACAATTTTCTCAGTGGAAGGCAGTGGACAGTGGAGTGCCTCAGGGATCTGTATTGGGACCCTTACTTTTCAATATATTTATAAATGATCTGGAAAGAAATACGACGAGTGAGATAATCAAATTTGCAGATGACACAAAATTGTTCAGAGTAGTTAAATCACAAGCAGATTGTGATAAATTGCAGGAAGACCTTGTGAGACTGGAAAATTGGGCATCCAAATGGCAGATGAAATTTAATGTGGATAAGTGCAAGGTGATGCATATAGGGAAAAATAACCCATGCTATAATTACACAATGTTGGGTTCCATATTAGGTGCTACAACCCAAGAAAGAGATCTTGGTGTCATAGTGGATAACACATTGAAATTGTCTGTTCAGTGTGCTGCGGCAGTCAAAAAAGCAAACAGAATGTTGGGAATTATTAGAAAGGGAATGGTGAATAAAATGGAAAATGTCATAATGCCTCTGTATCACTCCATGGTGAGACCACACCTTGAATACTGTGTACAATTCTGGTCGCCGCATCTCAAAAAAGATATAATTGCGATGGAGAAGGTACAGAGAATGGCTACCAAAATGATAAGGGGAATGGAACAACTCCCCTATGAGGAAAGACTAAAGAGGTTAGGACTTTTCAGCTTGGAGAAGAGACGACTGAGGGGGGATATGATAGAGGTGTTTAAAATCATGAGAGGTCTAGAACCGGTAGATGTGAATTGGTTATTTACTCTTTCGGATAGTAGAAAGACTAGGGGGCACTCCATGAAGTTAGCATGTGGCACATTTAAAACTAATCGGAGAAAGTTCTTTTTCACTCAACGCACAATTAAACTCTGGAATTTGTTGCCAGAGGAAGTGGTTAGTGCAGTTAGTATAGCTGTGTTTAAAAAAGGATTGGATAAGTTCTTGGAGGAGAAGTCCATTACCTGCTATTAAGTTCACCTAGAGAATAGCCACTGCCATTAGCAATGGTAACATGGAATAGACTTAGTTTTTGGGTACTTCCCAGGTTCTTGTGGCCTGGATTGGCCACTTTTGGAAGCAGGATGCTGGGCTTGATGGACCCTTGGTCTGACCCAGTATGGCATTTTCTTATGTTCTTATATTCTTAATATTGTGTTAATATGCTTTTTGTAGTTTAAGTAGTCGTCGAGGATACCGTAATGCCAAGGTCTTTGGCTGTGGAAACTATTAGCTTCTTTGTTTCAGGTGCTGTGCAGTTTTCCATGCTTAATGTGGTGTGATTGTTTGTTTTTTTTCTGTGTGTATAATCTCTGTTTTTTTATGGTTGAGGGAGAGTGACATTTGCGAGAGCAGTTGGGTTATCTTTTGCAGGTGTATGTTTTAGAGTATCATTCAGTGGGAGCAGGATTTGAACATCATCTGCCTATATGTAATATGATAGTCTTAGTTCGGATAGGAGGGTGCAGAGGGGGAGGATGTAAATGTGGATGAGAGGGAGGAGTCTTGAGGGATGCCATGTACAAGGGGGATTGGTTTGGATTCTGAGTTCATTTTGACTTTATAGGATCTGTCTGAGACTGTGTCGAATGCTGCCACGATGTCTAGTAGGATCAGTAGATAGGAGTGACAACTATCAAGACCTTTTGAGGACGGTGTCAGTGAGAAGTAGAGTTTCCATGCTGTAATGCTTTCTGAATCCGTGTTGTGCTGGTGATAGTATGTTCTGGGTTTCCAGGTGTTCAGTGAGTTGTCGGTTGTCGGTTGACGATTTTTTCAAGGATCTTGGCAATAAATGGAAGGTTTGATTATGGGTCTACAATCTGATGGGGCAGATTTGTCAAGTTGAGGCTTTTTGAGGGTAGGTAAGTGGCCCTTGGATCAGCAGGGAAGAGCATTACCCTCATGGCCATCAAGTTGTGATCTGAGAGCTTGAGACACTAACCAATGTGAAAAATACCACCACTCAGAGACCAGAATATGAGTCCCTGCTCTACTCGTCCATGGATGAAGCTAGATGCTGCTTCCGGATGCTGCTCATATCAGACATCGACCAAGCAGAGAGGGCAGACCCTCTATCCTAAGCCCTTTGCAGGAGTCTGATGTCCATTTTGGTCAAGAGGGCTGAGGGTGCAAATTAAATCACCTCCAAGCACTCTCTCCTTTGAGGTCTAGGTCTTCCAGGAAAGTCAATAACTGGCAAAAGAATGCCACTTTGTCTGTCACAGCATTAGCAGCATGCACATTTATGCAATTTACAGCACAGCCCCCAATCTGCAACCAAGCATGTGGCATTCTACCCACCACACTGGTTCTGGTATTTAACACCTCCGGCTTTAGGGATTGCAAAGACAAGAGGGCAACCCCACCAGCTACAGCAGAGATGTGATTGAAGGCCATCTCGCCGCCCCCCCACTCCAGATGCCAGGATGCCTTGGCATTAGTAGTGGTATGGGTCTCCTGTAAAAAGGCCACTGAGTACCTGCCTAGCTTTAGGAAGGAAAGCACCCAGTGACATTGGTATTGAGGGCGCCAAATAGTAGAGCCATCCTCAATCAGGTTGAAGATTTGGCAGCTGGGTTTCAATGCCAAGAAGTGCATAGTCATGCACCTGAACGGCCCAAGGCCTCGGAGGTGTGGTTTGATCAAGGCATCTGGGAGGAAGGGTGTGTGAGGGAGTGTCTAAGAAACTCCCTTAGAACACCTTAAAGGACCAGCTACAGTTATCTGGCCTGCTCATCCTTAAGAACTCACCCAGCAAGGGATTCTGGGTCAGGAAGGTTCTCTTCAGATGTGGATAAGACAGCAGGGTCCAGAGGGATTAGGTGGGCTCCTGGAGGAAGGAAGCGTTGAGAAACAAAATTGCATTGTCAGATTTGTTTGTTGAACTGCATAGAATAGTAAAGTTGCTTTGATTGTTACTTTCTACAAATTGGCAAATCTTTAAAAAAATTTCTTTGAGTAGAGCCTGAAGTCTGTTCTCTGCCTACCCTCTGACCACTCGGTACATTTGAAAGTGCCACCCTTGTGCCCTGTCCCAAAAGGGGCTTCACCTGGAGGAACATATTGTCCACCACCATGCCTTGCTGACCATGGCAAATGTGCAGATGAAGAGGACAGCTGTTGCCATACATCCTGCTGGCTAAGATGACATTCTTACAACCTACCACATTGGCCAGGGCCAAGATGTAATCATTTATGTCTGGGGAGGCTAGAATGGGGCACTGAGTGGGATGCGAGATTCAAGATGGCGTTGACCTGAAAGGACGCAGAACGGAGCTCTCATGATTAAGCCTGCTTATTTGTTTCCTTATTGCCTTCCACACGTTGGGAATATGCCGCATATGAAGAGGAAAGGCAGGGTAAGGGACACTTCCTCAGGGATCCCTAACCTGCTGAGTTCGCAGACCTTAATCCCAGACCTGTTCTCACAGGCAGCTAGAACTCCAGAGAGTCCCGCGCCTGCGATGACGAGTGAGCAGCAGTTACCGCCAGCGGGCGAAACAACACTAAGTCCTGGAGCACCGCTGACCCCCTCCCCCCCCAGCAAGGACACAAGCTGAAAGTGCAGAGCTTCTCCGACAACGGATGTCGTCAGTTGGGGTGAGCTTACCTGAGGCGCGCTTTTCAGGGGAGATCGTGGTCCCTGCTACAGAGGGTGGTGTAATGGCATCCACCCCGCTGGGAGGAGGGGAGCCCCCCCGAAAGCCCCAGTGTTGGAGGAGGAGGGGGATCTATCTTTGAGATACCAACGGAACTATCTAGAGGTATAGATGATTTGAATATTGTTTTGCAACCGATACCTTTTCCTGTTTTAAAACCACTAGAAAGACCTCAAAATATAACGTTAGAAATCTTGTGGTTTGCAATTTCAACGCTTCAAAACTCTTTAATGACAATATCGGAAGGATTTAAGATAACCCAGGATTCGATCTCTAATGTGAAAAAGGTTGTGGCTGGTCAAACAGAGAGAATAACTTATATTGAAGGGAAAATAAAGAAAGTGGAGGAAGTTCAAAATTCCATAATTAAAGGAGAAGCAGTCACGAATAGAAGAATGGAAACATTAGAGAATGAACTGAGAAATGCTAATATCAGAATAATAAACTTTCCGAAATGCAAACTGATCTCTTCTAAGGAGCAATTTAAAAGTTATTTAAAAGAAATATTGAAAATGTCTAATGAAGATCTGCCGGTTATATGCAAAGCATACTTTGTGTCTGCACTTAAAGAAAATACTGAAAACCAGATGGATATGGATGGGACTAGATTAAATATTACGGAGTTTTTGGAGACTTCACAACAACATCAAGTGGAAGGAAGAGGTACTTTGCTGGTTAAGTTTATGTCATCAATGGACAGAGATATAATAATGAAAAGATTTCTACAACATAGGTCAGTTCTATATTTAAATCAAAAAATTTGGATTTATCCAGATGTTTCGAAAGAAACCCAGAGGAAAAGGAAGAAATTCCTGACTTTGTTGCCCCCCCCCCACCCTGCACACTTGTCTGTAGTTGTTGGATTAGAGGTGAAGATTAGAGTAACACCTTTGCATCTGCAGATGTTGAGGAGGGGGCAGTACCACTCCTCTCCTGTGTCTACTCCACATCTTTGGGTATAGATGTGGGGCTTGCAGAGGGTGGTCTCACTTGATCCACCCTTTGCAAAGGGGGTGTAGCCTGGGAGGGGAGGCATCCACTTCCCCCCTCTTCTTCTGGGAGGGTGTCTGGCCACACAAGGCTATTCCTTCAGGGTGGGGTGGCTCTAGGCTTTTAGTCTTCCGCTTCTGCTTGCTGGGGGTTTTTTCTCCCCTTGCCTGAAGGGTGACACCTCCCTCTACTGTTAAGAAGTCTGGCTTCTTGGTGGAGGTGTCAGCAGTTGTGTCTAGGAGGAATTGCTTATTTTTGGGGTACAAGCCCCTTTTGTTTTCCCAGAGGTAGTCTGGGGGTGTGACTGGGGTGGGGGGGGTTCAGTGCTAAGGGGGGCTTAGTTTCCTGCCAATCTCTCCTGCCTATTCACCTCCTGTCCATACTTTGAATCAACCAGGCCTCTTCCACCCTCCCTCTCATATTCCCTGCTGTGATGTCAGTATCAGACTGTGCCACTGGGGGGGGGGTTCAGAGCTGTCCATGTATTTCTTGAGGTTCAGGGATGGGAAGAATCTGAGATTGGAGCTTCTGTCTTGGCCCTTAGTTCATGAATGGGGCAGGGCTGCAAAGGCAGGGCTGCTGCTTAGATCACTAGCTGTGGGGTAAAGAGGAGAGTGCCAACAACTCCCTTTTCATCGATGACTAGTTCTACCATCGCACATTTTTGGCTTTACATGAGAGGTCTGGAAAATATGTGAAGAGGGAGAGGAAATTAACAAGGTAGCGTGCCCGAAAAAGAGATAAGCAGGCCAATGCAATACTGTGCACTGCAGTCAGTGCACGGCTCAAGTGATTGGATGAGAGTCCATGACCACAGATGCAAAGTGGGGTTAAGGGCATCCAAAACACACGAATTGAGTACAGAGCTAATAGCGCTCATTACATGTAAATTCATGTTGATGAGGCTATTGCTATTATACCCCCCACCCCATGCAGGAAAGAAAAAAAAAGTGCACCCAACGCACATTTTTACTCTAAAAAATTAACTCTTGTTCGGGCATTAATTCTTCAGGAGCCCCAAAAGAATACTGCTTTTCTGTATTTCCTCAGACTTAAGTCAGAGGAACTGAAAAAGGAGAACGGTAAAAAAAAAAAAAAAAAAAAAAAGTGCCAGCAATAAGGCGTGCGCCTCGGGAGGAGGGGAGAGAGGACTGTTTGTCATTCACATGCAGTAAGTTTACTTTTGTTGCACTTTATTCACATTTGCTTTAATAACATGTCGAGTCGATTTTCGCCATGTGCCTTGCTTCGGGAAAGGGGGGAGGGGGGGGGGGAGAGGGCTGTTTGTCATTCACACGCAGTAAGTTTACTTTTGTTGCACTTTATTCACATGTCGAGTCGATTTTAACTGGAGCCTGTCTATTGCTGTCTCTCTCTGCCGGGGCTTGCCTGACGCTCCACACTAACGCCGGGGTAAGGGTAGGCGGTAAATTAGCAGGTTAAACACGCGGCAATACTGCAGGTTAAAAAGGCGATAATCGGGGTGCACGTTACTGTATGGGAGGGAATAGCTAATCTGATCGTTTACATCTCATACATGCCGCGGGCGGAAAGGGTTTCCCGTTGATTTAAAGAAGCGGTAAGGATAGGTTAAAAGGGATAGTGAATTGTGGGATGGACTAACGCAGCCAAATTGTGACTAGAAAGCGGGTTAGAAGCAGGGTAACCGCGGCCGCACTTTACTGTATCGGCCTGTTAGACAGCAGATTGCCTGTGAGGAATGGTAAGAAAAAGCAGACAATTTAACATGGGATGTGCAGAAAGAAAAGCAATCAAAATAGTGAGAGGATTAAACAGAAATACAGATTAATGGAGGCTCTGACATGAGGAGTTTAAACTATCCGAACTTGAAGGGGAGAGAAGAGAAAAAGGAGCAGGAAGGCACGGAGTCTAGTTTGGGGAAGCTGGCATAATATAGCATTAACGGTTAATATTAACTGATTCCCTACCTCTAGTTGTTAACAGTTGCCTCTGGACTTGCCATGCCTCCTGCTCCGTAAGTGGAGTCCCATGTTGACTTGTGCTGTAAAAAGAGAGGTATAAACGTTAGGAGAGAGTTGGGAGTACTCACACAAAACCCTAACAAAAAACAAAACAAAACAAAAAAACCTAGCTGGTGCAAAAAAGGCTGCTCCCCAAGCAGGGAAAAATCTTTTTTTTTTTCTCTGTCCCAGGAAGGTGACTGGTAAACTGTGCAACTTCTTCTGCTTTCTCCTCTGCAGATCTGGAGTTCGCAGGGAACTGGGATGGATTTAGAGTGAAGATGGTTAGCTGCTGAGATTTCTAGGTCTCAGCGAAAAATCACGCCCTTCTCCTTCCGCAGGTCTGAGATTTGTACGGATTTTCAGTTCTGTTTCTCCTTCACAGACAGGAAATCAGGAACGCTGGCTTCAAGGTCCAGATGAGGTGAGAATTCAGCGTGCTGGAAGTACTCTCCTTTATGCAATAACATGCGCCTTCCGTGTTCTGCATCTGCCCTGCTGTACCATTTACATCTCATTGGCTGGTGCAGATGAGGTCATCACTCTGCAACTGCTGGCACTTTCCTCTTTCTTTCGTGTTCTGCAGCAACAGTCCCCTGCCCTCTGTTTTTCTCACCCCTGATTGGCTGCTGTGGGAAAGGTCATCACGCTGTGACTGCATGCATCTTCCTTTTCCTTCCGTGTTCTGCAGCAATAGGCCCCTTCCCTTCGGCATCTGTCCTATTGTTCCTACCACCTTTGATTGGCTGATGCTGATGAGTCATCAGTCTGCGACTGCTGGCTGGACTCCCCCTAGGCAAAGAAAAAGGCGCCAGCAAGGTAGAGTGCAGATAGTCCTCAACTACTCGTTCGCCCAGCCCAAAACTAGCCCAACCCACACTAAACATTTTTCCCACACAACGGGGGAAAACGTATCTTAAGTGGAAATGAAATAGCACAGTCTGGTACCACTGGCCGTGGCCATGTACGTGCCGCAGAGGAGAGATTTTATCTCGCTAACCCTAAGCCAGCAGGACGGAGGCAGCTACAACAACAGCAAGAACTGGAGAAGGAGATCGTGCCGAAGGGTGAGAGAGGGCTGGGATGGGGAGATGAGGGAGAAATCGGGGTTCGGGGTGGGGTAGCGGCCGATGAAGGATCTGGGACAGGTCAGTAATGAAGAGCTGCGTTCTGGCCCCGTTCAAGAAGGGAGGCTGCTTTTTGATCTTGCATGTCAATATATTGTGGTATTAGTAGTTCCTGCTGTTACCGGAAAGAAAGAGGCCCCAAGCAACTGGTCCGAGAGGCATCTCTGCTGCTAGTATTTGAAAGTCAGCTCAGAATCTACAACTTTCGGTTTTGTGAAACATCTCCTGAGTAAACTCCTGAGTAGATTCTGTAGCAAGAGTTAAAAATTTCTGTGGCAGATTTTTCAAACATTCTGCAGCACTTTTGCATAGATTTGCATGTTAAGTAATGCAAATTTGTATTTTACATTATAAAAATAAAGTTTTTTTTTAATATTTCTTGTGCATCTGGATAATTTATTTTCTCGTTTTTTGGGGAGGAGAAGGTATCTTAGTGATCAGCATAGCTGGGAGCTCTCAGGATTTCTCCCTGAGACTCAGGGAATTTACATCAGTTACAGGGTCTCAGGGGAAACACTAGAAATTTCAGGTCTTTTCTGTATACAGCTCAAGCCATTCCCCTTTCTCAGCAAACCTGCAGAGAACAAGAGAAGTGGGGTGTCTCTGGAGCAGATACTGCAAGCAGCATGGAGAAGGGCTGCAACACGCACAAAACTGCCTGCAGCTGTGATTCCAGGACTTGGGACTCACTCAGCTAAGGGTACAGTGAGGATGCATAAGTCAAGAGCTGTAAAGAAGGAAAGAGGAAGGGGAAGCATGCTGGGATAATTTCTGGGGGGGGGGGGGCAGGTGATGGTGGTGGGTGGAAGAAAGAGAGAAAAACTATGGGGATGGAAGGGGGGGGAGGGGAAGAGAGAAAGCTGGTACATATTGTTCCATTCCTACCCCTGCCATCTACTAATCAACAGCAATCTCAGGGTGACCAGAACTCAAAAGTTCCCCAGATATGGTGTTCAATGTTGGGGGAAAAGGGGAATATAGTACCTGAATGTAATCTGTTTTGAAGTGACTGAAAGGCAGAATATGAATCAGGTGAAGGGAAGAGGATCTGGGGATGGGGCTGGAATAGGGAGCTGAAGGGGCCTCTGCAGGAGTGGCAGAGACATAGGGGGACTGAAGATATGATAATCAGGAATGGAGGAGGGTAGAATCCAGTTTCAGAGAGGGTTTGATTCAGGAACAGGAAAGGGAGGGTGAGCAGATCAACTTTCTCACACCTTTCCTCCCAACACCAATCCCTTCTCTCAATTTCTCTCTCCTCGATCTCACTCATATACACTCCCCCTCCCTCACATATTAACTTCTCGCAACCTCTTGATGATCCCCTCACCTTGCAAGATTTCTTACCTTCTGTCAGTCTCCCCTCTTTTCACCCCTTCTGATTCCTCCTCTGCCGATCCCTCCACCTCTCCTTATCCCTGCTGTGTTTTTACCAATCCCCTGCCAGTCTGGGCTTGAAGATAGTACAGTGGCAGCAAAAAAAGACTAAACAACTGCTAGCATGGATAAATGGTGCTGTGAAAGAGTCTATCAAAGCTTAAAAGCCATCTTTTAAAAAATAAAAAGCAGTGGTTAATAAGAAAACTAGTAAACAAGGTAAGCAGTGGTAAATGTTAATAAGGAAGGCCAAGAATTTGAGCAGAAACTTGCCAAAGAGGCAAAACTAATATGTTTTCAAATTTCTTCAAAAACAAGAAGCCTGCAAGGGAGTCATTTAAAGCATTAGATGACCAAGGGCTAAAAGAGGCATTCAAGGAGAACAAGGCCATTGCAGAAAAACTAAATTAATTCATTTTGGTTTTCATTGCAGAGAATATTAGGAAAATACCCACATTGGGACCATATTTTTAAATAGGTGATTGTATAACCCATTTTTTTTTTTGTATAAAATGTGCTATTTTAAGATTGAACACTGCTGTGATTAGGTTTGCACCTACATGGGCAGTATATAAAAATTATGAAATAAACTGATACAAATCACTGTGAATCAGAAAGAGGTATGAGAACAAATTGACAAATAGTAACAAATCACTGGGGCCTGACAGTATTCACACCAGAATTCTGAAGGCCTTATATATGATCTGTAACCTATCATTAAAATCGGCCACTATCCTGGGGGACTGGAGGATAACTGATATAACACATTTTTACAAAGGAATCCAGGGGTGATTCAGGAACCTACAGACCAGTGACCCTAACATTGGCACTGGGTAAAATGGTTTAAGAATTACTATGCATATGGATAAACATGGCTTAATGGAAAAGAGTCGGCATAGATTTAGGAAAAGGATGTCTGCTTTACTACTCCTATTAGAATTCTTTTGAAGGTGCAAATAAACGTGGATAAAGGTGAGCTATCATTAACTTTTCTGGATTTTGAGAAGGCATTTAATGAAAGTGTCTCCTGAGAGACTCCTAGAGAAACTATCAGTTAAAGGATAGGAAACAGAATTGGACTAAATGGTCAGTTTTCCCAGTGGGAAGAAGTGAATAGTGGAATACCCCAAAAATCTCTACTGGACCCAGTATTGTTTAACTTATTCATTAATTATCAGGGAAAATGGAGCAATAAGTGAGATGATGAAATCTGCAGATAACACAAAATTAAAAGTAATTAAAATATAGACTGAGCAATTGCAGGAAGAATTTGGAAGATTGAGGAACTGGGCATCTAACTGTCGAATGAAATTCATTATGGACAAGTGCAAATGATGCACATAGGGAAACATAATTGCAACTACAGGTACACAATGCTGAGTTTGGTATGAGAAGTCGCCACCTAGGAAAAGGGCCTTGGAGTCATTGTGGACAATACCTTGAAATCCTCAGCTCATTGTCCAGTAGTGACCAAAAAAAGCAAGCAAAATTCAGAAAGGAATAGAGAATAAAACTGAGAATATCATATTGTCTCTGATTAGACTTAGGATGACTCCACTTGAGTACTGTGTGCAATTCTGGTAGTTCCATCTCAAAAAAACAGTAACACTAGAAAAAGTGCAGAGAAAAGCAATGAGAATGACTAAAGAAGATGGAATGCCTCACCTGTGAAGAAAGGCTAAACAGGTTAGGGAATATGAAAAAAGTTCATAAAATTATGAGTGGGATGGAAAAGTTATTTACCCTTTTATACAGTACTAGGCCTAGGGGACAGTCCATGAAAATAAAACCAATTTAAGAAAGTATTTTTTTCAGTCAGCACATAAACTGGAATTTGTTGCCAGAAGATGTGGTCAAAGTTAAGTTATAGCTGGGTTTAAAAGTTTCTGGAGGACAAATCCATTAACAAGTATTAATCAATCAAACCTGTGAATTACCATACCTTACTTCTGAGAGTGAGCAACAAGAAATAGACTTGCCCCATTAGTATCTCTTGGGTACTTCTAATGATCAGGTCTGGACACTGCTAGAGATAGGTACTGGGCTCGCTGGTCCACTGGTCTGACCAAGCATCGCAGTTCTTAAGTTCCTCTCTTCTAGCCAAGTTCAGAGCACTGCATTTTGAACCACGGTGGACACCGTAGTGCTGCATGGTTCAGAGCGTGTCACTCGGGCTCCAGGCAACAGGAGGAGGAAGATGAGGCCTGAGTCACCATGCTACTGCTTTTCTCCTCCTTTGCAGAACCCTAATCAGGTTGTGGTGGGGCAAGGAAGATATGCGCTGGCCGCTGGTGCTACTTCCAACTCATCCTAGCCCAAGTCTCTCGCAGGGACTGGGAAATTCTGTGGTAAGGGTCAGATTTATGTGAGTCTTAACATGACCGTGAAACAAGGACCCTGACTTTTTAGATACAGAGTGTCCCAGGATGGGACTATCAGAAATCCAGGACTGCTTTAAAATCTCTCTTCTTGAATTGGGTCACTTTGCATCTCTGGGAAAGGATTTGTTAAGGGACAAAGATGGGTAGAAAAGTAGAGGAGGGTTAATAAAGATGTAGATAAAGGTGAACCCGGTAGATGTAGTGTATTTGGATTTTCAGAAGGCATTTGACAAAGTTCCTCATGAGAGGATTCTAGGAAAAGTAAAAAGTCATGGGATAGGTGGCAATGTCCTTTCGTGGATTACAAACTGGTTAAAAGACAGGAAACAGAGAGTTAGGATTAAATGGACAATTTTCTCAGTGGAGGGGGGTGGGCAGTGGAGTGCTTCAGGGATCTGTACTGGGACCCGTACTGGGACTTTTCAATGTATTTATAAATGATCTGGAAAGGAATACGATGAGTGAGGTAATCACATTTGCAGATGATACAAAATTATTCAGAGTAGTTAAATCACAAGTGGATTGTGATAAATTGCAGGAGGAACTTGTAAGACTGGAAAATTGGGCTTCCAAATGGCAGATGAAATTTAATGTGGATAAGTGCAAGGAGAATCATATGGGGAAAAATAACCCTTGCTGTAGTTACATGATATTAGGTTCCATATTAGGAGCTACCATCCAGGAAAGAGATCTAGGCATCATAGTGGATAATACATTGAAATCATCGGCTCAGTGTGCTACAGCAGTCAAAAAGCAAACAATGTTAGGAATTATTAGGAAGGGAATGGGGAATAAAACTGAAAATGTCATAATGCCTCTGTATCGCTCCATGGTGAGACCACACCTTAAATATTGTGTACAATTCTGGTCTCCGCATCTCAAAAAAGATATAGTTGTGATGGAGAAGGTACAGAGAAGGGCGACCAAAATGATAGAGGATGTAACAGCTCCCTTGTGTGAGGAAAGACTAAAGAGGTTAGGTCTGTTCAGCTTGGAGAAGAGACGGCTGAGGGGGGATATGATAGAGGTGTTTAAAATCATGAGAGGTCTAGAATGGGTAAATGTGAATCGGTTATTTACTCTTTCAGATAGTAGAAAGACTAGGGGGCACTCCTTGAAGTTAGAATGGGGCACATTTAAAACTAATTGGGGAAAGTTCTTTTTCACTCAACGCACAATTAAACTCTGGAATTTGTTGCCAGAGGATGTGGTTAGTGCAGTTAGTGTAGCTGGGTTTAAAAAAGATTTGGATAAGTTCTGGGAGGAGAATTCCATTATCTGCTATTAATCAAGTTGACTTAGAAAATAGCCAGTGCTATTACTAGCATCAGTAGCATGGGATATACTTAGTGTTTGGGTACTTGCCAGGTTCTTGTGGCCTTGTTTGGCCTCTGTTGGAAACAGATGCTGGGCTTGATGGCAATTTCTTATAATACAGAGATGGATTCTTTTTGTAAAGATTAAACGTTTGGTGGTGAACGGAAAGCTAGGGGTGGTAGATAGGTGAGATTGTTGGTGGAAGGAATATGTTTAGAGTAATTTTACTCTAAACATGGAGGAGAAACTGCTGGTTGGTGAAAAAATATGACATAAAATAGGAGGAAGATAGCAGCATTTCCAAGGAAGAATAAAGAAGAGAATTGAGCAACAATAATAAATATTAATTGAATTGCAGGAACACGATTGTAATGAGCTTTATGCTCTAGCTCTTGAGAAGTTCATAGACTGCCACCTCTGAGGAGGATGGACCAAAAGTATGCCTGGACTGCATGTAAGCCTCTAAATTGGAGAGGGAACAAGTAAGGTTAGGTAAACGAAGGTGCAGGAAGATAAGAGACATATTGGCAGAGGAAAGTATTAAATTCACAGCCTCCTTAAGTTCAAATGCTAGCTTACCCTACCTCTGAAAATCTGAAGGATGTTGAGCTACAGAGGGCGGGAGGAGTAGTACAAGGAGTAACGGCAGGAGATGGAAAGCAAATGGTCCTCAGAAGCAATCGAGATAGTTGTGTGGCTTAAAAGTTATGAATATGCAGTCAAGCAAAGCTTTTACATCATTACTTGCTTAGAAACCATGCCATCTAGTCAATGTAAAAATACCCCCTAACTAATGTGTATTAAAACACACCTAAACTTTTCAGGCTCTTACTACTTATCCTTTGAGTGTGAAATATGCCCTTAGGCTACATTTATCAGTGGTTCTCTCCCATGGGGAAAACATCTTTAATTAGCGTTTTGATGTAGGTTCTGCCAGAATGACTCTTTTTACTTTCAAAATTGGGTAAGATGGCATTTGTTAAGATTTTATTTTTTTTGCAGTATCATGTTGAGTGGAAAGGGTGGCAACCTCACAGATTACAAAAAACGACTTTTTTGGGAGATCTTAATTTAATGAATCAGAATAAATAAATCATTATGGGGCAGCCCAGTGAAATGTTGAGAGGTTTTATTTTGAATAACATGCAGGACAGCATATGCAATTATAATATTCAGAATGTGTCGTCTTTGTTAGAGTATAAATCATCAGTGTGTGCTTTGGAAACGTTCTAGTAATCTGCTCTCTGGCTGCACTGCATTCTTCTGAATGTATGCCACTTGTTCCCTTCTCATAAAAACAGCTGAATTGCTTTAAAGATGCTTTATAAACAAATTATACAAAGGCATGTTTGTTTTGTTTGCTACTCCCAAGAGAGGATGTTTTATCCTTGATTATTTCTCCAATTTTTTCTGTGTGGCTAAATCAGGCTTTCCTGTTTTGCTGGTTTCCTGCTCTTACTGACTTCAGATTTGGGTTTGGTGTCAGCCAAGTTGATGTGCAGCATGCAGTTACTATACAGATCAGAGAGTAGTGTTCTATACCTTTTTTCTTTTGTTGTGCCTCATAAAACTATTTGTCAGTGAAACCTTTTTCTTCTCCTCCTGTTCTTTCCTTTCAAGACTTGGAAGCAGCTCTCGAGATTACAGCGCAGTGTGATCCTCTTCCTCTTTGCTCTCCTGGCAGTCTCAGCTGTGCTTTCCTACTCCAGTTTGGGGGAGCACTTGAAAGGTACGATTTAAACCTGCTCAGTAACACACAGTGTAACATTTGCTCTTTAATTTGTACGCTTGTAAAGTAAACTTCTTCCTCTTCATCCTGCCAGACCAGTGAAGCCTACGGAATTCTCCCTCCTACCAGCAGATGGGAGTAGAGTGCGAGACTTTTTCCTGTGACATCACCCGTGTATAGGCTGGCCCAGAAGAGAGGACATCCATAGTCTCTGCCTCCAGCAGCTGTTGAAGGACATCCTGGACTGTTGCTGTCCAGCAGATGATTAGGGGCTTCAGGACAACAGTCTTCCTTAAGGTCACTTTCCCTGGAAGCCAGGGCTAGAAGTTAGGCAACCCCCATGGGACAATAGCCTCAATAGGTCTGTTCTTGCCTCCCCAGGGAAACCAGGTATACAGGTCTTCTGGTATTCCCAAGGAAGCACTGAAGGTACAAAAAAGAGGAACCCGGTCTAAAGCGTGCACAGATCCAGCAGATATGGAGAAAGGAAGGAAGTGTGCTAAATGTTGAGCCAGACACATACCGAGCCTTGCGGGATCCTTCTGCCATAACTACAATAACAAGAATCAGCTGCCTTCGGGGTAGGGAAGCAGGGTGGAGGGAGTGAGTAGCGTAGCAAGTGGGTCTTTCCTGCCGTTGCTTGTACCGGCCTCAGGATGCTCATGGCTTTCCTGCAGTGAGAGAGGGAGGGCAGGCTCAGCAAAGTAGCAGCAGAAGTTAG
The DNA here is from genome assembly GCF_901001135.1 of Rhinatrema bivittatum. Taxonomy (NCBI): domain Eukaryota; kingdom Metazoa; phylum Chordata; class Amphibia; order Gymnophiona; family Rhinatrematidae; genus Rhinatrema; species Rhinatrema bivittatum. Next base: position 134,220,955 of record NC_042622.1, on the reverse strand, counting down.
GATCCCAGTAGCAGGAAGAAGAGGTGGAATTTTGTATGGAATTCATTCTAGCAATGTATCAATCATATTGTCAGATGGCCAGATGGTGGGGTAAGCAGGAAGGGGCAGGCTTGCCTACGAAGAAGGCCCAGACAGCATGGGAAGAGTGGAGATCTGGTAAGGAAGCACCAGCAGGGTAGGAGAAGGATGAGGAGGCTTCATCTCAGGAGGAGAATGGAGAGGTAAATGATTCAGCAGTACTTCTTTTTAGGTCCAAGGATCTGGAGCCACTTATTTCAAAGGTGTCTCAGGTAGTGAGTCTAAAGGAAGAGCAAGCCAAGGAACCCAGGATGAAATCTTATCCTTACAGGGATCAAGAAGCCAGGACCTTTCCTGTTCACTTAGCAATCCAAGACATGCTAACAGCAGAGTAGGAGGTCCCAGAATCTTGGCTCAGGAGCAGTAGGACTATGCAGAGGCTATATCTAGTGGAACAGCAAGACAAAGACTGATTATTAAACCTTCCAAGTGTCAATGCGGCTATATCAGCAGTAGCCAAGAAAACCACCATTCCGCTGAGGGAGGAGTGGCTCTGAAAAACTCCCATGATAGAAAGTAGAGATTCCTAAAGAAAGCGTTCGAGCTATGTGTCAAGGAATTGGTCATCTGGGTGCAGAAAGACCCTCGAGCCAGAGGAAACAGGCTCCATGAGGAGCACTGCGGATTTCAGCCTAGTTGATTAAGTGGCCGCATTTGTGGCAGAAACTATGTATGACCTGATAAGGGTACCAGCCAAGCAAGCTGTGACCAAGGTCATGGCAAGGCGCCTGCTATGGTTAAAAAAAACTGGACAGCAGATGTGGCCTCTAAGACTAAGTTAGGAAAGCTACCATTTAAAGGTGGGCTTTTTTTTTTGAGAACAATTGGAAAGACTAGTGAAGGCCCTGTGGGGAACAAAATCCAAGAGGATACTTGGAGAGGCCCAGAAGATTTTACAGGGGAGGAACCTGGAGACAGTGGCCCGAAGGATTACAGACAGCCCAGGGCTGGTAAAGGACCAGATGTCCACGCAGGAGAAGCAGTCCTTTTGGGAAAACAAGCAGTTCACAAGGGAAGGGAATGACATAAGCCTGTCTAATGGGAATGCCACATGACGACACAGGGCAAGCCCACTCCACGTTATCTCCGATAGGGGGCAGATTGCTGGAATTTTATCAAGAGTGGGCCAAAGTCATGGAGGACTAATGGGTCCTAGATATAATTCAGAAAGTTTATCAACCGGAGCTGAAGTTCCCCCTAAAAGAGGCCTTCATTATGTCACCATGCAAAGCAAGCAAAAAAGCGGCATTGCTTCAAACTCTGGAGAGATTAATTCAGCTATGGGCAATAGTGCTGGTACCAGACGAAGAGAAGGGAGCAAGAAAATATTCCATCTATTTTATAGTACCAAAGAAGGAAGGAAACTACAGGCCAGTCCTACATCTAAAAGTAGTGAACAGAGCCCTGATTATCTCTCATTTTCAGGTGGAGTCGCTGGTGACAGTAAAAGCAGCAGTACAAAAAGGAGAATTCCTATTATCCCTAGACATCTCAGAAGCACATCTACATATTCGTATCAGGAAGGAGTTTCAACACTACATGCACTTTGTAATTGTAGGAGAGCACTTTCAGTTCAGAGCACTGCCCTTTGGGCTAACAGCGCCTTCAGAAAAGTGATGGTAGCAATGGCAGCTTTTTTGCGCAAAGAAAGGGGTCAGGGTACACCCATTTCTGGACAACTGGTTGATAGGGCAGATTCAGTCCAACGGGTGCCTGGCTATGGAGTAGTGATACAGGTATTAAAAAAGGTGAGGATGCATAGCGGACAGAGCAAAGAGTCAGACCCAACCAACACAAACTCTAATCTATTTGGGAGTACACTTTGTCACAAAGATAGGAAGGGTGCATCTCACAGAGAAGAGGATGATGAAGATCCAAGAGCTTTGCTGAAGATTGCATACCCATTTGCCTGGAGGTATCTATAAGTGCTTGGTTCAATGGTGGCAGCAATTGGAATAGTTCCATAGGCAAGAACACACATCGGCCTTTGCAAGCTTTACTGCTGGAGAAGTAGTTCCCGCAAAGATTCAGTTGACATACCAGAGCAAAAGGAACTTACAGGGGTGGCTATCTTCGAGCAATTTGACCAGAGGACCCAGCCTGCAGGCCCCACTATGGACAATTGACAATGGATGGCAGTTGTCTAGGGTGGGGAGCACACTATCAGAGACAGATAGTCAGGGAATTTGGTCACCGCAGGGAACAGCATGCTTCATTAACTTATTGGAATTAAGAGCAATCGGACTAGTGCCGAGACACTTTCAGGCAGGACAGGGCAGTGCAGGTGCATTCAGACAATGCCACAATAGTAGTATATATAAACAAGCAAGGAAGAACAAAGAGTCAGGCCTTGGCAAGGGAAGCAACCTTAATGGCAACAGTTGAATGGGAGTTTCTAGATATTTCGGTAGTCCACGTAGAAGTTGTAGGCAACATTCAGGCAGACCTTCTCAGCTGTCAGATGCTAGATCCAGGGGAATGGGAGATAGCGGAAGAAGCATTCAACCTAGTGGTGAGGTCTTGTGGGGTCCCCCCAGTGGGACTTGATGTCCGCAAGAAAAAATGTCAAGGCAGCAAGGTTCTTCAGTCAGGAACGAATTGGAGTCCAAGAGTATAGATGCATTCTCGTATTGTTGACTAGCAGACGAGATGCTGTATGTGTTTCTTCCCTGGCCAATGATAGGCAGTGTGATCAGCAGAATATCTTACTATCTGGGGCTGGTGATATTAATGGCTCCACACTCGCCAAGGAGGCCATGGTATGCGAACTTAGTAGGAATGACAGTAACAGAGCCCATCAGCTTCAGAGGGGTGCCAGCACATCTGAGACAAGAACCAGTGGTTATGGAGAACCCACACAAGTTCTCGCATATGGCCTGGCTTTTGACAATGACACTGGAAGCAGTGGACTCAAGAAAAATTTCAGAGTTGCAAGCTCTGTCATGTAGAGACCCATACATGTCGTCTTCTGAGGAGAAGGTGACAGTTGGACCAAAAGTCGTATCAGAATTTCATCTTAAACCCTGGCAATGTAATGGTCTGGTTGTAAAAAAAAAAAAAAGTGTGTAGTGAAATGCAGAGATATGAGATTCTTGGACATCCACAGGACCCTCCGGAGATATTTGGAAGTGACCAACAAATTAAAAAAAATCAGCCAGACTATTTGTAGGACAGAAGAAGGGAGAGGCGCATTCAAGGCATCAGTCACCAGATTGATGAAGGAGACTATACTATAGTAACATAATACACATGGGGCAATTAATAACCCAATATCCCCTTACCAATAATCCATACCAAATACTGAGAATATTACATACTTTTCAAGTGATATACAATCTTTATTGATTCCTATAAGAATACCTCACTCTATCTAGACAGTAAAATCTAACTATACCACATACATACTCATTCATACCAAGCTAAAAACATGTTAAAATATAATTTCTCCAAACATTGTGACCCAAAAATATATTTTAACAAAAAATTGTTAAATATATGAGGCTTTTATCACTTCATCTTCATTGCGATATATTCATCAATGTCACTGTTCCGTTGTTCCTTTATTCAGTCACTATTACATTGTCCGACAAAAGATCTTTGTTTCTCCCCTCTCATGGGGCTTCCTCAGGAACTTATTCCATAAAGTGACTCCTCACTCCATAAGATACTGAATATCAATATCTATATTATCAGACTTCAATACTACATTTACATCCACTTTATATCACGTATCAAGGTAACAATCTCCCAATTGCCGAAAACTCATTCCAAAACCTTTCTTCATGAACGTGCCAAAAAGCACAATACAGTTTAACGGAACTGACGTCCTCACCGACGTAGATCACATGTTACAACGTCATCGTTGTATATCACTTGAAAAGTATGTAATATTCTCAGTATTTGGTATGGTATACTATAGTAACAGCATACATAATGAGGAGGAAACCAGTGCTGGTAAGCCTAAGAGTGCATTCCATGTGAGCGCAGGCAACATTTAGGGTGGAATATAGGACAATGGCACCAATAGAACATATGTAAGGCAGCTACCTGAGCATTGATACATACGTTCACAAAACAATATAGATTGCATCTCCACGAGAGAAGGGAAACAGTTTGCCATGAGAGGGAGGCAGCTCTGGGTATCTTTCACCTGGGATAGGTACAGCTTTAGTACATCCCATAAGTTTCACTAGCCTGGCAGGGCGAAGAGGAAGGTATATTAGATCTTACCTGCTAATTATCATTCCTTGAGTCCTGACAGACCAGTCTAGATCCCATCCAAAAGTAGAGAGGGTAAAAGAATGACTAGCAGGCATTTATACAGGACAGACAGGCAGGAAAATGGATCTCCATGAGGTGTGGTGTTTTTTCTTTTTCTTTTAGTGAGATTTGTGTTTTTTGGGTGTCTGGCTAGATTTTCTTCTATTTTGTATTGATTCACATAAGGCACCTCCTTTAAACAGGAGGTGCCTTATGTGATAGATAAATAGAGAACATAAGAACATGCCATACTGGGTCAGACCAAGGGTCCATCAAGCCCAGCATCCTGTTTCCAACAATGGCCAATCCAGGCCATAAGAACCTGGCAAGTACCCAAAAACTAAGCCTATTCCATGTTACTGTTGCTAGTAATAGCACTGGCTATTTTCTAAATCAATTTAATTGATAGCAGGTAATGGACTTCTCCAAGAACTTATCCAATCCTTTTTTAAACACAGCTACACTAACTGCACTAACCACATCCTCTGGCAACAAATTCCAAGTTTAATTGTGCATTGAGTGAAAAAGAACTTTCTCCGATTAGTTTTAAATGTGCCACATGCTAACTTCATGTAGTGTCCCCTAGTCTTTCTATTATCCGAAAGAGTAAATAACCGATTCACATCTACCCGTTCTAGACCTCTCATAATTTTAAACACCTCTATCATATCCCCCCTCAGCCGTCTCTTCTCCAGGCTGAAAAGTCCTAACCTCTTTAGTCTTTCCTCACACAGGGGAGCTGTTCCATCCCCTTTATCATTTTGATTGCCCTTCTCTGTACCTTCTCCATCACAACTTTTTTGAGATGCGGCGACCAGAATTGTACACAGTATTCAAGGTGTGGTCTCACCATGGAGCGATACAGAGGCATTATGACATTTTCTGTTTTATTCACCATTCCCTTTCTAATAATTCCCAAAATTCTGTTTGCTTTTTTGATTGCCGTAGCACACTGAACTGATGATTTCAATGTGTTATCCACTATGACGCCTAGATCTCTTTCTTGGGTGGTAGCTACTAATATGGAACCTAACATTGTGTAACTATAGCAAGGGTTATTTTTCCCTATATGCATCACCTTGCACTTATCCACATTAAATTTCATCTGCCATTTGGATGCCCAATTCTCCAGTCTCACAAGGTCTTCCTGCAATTTAACACAATCTGCTTGTGATTTAACTACTCTGAACAATTTTGTATCATCTGCAAATGTGATTACCTCACTCATCGTATTTCTTTCCATTAAATTGTCCATTTAATTCTACTCTCTGTTTCCTGTCTTTTAGCCAGTTTGTAATCCACGAAAAGACATTGCCATCTATCCCATGACTTTTTACTTTTCCTAGAAGCCTCTCTTGAGGAACTTTGTCAAACACCTTCTGAAAATCCAAATACACTACATCTACACTACATCTACCTTTATCCACATGATTATTAACGCCTTCAAAAAAAAGTGAAGCAGATTTGTGAGGCAAGACTTGCCTTGGGTAAAACCATGCTGACTTTGTTCCATTAAACCATGTCTTTCTATATGTTCTGTGATTTTGATATTTAGAACACTTTCCACTATTTTTCCTGGTACTGAAGTCAGGCTAATTGGTCTGTAGTTTCCTGGATCGCCACTGGAGCCCTTTTTAAATATTGGGATTACATTAGCCACCCTCCAGTCTTCAGGTACAATGGATGATTTTAATGATAGATTACAAATTTTTACTAATAGGTCTGAAATTTCATTTTTTAGTTCCTTCAGAACCCTGGGGTGTATACCATTCAGTCCAGGTGATTTACTACTCTTCAGTTTGTCAATCAGGCCTACCACATCTTCTAGGTTCACCGTGATTTGGTTCAGTCCATCTGAATCATTACCCATGAAAACCTTCTCTGGAACAGGTATCTCCCCAACATACTCTTCAGTAAACACCGAAGCAAAGAAATCATTTAATCTTTCCGCGATGGGCTTATCTTCTCTAAGTGCCCCTTTAACCCCTCGATCATCTAACGGTCCAACTGACTCCCTCACAGGCTTTCTGCTTTGGATATATTTTAAAAAGTTTTTACTGTGAGTTTTTGCCTCTACGGCCAACTTCTTTTCAAATTCTCTCTTAGCCTGTCTTATCAATGTCTTACATTTAACTTGCCGACGCTTATGCATTATCCTATTTTCTTCTGTTGGATTCTTCTTCCAATTTTTGAATGAAGATCTTTTGGCAAAAATAGCTTCTTTCACCTCACCTTTTAACCATGCCAGTAATCGTTTTGCCTTCCTTCCACCTTTCTTAATGTGTGGAATACATCTGGATTGTGCTTCTAGGATGGTATTTTTTAACAATGACCACGCCTCTTGCACATTTTTTACCTTTGTAGAGTTCAGAAGACCATGAGGAAGTGCATACTGGGGAAGAAAATTGGGGAAACGGCTGATGATGCTCCCTGTGAGACGGGAAAGTTATTTTTCTTGTGAACTATATTTTAAGGGTTCTTGGGGAAGCAAAAAGAAAATATGAAGGAGAATAAGAAGAGAATAGAGGGAAACGGTGAAAGAAGCAAGCTTTGGCAAAAGACTACTGACATCCTCCCTGCTGGGTCAGCCTTTATACAGGGAACGTCATAGGAAGAAGTCTTGCACTCTGTCCCCATCTGCTGGTAGGAAGGAGAATCCCATTGGTTTCACTGGTCTATCAGGACTCAAGGAAAGCTAATTAACCGGTAAGATCTAATTGTACCTTATTGCTAAATAATCATAAAGTTTGCAATTATTTTGTTTGCCATCTTTGTTGCAAATGTTCAGTGCAAAAGGAGGAGCTAGTAACAGTTTTGCAGGTTGTTTGTTAATTAGGATATTAGAAGAGCAGATCTATCTGAATACTAATAGAATTTTAAATAGTTCTTTAGGGATTTGAATGAAGGAAACAGCATAAGCACTGGCAAATTAAATGCAAAGCATTGATAAGGAAGGCAAAGATAGGATTTGAAAAGGTCTCACTGTTGAAGCAAAAACTCATAATAAAAATTTTCTGAGGTACATTCGAAACATAAAAGCCTGCTAGGGAGTCCGTTGGATCATTAGATGATTGTGGGGTAAAAGGGGCATTAAGGGAGGACAAGGCCATAGCAGAGAAAGATGGAAGGCAGATACCCATGCTAGAAGAGATATTCAAAGGAACGGAAACAAATCTCAGTGAATCTGGAATATGTAATAGGGCAAATTAACAAACTACAATCACTTGGATTAGATGGTATACATCCCAGAGTGTTGAAAAAACTGAAAAATGAATTGCAGAACTATTATTAGTAATCTGTAAACTATCATAAAGATCACATATGGTACCTGAAGAATGGAGACTGGCCAATGTAATGCCAGTTTTTAGAAAGGGTTCCAGGGGTGATCCTGGAATCTACAGACTGGTGAGCCTAACGTTCGTACTGGGAAAAATGGATGAAAGTAATATAAAAAACAAAATTACTTAACATACAGATATTCAGACATAATTTAATGGGACAAAGCTAGTATGGATTTGACCAAAGGAAGTCTAGGCCTCACCAATCTTTTACATTTTTTTGAAGGCGTAAATAAACATATGGATAAAGGTGAGCCAGCTGAAATAATGTATCTGGATTTTCAGAAAGCATTTTACAAAGTACCTCATGAGAGACTCTTGAGGAAAATAAAAAGTCATGGGATAGGAAGCAATGTTCTATTGTGGATTGAGAACTGGTTAGAAAACAGAGAGAAGGACTAAGTAGTCAATGTTTTCAGTGCCCCAGAGATCTGTACTGGGACCACAGCTCTTTAAAATATTTATAAATTATTAGAGATGGGGACAATGAGTGTGGATCAAATTTTCAGATGTTATGAAATTATTCAAAGTTGTCAAATCACAAGAGGATTGTGAGAAATTGCAAGATAACCTTGTGAGACTGGGAAACTAATCATCCAAATGTCAGATGACATTTAATGTGATCAAGTGCAGAGTGATGTACCTTGGAAAGAGCCACCCAAATTATAGCTACACGATGCAAGGTTCAGATACTGGGAATCACCACCCAGGAAAAGGATCTGGGTGTCGTCATGGATAATATGTTGAAATCCTCTGCGCATTATGCGGCAGTGGTGACCAAGAAAGCAAAACTAATTTAGTCTCCATTTTATTCTCCATTCCTTTTCTGTCTTAATGCCTCTGTATTGCTCCATGGTGTGACCTCACCTTGAGTATTGTGTGCAGTTCTGCTCACTGCATCTCAAGAAAGACATAGCAGAATTAGAAAAGGTACAGAGAAGGGCGACCAGCATGATAAAGGAGATGGAACGATTCCCCTATGAGGAAAGGCTAAAGAGGTTAGGACTCTTCAGCTTGGAGAGAAACCGGCTGAAGGGAGATATGAGAGAGGTCTGTAAAATAATATGTGGCATGGAGCGAGTAAATGTTACTTATTTATTTATTTATTTAAAAACTTTTTTATACCGGCATTCGTAGGACACATCATGTCGGTTTACAAAAAACTGAGAAGGAAAGGAAATTACAATGAACAGGGGAGGGGATAACTGGGTGAATACACAAGTATAAGAGAGGATAGTTAACAAGCAGCGATACAACTATTGTTTACTCTTTCAAAGTCTACAAAGACCACGGGAGACACAATGAAGTTTCCAGATAATACATTTAACTCAAATAGGAGAAAATAATTTTTTACTGAATGCTTAATTAAACTCAAATTCGTTGCTGGAGGATGTGGAAAAAGCTATTAGTCTAAGTGGGTTTAAAAAAGGTTTGGACAAGTTCCTGGAAGAAAAGTCCAGAAACCGTTATTAAGGTAGAGTTGCAGGAATCCACTGCTTTATCCTTGGGATAAGCAGCTTGGAATCTGTTTAACTTGGGGATCCTGCCAGGTACTTGTGACTTGGATTGGCCACTGCTGGAAACTGGATGCTGGACGTCATGGGCATTTTGTCTGACCAGTATGGCAATTGTTATGTAAGGTAAGATGATGAAGTACTTTCCTTGTTAGCGGTGTTTGCTGTCATGGAGAATTCATTTTGGTGGTTCAGCTTAAATGGCTTAATAGAAGGCTAATGCTTGGCAACAAAAAAAAAAAGTTTCCTAAATTATAAACTCTCTATTTCCTGTTTCAAAGGATCTGCACAGCTTTCATAGAATATGGCTATCCATTTAAAGCAGCGGTACTAAAAGAAATGTTTATATGCAGATCAGTTTTTTGGTGGAGGCATTTGGGGGATTTTTTGGGGAAGTGGGTTTGGGCGCAGCAGTTTCCTTGTGTTCCAGTTGCCTTCCTTCCAGCTCAGTTGGAATCAGGGCTGGGATCCAACTCCTTGAGTCTTCATTTGCAGCTACCCGGGGATTTGTATCTCCCTAATCCTCTCCCATCCAGCACCTTGCAGTGACAGTGCTTGAATTGGTTTCCTGCACTAGGACTCCTTCCGGAACTCTGCAGTCATGACCACCAGGTGTCGCCATTACGCGATGGCTAGAGCTCCTCCCCCCCCCCCCCCCCCCCGACAGGAGCTATTAATGCTGTCTCCGCAGTATCCCCATCCCCGGCTGACCTGGGAACAGGGGCGCATTGCCTTATCAGGGGATCGGGCTTCCCCTGCTGGGCTGGTCACTCTTATCACATGATTTTTTTAATTTTTATTTTTTTAAACTTCCCGGCACACCTAGGAGGGCGGTGGCAGCAGCAGGAGAGGCTGTGGGATGGCGAAGAAGATCCACCAAAGCAAGGCCACCACGGGAGCTCGTCCCCATAGCGGCAAAGATCCCCCACCGAAACAAGGCTGCCACAGGAGCCCTCCCCATAGCGGCGAAGAAGGGGTTTGCTGTGAGCCCCGGTGCATGCGTGTGAGCATGGGTGCCGGGGAGTGTGAGTGAGAGAATGTGTGTGTAAGAGAGTCTTTTGAGAGAAAGCATGAGCCTGTGTGTGTGAGAGAGAGACCTGGACCAAATGATTAGAAAATAAAAAGAACAGACGACAAAGGTACAAAAAAAAATATTTTTGAGATTTTAGCAATTTGAATATGCCATCTTTGGGTATATGCATTACTTATAATTTTGTATTTTGCTCTTTAGCCTTCCACTGTTCAGATTCTGCTTTCTATTTCTAATTTGTAGTCCCTTATTTCGGTCTTAGGTAAGGGTCAGTCTGTGTTCTGCCTGTGTGTGACTGAGGGTGCAGCATTGCTGCCAGCTTGAAGTTTCTCTGTAGAGATTTGTAGCAGTCTGGCTTGTTCTGTTATTCCCGTGGGTGATGTATTAATGTTCTTGGGCCTGCTGTAGTATTTGCATTGCTGCTTTTTCATAAGGTTGCTGTTATTTGAGTCCTGAGAGTCAGTTCTGTGACTGTATGGTATGGCAAGGTTCTAGGTGCCTTGTTTTATTTATTTATTTATTTATTTTTGGTGGTGTATGAGGTGACCACAGAATTTGAATATAGCTTTTTTTTTCATGTTGGGTTTACTATATTGTAACGGTAATTCCTTTTATTCATGGCTTCCTGAGGGCCAAGCCCACACCCAGCACACATTACAAAAAATGTAATTCCATAGGAGTTCCAAGTGTCTTTATTTGCAGGATTTTCTGGTTGGCTTCACAGTGGTACATGTAAATATAATATGCATGTTGAAAGTGATATTTTGCCTTTTTTCATGTAAAATCTGTTATAAATGCATAATTGAAGAGTGTGTGTGTGTGCATGCAAGGCTGTAAAGTTTGCTTCCCTTGACCATGGGTTCTGTTTGGGGAGGGGGTCAGGTTTTAAAAATATAGATTACTGGAGGGAGCTGGGCTTTTTTTTGATGGGCGCGGGATAGAGACTGAATGATGCTGGGCGGGGAACAGTAATTGTTCACACAGGGCAGGAAAAAGCTAGCACCGGCCTGTGAGGCCACGGCAGAGCCCATCCTGCCACGGCCGGAAGATACACGTGCTGCAGGGAAAGTGCCTGAGGGTGTCAGACACCCCATGGGCCATGTTTTGAAAACATTCCCTGGGCCGATATTTTCCTGCAATCCACCCCTGCCTGGGAAACAGAAAACTTGACCCATGACCCAAGAATCAAACCCAAGTCCTCCGCTGAGTCACTGGACTGGCCCTAAAATGTTTCCGTATAAGTCAGTTGACAGAAACAACTGCATTAATGCCCTCTTTCATTTAAAATTTTGTTTCAGTGGCGGTGTTTCAGTATTCGGCCGTGTTCAGCATCTGCCATTCTCTGCTTAAGTGGCGGGAGGGATGGTGGTCTAAGGTTAGCCAGAGAAACGTATCCGGTACAGCTGCGGTGCTGAATATCCCAGAGATTCTTGGAACATCTGCCTCTGTGTTTAAAATCTCTGAAAGGTTGTCAGCTTATCAGTTTCCAGTGTAGGTAAATCGGGGCGCGGCTGTGCTGCTCCTCATTAGAGCCTCAGGTAGAGATGGTAAAGGCATTTCCCCACAACGTCACAGCTTTTTTTTTTTTTCTGGGTGTCCTGTACTTGTTTTTCCTTTTAAACATTTTTCAGCCTGCAGGAGCTTGGCTCCTCCAAGCCACAGCTAACAGAAAGATACAAGTGTCTGTCTCTCCGTGTTACAGTGTAGCTCTTTGCTCTCTGCAAGCTGAGCTTAGCAGTTATTTGTGGAGCTGAGTGGGTTGACGTGCATCTTGCAAAATCATTGATGGGAGCAGCAGGTCGCGATGAAGTGGCAGAGGATGCTACTGATTGAGGTTACTGCTTGCCAGTTCCTGAATTTTATTTTTTAAGCCTAGCAGTTTCTTTCTGCTCCTTTGTGCTTCCAGCGCAATCACAGCTGGCCTCTATTAGGTTATTGCCCCACGAGCCTTTATTCACAACCTGCCCCCCCCCCCCCACTCCATTTTGATATTCCTCTCCCAATTTAGTCCAGTGATCGCTGTGACAGTCCTTGGCCAGACGCCACAAACCACAGCTCCCTCTGGAGCCCATTTAATGTGAACCCTGAGTCTGGTCACTAGGTGTCGCTGTTGAGCGATGGCTGGGACCTCCTCTCCTCCCCTGGAGCAGGGGTTTGGACCCAGTTCCTCCGCGTGGGTCAGCAAACATTCTGAAAGTTACTTGGTGTCTCTCGTGGGCTTTATCATATTGCTGGGTATTCAGGTTCAGTGAGATTCTGATTTTGAAGTTGCTGGGCCGGGGATTTGCTCTTCTAGGGGACAGGAGTCATTTCTTATTTGTGTAACATAATTAGTTGACATTCCACAAGTTCTTTTTTTTTTTTTTTCTTGGGATCATCATGAATATAAAATTAACTTAAGGGGGTAGTAGTATTCAGTAAGCCGGTGAGTGGAAAACTTATCTGGCTAAGGATAGCTGGATATCTTGTCTCAAATATTCAGTGGGATAAATGTCCTGCTGAATAAAGTTGCCTAACGTTATCCGACCAACTTTTTGAATATGGCCAGTTAGGTCTAAAGTTATCCGGCTGGCAGGGGCTTTTGACACTTATGCTGAGGGGGAGGAATTGGGCTGGAAGGCTGGTGATTAAAGTGTCTCTGTGGGGGTTTTGGGGGTTTTTTTTTTTGCTTTTTTAGCAAAGGAGTGTAACTTAACTGGATATCTTTTAAAGATATTTGCTTAACTTGCTAGTTATCCAGCCACACAAGGCTGGGTAGTGCAGCTTTTAAAGTAGATGATGAGGGAAAGCTGACAATTGCGCATAAGCACATGGTTTGGAATGATGTATCTTGGAAGGATACTGACAGAAGAGAGAAATTGGGACATCCCGGTACAGAGGCTGCAGTAAATGCTAAAGCAGCCTAGGTGCTTTTAAGTAAATAGCAGGCAGATCCCAGTGATAAGCAGGTTGTTAATATAAACCAAAAGCTTTCTTTGAAATGTCTGCATTACAAATGCTAGAAGTTTAAAACAGGGTTCCCAAGCTTTTTTGGGAGCATGGACTCCTTTCTGACTTCCATAATTTTCATGGCCCCCCATTTGCTTCTCATTGATTTTTACCTGCAGTTATATGCCATAGATAGAACAGTTTATAAATTTAATAACAAATAAATAATTATATGCACATCATACTTATTCATAGCGAGGTCCATATTCAAATGCCATTTAGATGGATAACGTAATAGTTATCCAACCAAAGGGCTCACTCGGGTATATTTAGTGCTTATGTGGCTAAATTCTATCCAGTAATTTTACTGTGATTGATTCCTAGTGTGCGTTGATGATGTACTAATGAGGGGGGATCTATAATATTTTCCTCATAATATTGTACTAAATTCTAGCCAGGTAACTAGTTCACACAACGAAGTTACTAAGTTGTGCAAGTAAACTAAAAAGAGAAAATGTTTTTTTACTCAATGCATAATTAAACTCTGGAATTCATTATCAGAGGATGTGGTGAAAGCAGTTTGTGTAGCTGCGTTTAAAAAAAAAAAAAAAAAAAAAAAGGTTTGGACAAGTTCCTGGAGGAAAAGTCCATAAACCATTGTTAAGGTGGAGTTGCAGAAATCCACTGCCTGTCCCTGGGATAAGCAGCAAGGAATCTATCTACCCTCTGGGATCCTACCAGGTATTTATGACCTGGATTGGCCACTGTTGAAAACAGAAAATACTGGGCTTAATGGGTCTTTGGTCTGACCCAGTATGGCAAGTCTTATATTCTGTGTTGTTATGATAGTTTTAGACCTGCTCTGGTCTAAAGTTATCCAGTTAATTTAGCTGGTAAGAACTGAAATTGGCCAGATAATTTAACTCCTCTCCGAAACGCCTCTTTTATTTTTATTTTTTTCCATCCTGGTAAAATCAGGCTGGATAAGTGGTTCAATATTCAGAAACTTGCCTTTTAAACGAGTAACTTGTGAGCTATCTGTCTAAATGGCTTTGAATATTTACCTCTAAATGTGAATAACTTGAAGGTGGCTAAACTCAGGCTGATGTCTGTTAACCAAACTAATTTCGTATTGGACTTTGCTAAAATCTCTAGTTACCTGCAATCACATTATAGAATCCATTGTCAGGGTTGTGTTTCGGAGGGTGGGGAGGAGAGTGGGGATAGTATCTCGGGATTTCAGCTGGAATAATTCCTTTTTACATTTTCAAATGAGCTGCATGTCTCCCAGAAAGAAACAGCTGTGATCAGTGGAACTGAATAGTGAGCAAATCCACTCTGAAACCTTTTGTACCGCTTGGCAGGTTGTGTGTTTTTGCCGTTTGCCCTGACATTTCTGTACTTTTGTGTGCCCACAAAATCCCTTACTGTCCCATTACCCCCCACCCCCAGTATGAGGTGAGAAATGACCACATAATCTAGTTTTCTTGCTGCTAGTGTTCTGTGAAGCAGAGCCTTTGTACCCAGACTATAAAATAAAATTTTAAAAAAATGACACTTTAATCCAGTTCTGGACAGCACTGGCAACCTTACATGGTTCTTATGATCTAAGAATCTTTGAAAGTATGTTAGAAGCCAGTGCGACCTTCCCTTCCTAGCTGCTTCGTCCTCCCTTCCTTCCCAGGGATTATGAGCAGTTCCCCCTACACCATTGCCAACTGTGACAGCCATGGGTGAGTAGTCTTTGAGCTCTACATGCAGTCTTCCACCTGCAGTCGTACTCGTCTAGAATTCCAGTGTAGCTGAGCTTAAAGGGCTGCATCCTGATTTTGTGTGCACGTGTGGTGCCATGCACCTGTCCAGCATAGCTTTATATGAGTGTTGTGTTATCCTTATACCGACTATAAGACCCTCTATGTACTGAATCAATGCTTTGTGTTTAGCTCTGACTAATCGATTGGTAGAAGACCGTGGTGTGGACATCGAAATCCCTGGATTAAAACCTGCCAACCCAGCTGTTCTAGCAGAACCTCAGAAAGCAGGGGAAGAATCTCATCCTAATGACCTGCCAGAAGCTCCACCTCAGGTACCCAAAAGGCTTGCGTTCTGGTTAAGCTATAGTGCCCTTGCATGCATCGGATACAGCTGTGAACTGTTTCGGGAAGAAACATTTTATGGGAAACCTTACTACAATAGTAGGTTTGCTTCAGACTACATAAATAATAGTGGGTTTGGTGTTAGTGAATTGTTATTATACTCCAATTTATTAATGGGTTGTAAATTACTGTTCGGATCACACTGGAATAGAAAGTCAATGGAATGTGCAGCCAAAACACTTTTAATACAAATTAAACCAAACCTAACCCCATCCTGCCACAACATTTCACAACTGCATTATTCCCCCTCATTGATGGGGATGTGTTTTCAGAAGTAGGGGAGGGGGATGTCTGCACTCTAACCAGGAAGGCCCACATGCTGTATAGTATCACATGCTTGATACTGCTATTGAATGCAACAGACCTCTGAATATAATCAGTAGCAGATGCTATTTAGAGACTTTCATCCATCAAAGTGGAATGTGTTTGCCAGCCACTGTTCCAAAACGTTGCTTTTTTAAAGGAACGTTAAAGCATTTCAAAACTGCCCAATCAGACTTAATCATTGGTTTCATATTTTATTGGTGGAAATTTTTTTCAAAATTGCATATAAACCCAGAATTCATTATAGGAGAAGAAGAGCACTTCTCTTAAATTTTGTAGATTTTGGAAACATATGCCAGTCTCAATATTCAAGGTTTCTCTTTTAAAAGAAGAAACCTAAATGCTTGACATGTTACGTGTTTTGTTTCTTCTTCAGGGGTGTTTTTGGCAGTTACACAGAGATCTTAATAGTTTGGCATGAAAACCCTTCAACGTATTCACAGTGGCCTGCTGTCTACAGAGAACCCCGTTTAGGATAAGCAAACTCACTTTCTTAGACCATTGCTCTGGCTAGTAGGCTTCTACTCCACTTTAATACACGGATTAGGAGGAACTCCATGAAGTTAGCAAGTAGCACATTTAAAACAAATCAGAGAAAATTATTTCTTTTTTACTAAACACACAATTTAGCTCTGGCATTCTTTGCCAGCAGATGTGGCTAAGATAGTTAGTTTAGCTGGGTTTAAAAAAGGTTTGGATAAGTTCTTGGAGGAGAAGTCTATTACCTGCTATTAATAAAGTTGTCTTAGATAATAGCCACTGCTATTACTGGCATCAGTAGCATGGGATCTGTTTAATGTTTGGGTAATTGCCAGGTACTTGTAGCCTGGATTGGCCACTGTTGGAAACAGGATGTTGGGCTTGATGGACTCTTGGTCTCACCCAGTATGGCAACTTATGTTTTTAAGCAGAGCTGTAATGTGCTGCTTGAGTTTAAAGAGTCCTCTTACTGGTAATATGATTATCATGGGTCAGTTTTGGAAAAATGCATAGCACGCAGGTACCAACATTTTAGGCACCTAAATGTAGAAGAATTTTGGGCTGAATTTAGCAGCCCTAAGGTTTTGGAAGAAAGTCATAAATCTACACCTGCAGTTAATTTGTCTGGATTTAGGAGCCAGGATAGGTGCCTAAAATTAGTGCTAAGCCCCTAACAATTTTTCCTTGTCCTAACTTCAGCCCTGTAGCCACTTACTTTTTAGGCCCTTACATTTTTGTTGTCTGCCCTAGTCTGTTTTCAAATGGGCCAATTTAGGGACCTAACTGCAAAACTTAGGAACCTAAACCCTTTGAAAATTGACCCTCTTGTGTTAGAAATCAGTGGTGAGTGCCTGTTTTACTCTGCTTCTGTAGCTGCCCATGTTTTACGTACTTAAATTTAGTTGGTCAGCCCTAGTCAATTTTCAGAGGGCTGAATATCAAGAAAACCAACATTCTGGTTTTAGGTCATCACCCTCCATTTGCCATCCCCGAGTCCACCCAAATCCTGGGGGATACCATTCCAGTTTACTCTTCAGTACGAAACTTGAGTTTCACTTTAGGTACTACCCTCTCCGTGGCACCTCAGATCAAATCAGTTGTTAAGAATTCTTTCTTCAAGTTAGAAATGTTGAGACATCTTAAACCTCTATTTCTTGACAATTTCCACACAGTCCTACATGATGCCCTTATTTTTCGTTCCAGAGATTATTGTAATTCCCTCTGTGGTGGTCTCCCTCAGAATGCCCTCCGTGCTCGTCAAATTATCCCAAATCTTGCCACTTATTTACTGAGCAATACCCCCATTCGTCGTCATATTGCACCTGCCTTAAAAAAAATTTGCACTGGTCACCCATTGCTTCATGTATTAAATATAAGCTCACCACTTTAATCCATAATTTACTTCATAATTTACTTTACTTGGATTAGTTCAATTTGGCGCATTCACACTCCTGCTCGGACCCTTCGATCCTCAAGTCAATTTCTACTCGACATTCCTCCTTCCAAAGCAGCGTGAGCACTCCTTCTCAGTCTTGGCCCTGCCCTCTGGGACTCTCTTCCCCTATCCATACACCTCACCAGTGATCCCAAACTATTCAAAAAGGCTCTCAAAACCTACCTTTTTGCTGAATCTTTCCATTAATTTCACTCCCATTTCCTGTTTTCCTCAATCTTACTATTTTTGTCGTCATTGTTTTAATGAATGTTTTTATTGTACCATGCGCTGAACATTGGAGGGGTGGGTAACAAATACTTTTAAATAAATAAATAAAAGCCCTATTAAGCATTTTTCCTATAAGCACAAAATGGGAGAAAACGTTTAGTAAACAGACCACTGAGGGAAATCATTTACTGAGCCCTAGAGGGGAAAATACTGCGAGATTCCCTAACCTGTAGTTCAGAGTAGGATAAGGTTTGTGAATTCCATGGCATTTTCCCACGGTTCAGCCGACCTGATGAAACCATGTGCCGCGGCATTTCCACATCCTGCTTTTAAAGATGCCATTCGGCTTTGGAGCTCTCTCCGTTCTAGCAGAGTAACAAAATCAGTGGAGGTCTGTGGAGACTCGTACTCTCTCCTCCACCCCACTCCCCCTCTCAGGATTATGTGGCCCAAGTGTTTAAAAAAAAAAAAAAATAATAAGTTTTACGTGTGTGGGTGATGGTCCCTCCTCTTGTTCAAGAAAAATATATCCGGTCCCTTTCCCCCCCCTCTGTCTGGTACCTGGAACCCTTTATTTTAACCCCGATGGTCTAGCGGCACCTTATATGCATGCAGAGGCAGTGATGTCATTTCCTACATGGTGCTGGCCGGCCTCGGGCTCCCCTATGTCCCGTCATGAAAAGGGGCAAAAGATGTCTGAGGCCTGGAAGTATAGGAAGTGCTGCGGCCTTCACCGCCAGGACCTGCAGGGTTAAATGAATGTGATTCCAGGTACTGCGGTCGGGAGGGGTGCTGGATAATTTTTTTTTTCTTGAACAAGGGGAGGGACTTGGAGATGAGGGGCGGGGCTACTACCCGCTCACATAAATCTTTTTTTTTTTTTTTCTTCCTGCGGAAGAAGGGGGGGGTCTCAATAGACCTCCTACCTATTTTGACACTTGACTGGGAGAGGGGGAAGCTCAGGAGCCAAACGGCCCCTTTTAAGACCAGAGCCGAGGAGCATTATGTGCATGCTCCCAGGGAGGATTAACTTTCCATCAACCAGCTTGTAGAGTTATTTATCAAAATGTGACGTGGCCTTATCGAGTGCGATACACCCTACCTCACGCTATAACGGCCGCGTCGCGGTGGTATTATTTAAATGAGGGGGAGGGAAGGCGTGTGGGAGGGGTTTGGCTGTGGTCATGGCCCAGCAGTGCGGCGGTTGATAATGGTTTCCACTTTATCGCCGGCAGCACCTCGGGGAAATAACACCTTTTACCATGGGTGCTATGGGGGCGAATGTGTGCAGCCCGCCCGCAACTGCGGCCGGCTGCACAATTGCGCACCCCCACCTCTTTTTATAGCGCAGCTCATCATTCTGCTATAACTAGAGCAGAATGATGAATCTGGCTTTTGGTTTGCAAATTTTAAGGCAAACCGCGTTGTTTGATTAGCATAAATTTTACTCCTGTTCTTGTTCTTCTATGGGTGAATAACGTGCAGTATATGAAATACTGTGTATTATATGTCTGATAAGGTATTTACCGTGCAGTAAAGTTATACTGACCCCTCCGAGCCTTTGGAAAATTGACTCTCATGTTACTAGAGTGGCCAGTGTGCAAGAGGCGTGGGATTACTTTAATATTAGTTCCCTATAAAATATTTATTTAATAGTACCGACAATGTATGTGACACCGTGCAAGAGATGGATTCTTTGCTCATTAATTCGTGAAGCCCAAAACCTCCAGACACTAGTCTGAGGTTGATATTCAGCAGCACTTAGCTGGATAAGCCCGCTACTTGGGTGAAGTTGCCTGGGTAACTTTAAGACAGCGATTTTTCTGATCAAACTTACTATTGAATATTGGTGCTAGCCAAGGTTAAGTTTAGCCACAACTGTGTCCTGTCTTTTTTTTTTTTTAAACCGGCTAAATTTTAATGACTTAACCGGGTAAAATTTCACTGGTGAGAGGAATGGGAAATTAACATCTGAAAGAGCCACATAAACCCTTTTGAATATTGACCTCTATCTGATCTTTGTATTTATGCTTCAGAAAGCATAAATAAGCCGAACACCACCTACCTTATAATACTGACAATAACGAGGTGCTGGCATTCTTAAAATGAAACTTCTTTGCTAATGCTTACAAACTGGTAGCAGCCTTCCATGTGTGCACAACAAGGTATCCTTTTACATGCAGTGGACCTCGGACTGAATAAAATCATTTACCAGCGTAACTCTCGAAATATTCTTTTTGCGCCACCATGGTTTTGACTGTTGGACCTATGTGTGTGTGACCCCTGAGGAAGGCATTAACGTTGTCAAAACATGGTCCGTATTGGATTTAACAGTTTGTCTATACCATTGAGAAGCCTAAATGATGGCTTTCAAAGATAAGTACAGCACATTTTGGTTTTTTTGCTTGATGTTTGTGTTTGCAAAAAGAAATATTTAGAGAATTACACTGGTAAATGTATTTTATTCAGTGTGACCTTCTTGCAGACAAGTCAATAGATTATCTTGTTATGTATTTGGGCTTCCTCATACAGTAACTGCATGTTTAACCTTCCTGTTCTGTTTTTCTTTAGAAACCCAGGAAGTCCAGTAAACGAGGTCCCTCGAACCTCAACCTCCAGATACAGCCTGCTCATAAAAACAAATCTGACCTTAAACGGCAGCCACCGGAGTCACTCAGATCTATCATTAGGTACTGAGAATTTTGCCGTGGAGTGATGAAACAGAGATTTTTTTAGTCCAATAAAGTTAAGTCTGTAATTTATGTGGTTTTACAGGACTACATAACTTAATTCTCTAACTTGCTAGGGTTGAGCCTAGATTAATTTTTGACAAAGACCTTTAATATATGTAGGTCATGGCAATTTAATTTTTGGTACTGGTATATATTGTAAAGCACCCTACCACCAGCAAAACTTTTGTTGGACCCTCCAATCTCGAAGTAGACATTTATAAATCGAACTCGACTGTGATAAGGGGTCGCATTACTTTAATTATAAACACATGTACTTTTTGTTGAATTTTTTTAAAATATCGATTTTTCTTAAAAATAGTCTTGTTAGATATTTTTTAATATGCAGCACATCCCAGCAGAAGGAAAAGATGACAAAAATGTAATGATTAAGGATACTTATCCACGAAGAAAAGGTCCCGAAAGTCCCGACAAGGCCATGTTTCGGACCGAAGTCCTGCTTCAGGGGAACAGCTGACACAATCGAATCCAATTCAATGAAAAATATCCATCCACTGCAAGTAATATTCCATCGGAGAAAGCGGCTAATTCAGTGCAAATCCTTTTCTACAAGCGAACTTATCACAGTCGAGTTCGATTTATAAATGTCTACTCGAGATTGGAGGGTCCAACAAAAGTTTTGCTGGTGGTAGGGTGCTTTACAAAATATACCAGTACCTTGTGTAATATATGTTGTTTACAAAGCTGTGTACTGGAATACACGGTTGGTGTAGGTGGGGTTTGTGTAATTTAATTTTTGGGCCATGAAGTAGTTGACTGCTTTATGAGTTTTGCCCATAGCCCAATTTTAGATGTTCATTGACAAAAGCGAAGAAGTCAAAAACAGATGTCAAAGATCATTATTGTTTGTAGAGCCTTCTGCTAAAGGAACTGTAGCTCTTATAAAAGAGACTTTGAATTATTATGATTATTTTTTTGCCAGTTTAACTCTGACTTCAGCAGTCATATCTAGTTAGCAGAAACCTGATGAAACTTACAGCTGATTGCTTGGGAAAATGTTTCCATTTTCAAAGACTTAAGGAGAACTTCAACTTACTCTTACTGTAATCCTCTGGGTTATGGAAGACAGTAGGGAATACTTATGTAATTAAATATGTAATTAAATTTCACCACGTGGTGAAACCACTAACACTAGATGACATAAATACCATGACAATACCCGACTGCATTAACATTCACAGTTTGACGATTCATTTGTCTCTGGTTTTAACACCTCCCAGAGTTACTTTCTAATCCTCATGTCTGTTCTTATAAACCTATGTTCTCTTAATTGTTCTTCGGAGTGAAGGCCTACGCCACCTCCCGCAGTTATGAATGTAAACGTTGATCTTTTTGTAAACTGATATTATACCTGTTGTTGTTACACCTGTAAACTGTTGTTATACCTGTAAACCAGAGTGAAGGCCTTTCGCTAAACTTCGGTATATAAAAGCATACAAATAAATAAAATAAATAAATAAAATAATCCATGTAGCTATATTTAGTTTAGCTAACATAGGGCCAATAGTTCTAAGAATTTTTCCCATAAACTCAAAACCAGAGAAAACATTTATTAAATAGGGCCATTTAGTTTACTGGTGATTTAATTATGAGCCCAGTGAAAGAGCAGTATCTTACTGTCCATTGCTGCTCATGCTACAAGCACAGCAAAAAAGTACATGAAATTCTGGTATTTCTAATTTACATTGAAGTGAGTCAAAATTGATTTTGTCACGCTTTGCTAGATTGTGTTTTAGAATGTTAAAGTCTTGAAAAAAGAAGATAATTTTTAATTTCAGAGTTGCCTTTTTGTTTCTTTCTGTAATACAATTTGCTGTAGCCTGCATAGACCGCAGTCTTCCCTTAGGAATAGAAAAGAAATTCACATGTACTGTGGTTTCTGCTTCAAGCATTTGCTTTGTAAAGCTGGGCTAGGCCACTGATCTAACAGGAAGGAGCCAGCAGCGCTCCAAAAATGGCCTGGATTTGCTACCTCCTCTCTTGGCAGCAAGGGACTCGGGTGCTCTCTTGTACCCATTGTACCTTGTAGCACGTTCTCAAAGGGGAACTACCTAGGAGGTTTCCCCTTTTGAAAACGTTCTTTACAGTACAAAAATACCTATCAGCTAATTTGCCCTTTCTTTGTCTGTGTTTGGGATTATCTGAGTAAAAAAAATGCATATTTCCCTGTATGTACCCGGATCAGTCCAGACTCCTGGGTTTTGCCCCCCCTCTAGCAGATGGAGACAGAAGTTTACAAACAAAACTCCGCCTTATCTAGGCTGGTGCCACCTACAGTCTGGCAGTATTCTTCTGTCTCCTAGCAGGTGGAGAGGGTGCAAAACCTACAGTCTGTGCTGAGGCCTAGGTTTACGTGTTTAAAAAAAAAAAAAGGAGAGGAGAAAGGGGAAATAGTTTTAGCCTAGTTCTCTGCACCGCAGAGGCTTGCCTGCAGGTGGAATCTCTTGCCTCCCAGGGGGTTGCGAGGTCCTGAGGGGACCATCCCCCCTGGTTTCCGAGGCAGCTGAGGTGTGGGGGATCCCCACTTACCAGCCCATCTTCACAGCTGGGGGTGACACCGGGGAGCCTGGCTCACCCCCTCCAGCTGGCCCAGAACCCGAGGTACCGGTAGCATTTAAAAAAAAAAAAAAAAAGGTTCTTTTTTTCTTTGTCTGTTTTGTACTGTGTGGCTCTCTTCTGCTCTGCCACGGGGGGCCGAGCACCGATTTCGCCGTCGGGGGAGTAGTTTTGAGTTTCGCCCGGGTAGCGCTCCTGTTCGCAGGGCTCGGAGCATGCCGCGCAGGTAGGCATGCAGAGCCTGTGGCTCCTCATCGGTGCGGCTGTCCCGGGATAGCCTCTGTTCTTCCTGCCTGTCGGGCGGCGAGGGGGGGTCCTCGGTGTCCGTTTGACCGCGGGGCCGACAGCGATCGTGCGCCGGAGCTGCAGGGGGGCTGCCGATCGAGGTGGAAGGCCTGTTCTCGAGGAGCCCGGGAACGGGCGCCATTTTGGATTAATCAACATCAGTTACGGCGGGAACGGCCGCCCTTTTGTTGCCTCGGGGGGCCGCGGGTTCCGAGTCGGGATCGGAGCGGGGGGAGGATGTTCCCCCCACCACGTCTCTCACCCCAGCACAGGGTCCCTGAAGGGGACGGTCCTGCAGGGCACCGACCTGGCAGCAATCTTCGGGTCCCTGAGGGGGATGCAGAGGAGGGCTCTTCTGATTCTTCTTTTGGGTCAGAATTTGTCCTTTTGATGCACAAGGCGTTCAAGGCCCGGTGCCTGGCAAGGAAGAGGTCCCACGATACCCCCACTTCGGACCCCCTTGGGGGGCGGGGGAAGCGAATTTGACCCGACCTGGCCCCGGGGGGGCGCGGACAGCGTTCGACCTAGTAGGCCTAGGGTAGTCCGGGGGGATCCGGATTCTACCACGGACACGGATGGGTCGGATGAACAGCCAGATGATCCGGATGGACCGTCCCAGCCCCCGAGGGGGGTTGAGGGGTACGGGGACTTGTTGTCCACTGGTTCTCGGGGGACCCATGGATCAGAGGGGGATGACCCGAAAGTGGTTCGTCTTTTTCGCAGGGACGAGCTGGGTCCCCTCATTCCAGAAATACTGAAGGAGTTAAGCATCCCGGTACCGCAGGAGGAGTCTCGGTTGGGGGCAACGGATCCGGTGGTATTGGGGTTACGGGGTCCTCGGCCTTCCCCTTACATTTTTCAGCATCTGATTTGCTCTTTAAGGAATGGGACACCCCTGAGTTAGGCCTCAAGGTGGCCAAGGCTATGGATAAGCTTTATCCCCTACTGGAAGATACCTTAGAGCTGTTGAGGATACCCAAGATTGATTCGGCGGTGGCGGTGGTCACCAAAAAGACCACCATTCCGGTGACAGGGGGTACAGCGCTAAAGGATTTACAGGACCAGAAGCTGGAAGTTCAACTTAAGAGAATATTTGAGGTTTTGGCCTTGGGCGTTCGGGCAGCCATTTGCAGTAACTTTTCCTTGCGAGCTGGTCTCCGCTGGGCGCAGCAGTTGCTGGCCAACGAGTCTCTATCTCCCGAGGAAGTGCGTCAGGCGGGTCGATTGGAGGCGGTGATTCCTTATAATGCAGACGCCTTTTATGATCTGCTTCGTACCTCGGCCCAAACCATGGTTTCCGCGATTTCCGCGAGGTGCCTGCTGTGGCTTCGTCATTGGTCGGCAGACGTGACATCGAAGGCCCGGTTAGGCTCGTTGCCCTTTAAGGGCAAGTTGTTGTTTGGCAAGGAATTGGAGGATCTTATTGAGTCCCTGGGTGAGAACAAGGTGCATCGGTTGCCTGAGGACAGACCAAAGTCAGGGGAGGTCAGACCTCTCTTCCTCGCTTTCGTGGCGGGCGCTGGCCTCTGACTTCTCGAGGATCGGTGTCCTCTTTTTGTCACAGTGCCAACAGACAGCAATCTTATTCGCAGTCCTTTCGCGGGCGCAGTTTCGGTCGTCAGGGAACCGGTCAGAATGTGCAGGGGGGCAAGCCTGCACAATGATATGCGGCCGGTCCATTCCTCCGTCCCAAAAATTGGGGGCAGTCTGAGTTTGTTTTACGGGGAATGGACCAGGATCACGTCAGACCAGTGGGTCTTAGATGTGATAAGACACGGTTACGCCTTAGATTTTTTTTGCTGGCCACGCCCGTGTTTTCTGGTCTTGCCTTGCGGGTTTTCAGACAAACGCCGGGCAGTATGGGCAACTCTGGGCCGGCTCCGAGAACTTGGCGCAATTGTTCCCGTGCCAAGCAACGAGCTCCGCAGGGGCCGTTATTCCATTTACTTCATGGTGCCAAAAAAGGAAGGAACGTTTCGTCCTATCCTGGATCTAAAAAGGGTCAACCGCTGTCTAAGGATTCCGTGTTTTCGGTTGGAGACCTTACTCTCCGTGATCGCGTCAGTTAGACAGGGGGAGTTTTTGGCATCTCTGGATCTCACGGAAGCATATCTTCACATCAGCATCCGAGCAGAGTACCAGCAGTTCCTTCGGTTTGCCGTGCTGGGACAGCATTTTCAGTTTCAGGCACTCCCGTTCGGCCTGGCGACAGCACCTCGGACCTTCACCAAGGTTATGGTGGTGGTTGCCGCACAGCTCCGCAGGGAAGGTCTGCTGGTACACCCGTATCTGGACGATTGGCTGATTCGCGCCAAGTTGGAGCCACTTTGTCGCGTGGCAGTGCAACGGGTACTTCAGTTGTTACACAATCTAGGCTGGATAGTCAATGTAGCCAAGAGTCGGCTAGTACCGTCACAGTCGCTGGAGTTTTTGAGAGCTTTGTTTGACACCCGTCGGGGGATGGTGTCCTGACGCAGGAGCGAATGTGCAAATTACAGGCACAAGTTCGAGGATTGTTGGCCAAACAGGAACCGATAGTCTGGGATTATTTACAAGTATTGGGATCAATGACATCCACGCTGGAGTTGGTTCCTTGGGCTTTCGCTCATATGCGGCCATTACAATCTGCGTTGCTCTCCCGCTGGAACCCAGTTTCGGAAGACTTTCGTCTTCCGTTGCCATTGACCCAGGTTGCTTGGGACAGCCTGGATTGGTGGTTGTGTCCCACCAACTTGAGTCACGGGGTGCCTCTGGAGATACCGTCTTGGACGATGGTCACTACGGACGCCAGCCTATATGGCTGGGAAGCTGTCTGTCTGCGGAAGTCGGTGCAGGGGCAATGGTCCCCGCAGGAGGCGTCGTGGTCCATCAATCGCCTAGAGACCAGAGCAGTTCGTTTAGCTCTGCAGGCTTTTCTCCCGCTAGTTCGCGGAAAGGCCGTCAGGATATTGTCAGACAATGCGACCACGATGGCGTACATCAATCGTCAAGGAGGAACCAGGAGTCAACCAGTCGCGGCCGAAGCTCGGCTCTTAATAGCATGGGCGGAGGAACATCTGGACAGCATAGCGGCCTCTCACATCGCTGGGGTGGAGAATGTTCATGCGGATTTTCTCAGTCGCAATCGCCTGGACCCTGGAGAGTGGGAGCCCGCGGAAGAGGCGTATCGTCTCATTTGTCTTCGGTGGGGATCTCCCACCTTCGATCTGATGACAACTTACAAGAATGCGAAAGCTCCTCGTTCCTTCGCTCGTCACAGGGAGACGGCAGCAGAGGGCGTGGACACTCTAGCATTGCCGTGGCCGACGGATGTGCTTCTGTATGTGTTTCCTCCCTGGCCACTCATCGGCAGGGTGTTACGGCGAATAGAGTCGCACCCGGCAAGAGTGGTGCTCGTCGCCCCAGAATGGCCTCGTCGCCCATGGTTTGCGGATCTATTGAATCTGGCGGTGGAGGAGCCCCTCCGCTTTCCATATGTTCCGGATCTCCTACATCAGGGTCCCGTTTGTTTTGACCAGGTAGACCGCTTCTGTCTAGCGGCATGGCTTTTGAGAGGAGAAGGCTGAAGGCCAGAGGTTATTCGGATGCAGTGGTAGCCACCCTCTTACAGTCCCGCAAAGCTTCTACGTCTTTAGCTTATGTGTGGGTTTGGAGGGTGTTTGAGACGTGGTGTGTGGCGCGCGACGTAGGGCCTACTCGCGCATCCGTGCCCGAGGTCTTAAGATTTCTCCAGGACGGCTTGGCAAAAGGTCTCTCGTATAGTTCGCTACGGGTTCAGGTAGCGGCTCTGGCGTCGTTGTGCGGGCTGATCCACGGGGTGCCTTTGTCTTCGCATCCGGATGTACTCCGATTTCTTCGGGGGGCTAAACATTTACGGCCTCCGTTACGTAACCCTTGTCCTTCCTGGAATCTGAATTTGGTGTTAAAGGCGTTGTGCGGTGCTCCATTCGAGCCCCTTCGCAGATCTACCTTGAAAGATTTGTCTCTGAAGGTGGTCTTCTTGGTAGCCATGGTATCGGCAAGGTGGGTCTCTGAGCTTCAAGCGCTGTCTTGTCGGGAGCCCTTTATGCGAATATCGGATATGGGGGTGTCTCTTCGTACGGTTCCTTCATTTCTTCCGAAGGTAGTATCTGCCTTTCATCTCAATCAGATGGTCAAGCTGCCTTCGTTTTTGGATTTGGATAGGGCGGATCCTTTGTCTAAGGATTTGCACAGATTGGATGTCCGTCGGGCGCTGTTGTATTACCTGGAGGTTACGAATACTTTCCGCGTATCAGACCATTTGTTTGTGCTTTGGAGTGGACCTCCTAGAGGTAATGCGGCTTCTAAGACTACGATTGCTTGTTGGTTGAAGGAGGCTATCGGTTCTGCGTATCTGATGCAGGGTAAAGCTTTCTCTATGGGTGTCAAGGCGCATTCTACGTGTTCCCAGGCCGCGTCCTGGGCGGAGTGCCACCTTATATCCCCAGAGGAGATTTGTAGGGCAGCGACATGGAAGTCCTTACATACCTTCGCCAAACATTATCGCCTAGATGTTAAGACTCCAGGCAGCGGGGATTTTGGTGCAGGGGTGCTCAGAGCGGGACTCTCCAGATCCCATCCCATTTGAGGCAGCTCTGGTACATCCCAGGTACGTACAGGGAAAAGAAAATTAGGTCTTACCTTTTGATAATTTTCGTTCCTGTAGTACCACGGATCAGTCCAGAGTCCCGCCTATTTACTCTGCGATGACGTAGGAGAGTCCATGCTGATTATTTCTCTCATTCTCTGCTCATTCTTCTACATCCTGTTATCTTTGGCTCGGGTTCCCATTTGGGGGTTGTTGAGCCGGTTACTGTTGTTAGATTACTGTATATAGTTAGTTTGGTGTGTTATTTGGGTTTCATCCTGCTTTGACATTAAGTAATACTGCCAGACTGTAGGTGGCACCAGCCTAGATAAGGCGGAGTTTTGTTTGTAAACTTCTGTCTCCATCTGCTAGAGGGGGGGCAAAACCCAGGAGTCTGGACTGATCCGTGGTACTACAGGAACGAAAATTATCAAAGGTAAGACCTAATTTTCTTTTAGGGGCCGATGTAATAAGGTGCGCTGAAGCTGCCGCTGGTTTGTGCGTGGATGTACGCGAGTTTGTATGCACATTTTCCCACCGCAAAGCCCTATACGGGGATGTAATAAGGGTTTTCTGCGCGGGGAAAAAAAAGCATATACGAACATGCTCACAGACCCGCGGTTTTTCCTGTGTGAATGCATGGTAACAGCATGCAAAGGAGGAGATTAGCTAATCATAGGCAATGCAGGGAACCGCGCTAGTACGGGGTTTTTAATGGGGGGTTTTTACCGCCATGTTCGGGGCACAAGTTAAGACTTACGCCGACTCGGGGGTGGGGGGTGGGGGGGCTATGCCTGCGTCTGAGCATCCTGAAAACCACCTTGCTGAGCGCCTATCTCGATGTCAGAGTGGCCAGCTTAGCTAGGCACTTTTCTGGGTGTCGGAGTGGCCAGTTTAAGGTACTTCCCTAGGCGCTTTTCTGGGCGCCCGATCGTATAGACTTGTGACCAAGTAAGTGCCTGAATGGCAAGATTAGCTAGGCGCCTTTCTGGGCGTCCGATCATGCAGATTTGTCTGCCTCAAACAGAAGAGCAGAAGCGGCCTGATAAGTGCATGGCTGAGTGCCTATCTCTGCTTTAGAGAGGCCAGCTTAGCAAAGCGCTTTTCACGGTGTCCAAGGTAGGTGCTTCCTTGGGCGGCGAGATACACGGCCAGAAGAGCCGCAAGATTGTTGTGAATTAGCATCCATGAAAATATTTGCCATGTTTTCTGCAGCACAGTTATTTGAAATATTAAAAATACTTTCTAGGGTCATACTTTCACTTAATAGGGAGACTCGCTCACTCGCCTGCGTGGATTATCGGCGTGGATTTTGAGCGTGGATGCGGCTGCTTATTACATAGGCCCTGTACCACGCTTAGGGTACTCGCATTTTTCTGTACGTGTGCGGATTTCTGCGCTCAAGTCATTTGCATAATTTTTTTTTTTTTTTACATCCCGCGGAAGTGGCAGCTTCAGCCCCTTGCCTGTTTTGCCTTGGGTCTTATTACATTGGCCCCTTAGTTTGAAATTCAGTATATGCATTTTGTTGACTCCCTGGATTGAAACCTGCCTCCTGAAATGCCCATTTTTTTTTTTCTTCAGCAGTTGAATCTAGCCACCTAGGGGGCCCGACTCACTCAGCTTTGTTCCTGTCGTCACAGAAGGAGAAGAGCCTTAGCGAATCAGGCCCTTAGTAAAGCTGAGCTGCTCTATGTTTGGCAGTTTTCATCTTGACGTTTGCCCTTGGCTAACTCCATTAAAAAAAAAAAAATCGCCCTCATGATGTAAATGTATTTATATATTCATCCATTTCTAGCCCGCCTTTTATCAATTATATTGTACAAGGCTGATTACAATAAAACATAAAAACATCAAATGGTAAAAGCTGTTCTTAAAAGCAAAATTAGATAGACATGGCTTAATGGTGGAGGGTCAACATGATTTTTGTACAGGGAAGTCTTGCCTTACCAGTTTACTGGATAAAGGTGAGCCAGTGGATAGAGTATATTTGGATTTTCAGAAGGCCTTTGACAAAGTCCTTCATGACAGACTCCTCAGAAAATTGGGAGGTCATGGGATTGGAGGCAGTGGCCTGTTGTGGCTTGATCACTGGATAAAACACAGGAAGCAGAGGGTAGGACTAAATGGTTAGTTTTCCAAATAGAAAAAGGTATTAGCAACTGCTCCAAGGGTCTGAACTGGGACCGGTGCTATTTAGTATACTCATAAATGATCTGGGAAAGGGAACAGTGAGTGAGGTTAAGTTTGCAGCTGATGCAAAATTGTTTCAAGTCGTTAAAACAGCAGTGGATTGTGACGAACTGCAGAAGGACCTTGGCAGATGGAAAAGTGCAAAGTAATGCACGTAGGGAAAAATAATCCCACGTACAGTTACACAATGCTGGGATCTGTGTTAGGGGTCACCACCCAGGAAAAGGACCTTGGAGTCCTTGTGGACAATACCTTGAAATCTTCTGATCAGTGTGCAGCATCGGTCTAAAAGGCAAATACAATGTTGGGAATTATTTGGAAAGGAAGAGAGAATAAAACTGAGAATGTCGTAATGCCTTCGTATAGATCTATGGGGTGACTTCACCTTGGGTATTGTGTTCAGTTCTCAAAAATGACATAGCTGACATAGAAAAGGTGCAGAGAAAGGCGACAATGATAAATGGGCATGAAGAAAGGCTAAACAAAGCTTTTTAGCTTGGGAAAGAGATGACTGAGAGAGGATATGATTAAGATTTATAGAATAATGAGTGGAGTGGAATGGGTAAATAGGGAAAGTTATTTACCCTTTCAGATAGCACTGGGAGTCGTGAACACTCCATGAAACTAACTGGCTGATTTAAAACAAATAGTAAGGACTATTTTTTCAGCCAGCACACAATCAAACTATGGAATCTGTTGCCAGAGGATGTGGTCAAGGCAACTAACTTGCGGGCCGATTCAGTAAAGTCCGCAGGAGTCCCGGTGCACGCACAGGCCACTCGCCTGTGCGCGCGATTCAGTATTTAAATTAGGTCCGGTGGTAGACATGGGCAAAAGGAGGTGCTAGGGACACCAGCGCATCCTTAGCATCTCCTTTTGGCTCGGAGCGGCGGCTGGCAGCAGGTTTGACAGCCGACGCTCAATTTTGCCAACGTTGGTTCTCGAGCCCGCAAAATTGAGCGTCCGATTTTCGACCTGCCGGCCAACTTCAAATTTATTTTATTCTTTTTATCTTTTTGTACCCTTAGGGACCTCCGACTTAATATCGCCATGATATTAAGTCGGAAGGTGCACAGAAAAGCACCTTCTATGCACCTTCTGACTTAATATCATGGGTCTCACCAAGGTCTCTGGACCTTGGTGAGACCCAGCATGGCACCACTTATATTCTTATTAAACAAACACCAGCTTCATACAATTTTCATATTCAATTAAATAAACACAGCATTTGCTTTTAAAATCATCTGTATTTTAAATTGTACATTAGATCAGCTTGATAAAATATGTTAAAATAAGCTCACACACTAACTGGATATGCTTCACAAAATAAGCTTTTAATTTTTTTCTAAAAAACTGATACATCAGAGATTTGTCTTAGGGATAAAGATAATCTATTCCACAACATTGGAATTTTGCCAGAAAATGCATGAGAATGGGTGGATTGTAAACAATAATCCTTAACAAACTGCGTTTTATTTTCTGATCGTAGGTTTCAAGTGGTAAATAAGGCAGGATGATCTTTTTTAAGTAGTCAGGACCATGTTCCTGGAGAGCTTTAAAAGCTTACCCCTATATTCATCGAAATGCTATAATAACGCATGGGTAACGCCCGCGCTAAGAAAAAGGGGGGTATGTATGGAAATTTTAGAATTACCGCACCACATGGTAACTCAGCAGTTCATATTAGTAGTATCGTGTGATGCGGTAAACTTTCGCATCCCGTGATAATTCCTATTTCGCATCTTGTGCTGAGAGAGTGTGTGTCTATAAGGCCCTCATAGTAGTCAAGTATTTATATCTCTAATAGCTTGAGGTGAGGTGTTAGTGGTGGTTTAGGGTTCAGGGGCCAGTTTTTCATGCAGAGTGAGACTGTACTCTATAATAGGGTACCATCAAGCTAGGGCAAGATATCATAGTACAAAATTTCATTTTTGTGAGACTTTCCTCACTCCAAATGATGTCAAATCTTCACTGAGGTGTACTGTGCTGATTGTATCTCTCTCTGTCTCTCGCCACTCCACTCCACTCCCAGAAATCTCCAAAATGCAATTCGAAAAATGTATTGTGAATTGTGTTTCGGGCATATTGCACAGCTTAACGCCAGTAAAAAAAAAAAAAAAAGGTGTAGTCATTTTCAGAGTTAAAACCATGCGATATTGCCCCCCTTTTCAAAAAACCTGCCCAAACTCCTCCCTAATCCCGCCCCTTCCCAAAATTTGCATTTGCGCCATATGCTAGCGATGTTATCGCATTCGTTATGGCATTAATGCGTTATCGCATGCGTTAACGCTATAACGCATTTTGATGAATGACCCTATTAGATTGTAAGCCCTCTGGAGACAGAGAAATACCTACAGTACCTGAATGCGTAAAATCTGTTTTGAAGTGCCGAAAAGCAGAATATAAATAAAATAAATAAAAACCATCATTAATAAATAAGAATAAAATATCAAGCCTTTCAGTTCTTAACAGAAGTACATGATATAGGCATTAATTTAGATTCTAACTTTAGTTTTAAATTTCTTAATGTTTAGACAACTGAATCCAGAACCAGTGGGTTATGCACCTCTACAGCAGATGGAGATGAAGCAAATTGATGTCACAGTGTATATATATATACCCCTGCAGTGACATCAGCCCGCCAGTATTCTCCGTCTCCAGCAGATGGTGGACATGCATCTCCCTACTGGGAATTACTTAAAGTTTTTAAAAGGAGAAAAGACGAATGAAAATTAATTTGCCCCCATATGGTCCCTCCCTCAGTTAAGAATTCTTGAGGTGGTATATTGAAATTTCCCTCAGATGAGTGCCTAGTCAGTTAGCTGGTTTTCAGCCGGCATGGACTTAGCTGTACAAGACAGCTGAAAGGCAAGCGGGTGCAGGAAGCCGAGCGTAGCAGTGACGATCTATGCCTTCTTCCCCCGCAGCTGGAGGCCAATTCTGAACTCAGCCAGGACAGGCAGAGAGTTTCGGTAGGGATTCCTCCTCCTTCCAGGCCTCTGTGCTTGGCGCACCAATCCGACCACCACCTCTAGGGGCGCTCAGGGGATGTGGGCAGTCTGACGGATTAAGCAGCCTTTTTGGCTAGGCCCTGCACCTTGGCTTATCTCTGTTCATCGCGTGGTAGGCCTCGGTGGCATTTTTGCACGTCTTTCCTGTGCATTAGGC
Source organism: Rhinatrema bivittatum (assembly GCF_901001135.1). Taxonomy (NCBI): domain Eukaryota; kingdom Metazoa; phylum Chordata; class Amphibia; order Gymnophiona; family Rhinatrematidae; genus Rhinatrema; species Rhinatrema bivittatum. The sequence goes on along the minus strand of NC_042622.1, from coordinate 134,187,623 downwards.
TGCCTTCTTCAGACCTGTCTAGTTGTGCGTACAGTTGTGCACCTAGTTGGATGCTTAGTTAGGCGCCTGGTTGGACATCCAGTTGATAGGGACGTCTATTTATGGTACGCGCTTCCCAATACACACAATCTGAGCGGCCTTGCGAGCGCTCAGCCTTTGAGTGCTCATCGACACCCAGGCTTTTACACCTAAATTTTGGACGTCTGTTTTTAGCAGCATGAATACAGCTGGATGCACACCTTTCAGTCGCCTGTTAGAGTTTACTGTCAGACTGATGGTGCCTATAGCAAAGAAATCTAAATGCCTTACTTTCTATGCTGCCTGTCATATTTGGGCAGCTCAGCCAGGTGTTCCCTTTAATTTGTGTCAGCGCTTAGTGGAAGCTCAGGGGGAATTACTTTCATTTGACTTTACTAAGCCCGATTCTTCCCAGCCTGATATGTGTCTGGGTAAAGACATGTCAGAAGGTTCGCCTGGCCTTGGAGTTCCCCAGTGGGGGAAGTTAGTTCAGTGGGCAGAGGACAGGTACCTCCTGGTTTTGGCATGGATCCTTATGCCTTTGCTTGGGTGGAATATTTTCAAGGATTACAGTCTTTTCTTCAGGTGCAATCCTCAGCTCTGACCAATCTTGCCAGGTCAGAGGCTCAGGTGGTGAACTCTTGCCTGACTGATACTACGGGTAAGCGCTGGAGTACGCCTAGATTGGCAGCCGGTCTTCCCGATAGGGATCCGGGTGGTACAGATGATGAAACCGATCCTTACTCCCTAGAGGATGGGGAAATTCCTCAGAGATTGGAGTCATATAGAACAATGTTGCGGTTCTTTCATAGAGATGAGTTACCGGCTCTGATGTTCCAGACATTAAAGATGCTGGGAGTACCTGGGCCTGAATCCATGTCTGCGCCAAAGAAAGATTCCGTTTTGATTTCTTTGCGTAAAGCTTCATGTTTTTTCCCTATTATGGAGGCCATTCAAGAATTGATTGATCTTGAGTGGGGTGCCTCGGAACCTAATTTCAAAGGGGGATGAGCCTTGGAAGGACTGTACTCCCTGTATCCAGCTGTGAGAGAATAATTACATTTTCTGAAACTGGATGTGCTTGTGTGTGCTGTCACCAAGTGGATGACTATTCCTGAAGAGTGAGGAGCAGCCTAGAAGGATGCTTACAATAGGAGAATTGAGGCCATCCTTAAGCAAGCATTTGAACATAAGAACATGCCATACTGGGTCAAACCAAGGGTACATCAAGCCCAGCATCTGTAGTAGTGGCAGTGACTTTTCAGATAGCTTCTTGTTGTTCCCTGGTGGCTCGCTCTTGTTTACTTCTTTCTCAGGAGGTCTATGAATCTGATGTGAATTCCAGGGCAGTGATGGAACCAGCAGCCACCTTTTTGGCAGATGCGGGCAGCGATTTGGTCCGCACCTCAGCCAGAGGAGTGGCTTCGGTAATAGTGGCCAGGTGACAGTTATGGCTGAAGAATTGGTCGGCCGATGTGACCTCCAAGTCTAACCTTATGAAGTTACGCTTTAAAGGCTCGCTTTTGTTTGGGAGTGAGTTGAAGAAGCTGGCCAATAAGTGGGGTGAAGCCCAGGTTCCTCGATTGCTGGAGGATAAGAAGCAGGCGCCGCGCTCCTTTAGCATGAGAGGTCGTGTCACGGGATCCAAACGTTTTCGACCCTATAGAGGAGTGGTCTTTCAGAGGACGCGACCTTTGGGTAGGTCTCAGTTCTTTCATCCTAGACAGCCCAGATGAGGCACAGGCTCGTGGGGTGGAACACCCCACCGAGCATCCCAATGAAAGTGTGCCGACCACCCCCGGGAGCAGGAGATAGAGGGTCACCTCTCTCTCTTTTATCAGAGGTGGGTCAAAATCACAGCAGACCAGTGGGTCCTGCAGGTGATATGAGATGGTTATGCGCTGGAATTTTGCAGTATTCCTCAGGAAAAGTTCATTGTGACTCCCTGCAGAAGAGGCAGGCAGTTGTCAAGGTTCCTCAGTCTGAGAGCTGTGGTTCCAGTGCCCACATCTCAAGAAAATATGGCCCGATATTCCATTTTTTTTTAGTTGTACCCAAGAAGGAGGGCTCTTTGCGTCCCATCCTGGATCTCAAAGGGGTCAAATGTCACTTGCGGGTGACTCATTTTTGCATGAAAACCTTGTGCTCTTTGATAATGGCCATGCAGTTCGGGGAATTTCTGATGTCTTTGGATCTTTCCGAGGCATACCTGCATATCCCCATCTGGCTAGAACATCAATGTTTTCTGTGTTTTGCAGTTTTGGGGCATCATCAGGTTTGAGTGCTGCCTTTTGGTTTGGCCACCGCTCCCAGAATTTTTTCCAAGGTTGTGGTGGTGGTGGCGGTGACGGCAGAGTTGAGAAAGGATGGTATTCTGGTCCACCTTTATTTGAACGACTGGCTGATTTGGGCCAAGACTCTGGAAGGTGATCTTCTTGTTGCAGGAGCTCGGTTGGGTGGTGAACCTGGACAAGAACAGTCTTCAGCCATCTCAGTCGCTAGAGTATTTCTGTGTTCAGTTCGACATGAAGCAGGGCGGGGTGTTCCTGCCGGAGGGTCGTATTCAGACGTTGATGACGCAGGTTCGCCTATTGATGAACACAATATGCATGACAGTGTGGTCCTATCTAGAGGTACTTGGATTGATGGCAGCGACCCTGGACATGGTTCCGTGGGTGAGGGCACATATGTCCTTTTCAGCACTCCCTGCTGCCTCGTTGGAGCTCACAGTTTCAGTACTATTTGATTTGGCTTCACCTGCCGATGGAGATCTGCAATCACCTGCAGTGGTGGTTAAAAGCGGATCATCTGAGAGAGGGAGTTTCCTTAAGCTCATTGGCCTGGATAGAACTCGCAACAGATGTGAACCTCCAGGGTTAGGGGGCTCACTGTCAGGAGTTGACAACTCAAGGGCGCTGGAGAGCAGAAGAGTCTCTCTGGAGTATCAATCATCTGGAGGCCCGTGCAGTCCGGTTGGCATGCTTGCGGTTTGGCGACCGATTGCAGGGTCAAATGGTCCAAGTAATGTCAGACAATGCAATGACAGTGGCTTACATCAATTGGCAGGGAGGAACCAAGAGCCAGCAAGTGTTGCAGGAGAGAGCCCAGTTTATGTAATGGGCAGAAGTGCATCCTCAGGAGATCTCAGCCTTGCACATTGCAGGAAAAGACAATGAAAGAGTAGACTTTCTCAGTATATAGAGCCTGGATCCAGGAGAATGGGAATTGTCAAATAAGGTGTTTCAGCTGATAATGGATCACGGGGGCCTTCTGTGTCTAGCCCTGCTGGTGACTTCTCGCACTGCAAAGCTTCCTCATTTCTTCAGTCTCAGGAGAGATCCAAAGGCCTTGGGCATCAATGCCCTTGTGCAGGAGTGGCCAGAGGGCGAGCTGTTATATGCTCCCCCCCCCCCCCCCCCCCCGTGGCCTATGTTGGGCAGAGTGATCCGGTAGATCAAGAGTCACAGAGGGATGGCGCTTCTGGAGGCACCAGATTTGGCCCAGGAGACCATGGTATGCAGATCTGTGAAGGTTCCTGATGGACTCATCTCTCTGGCTTCTGGCGCACAGGGATCTGCTGCGGCAGGAGCCTGTTCTTCATGAAGATCTGATTCAAATTTTGTCTTATGGTATGGCTCTTGAGAGGGCTCGCTTACTGAAGCATGGATATTCTTTTGTGGTGATTTCCACCTTGCTGCGAGTGAAAACGTTTTCCACTTCCTTAGCTTACATGCGGGTGTGGAGAGTATTTGAGGCCTGGTGTGAAGATCAAGGGGTTCAAGATCAGTTAAGATCCCATACATTTCGGAATTTTTGCAGGATGGATTGAGTAAAGGGTTGGCCCTTAATTCCTTAAAGGTACAGGTAGCAGCTCTTGCCTGTTTCAGGGGTCAGGTGAATGGTGGACCCTTGTCGGCTCATCCAGATGTGACCAGTTTCTTGAAAGGAATGAAATATCTTCGTCCTCCCTTGCGATTATCGATGCCCTTGTGAAGTCTTAATTTGGTTCTGGATTTTATAATGGGCCCTAATTTTCATCCGATCTGTAACCTCTCCTTGCAGTTACTGACCTTGAAAATGTTTTTTTACTTATGGCAATTTGTTCGGTGTCTAGAGTATCTGAACTGCAGGCTTTGTCTTGCTGGGAGCCATTCCTTCGAGTGACTCCGGCAGCTGTGATCTGTTCCTTCCTTTTTGCCAAAAGTGGTTTTGGATTTTTGCTTGATTCAGTCCATTTCCCTGCCATCTCTGGACAAGGAAAGAGATGTGGAGGAGTATTGCCTGTTTCGGCCCTTGGATGTCAAGAGAGACGTATCTGGAGGTTTCTAAACCTCTCAGGAAGATGGATCGCCTGTTTATTCTCCAAGGTGTAAGTAAACAGGGCGAGCCAGCATCTCGGCTACAATAGCTCGCTGTATTAAGGAGGTAGGCACGGCCACGGATGTGGACGCTGAGCAGCCTTTGCCTAGTCAGGTTAGGGATCATTCCACTAGGGATCAGGCAGTGTCATGGGCAGAAGTTAGATTGTTGTCTCCCATCGACATTTGCCGAGCAGCAATATGGTCCTCCTTCCACACCTTTTCCAAGTATTATTGTGTGAATGTGCAGGCCCGGGAGGACTCAGCCTTCACACGTGCAGTTTTGACTGGACCACGGCCTGCCTTCTGCCCTGCTCGGAAGTAGCTTTGATACATCACACTTGTCCTGGATCCACCTGTCTGAACGCTAAGAAATGAAAAATTACCACTTACCTGATAATTTCCTTTTCTTTAGTATAGACAGGTGAATCCACCTTCCCACCCTTGGCTGCTGACATGTTGTGCTATTGTCCTCCTATTTGGCTACGTGATACAGGGGTTACTGGTAAGTGTTAATCCAGTCCCTAGACTAGTGTTAACACTGAGCTCAGACAAAGGAAAGTATTTTCCTGTTGGCTGAGTGCTGTTAATAATCAAGTTTTTGCTAGTTTGCCCACATTTGGCTTTTGCAGAGAATACTGGTGGACTGATGTCACTGCAGGGGTATATATACTGTGATGTCAGCTTTGCTCTGTCTCCATCTGCTGGTAGAGGTGCATAACCTACTTGTTCTAGATCCACCTGTTTATACTAAAGAAAAGGAAATTATCAGGTAAGTAGTAATTTCTCATTTCAGATTAGATTAGTTTTGAAAACTAACTTTTACAAACTTTGGCGTGTAAAACATTCAAAATATTTTGGTTTATAAAGATTTTCATTCAGTGGCACAAGCATTAATTTTAAATGCTTTCAGTTATTGCAATGCTATATACTGTATGTTGGGCTGTCTAAGAAGTACCTAAAATTTCTACAAATGGTACAGAATGTTACTGCAAGATTAATAATGAGGTTCAAGAAGCAGGACTACATTATCCCAAGTCTCATTGCCCTTCACTGGCTTCCTATTCCCATGAGTGCTGAATTTAAATTCTTGAACATTACGGGGAATAGGTTTTCAGCTAACCCACAATATCTCAGTTTAATGGTAGCATGGGATCTTCTTAGTGTTTGGATAATTGCCAGGTTCTTATGGCCTGGATTGGCCTCTGTTGGAAACAGGATGCTGGGCTTGATGGACCCTTGGTCTGACCCAGCATGGCAAGTTCTTATGTTCTTAATAAAGAACTTAATACTATGAACAGAGCCATGATAGTTCATGGACCAACTCCTGTAAGAACGAGAGGCAGAGTACAGTATTTAATTTCAATTGAATTGTCATGGTAGTTCTCACTGTTCTTGGTTTATTAGTGATAATTGTAGTAAATTTGTGGTGTGTTCTTTCCTTCATTGTCTTGGTTTTGCAGCTGGCGAGGCGTAGTAATAGAACCTGACCCGAATACGGAATCTCCATCCATTAAAATATTGGAACCCCCTGTACCTGCGGGTACAGGAGAGCAGAAGGAGCCAGGTATGGTAGCAGACTCCTCATTCTCACCTACGGCATCACAGGGAATGGAAAAAGTTCTGTTGTGCAACCTCTTGTATTCTTCCATTCTCTCTCTCTACCCTCCCTCCCCCCAGCAACAAAGCAATGATTGTTCTCTGTGCACATCTGGGATTCAAAGGTCTCAAGTACTTGTAGAAATCTGCCTTCAGGCCTAATACCAGGGGATCCTGTTAGAAATCTCAGGCTGCCTTGAAGCTTTTAGACTTTTTTTTCCCTTGGGGGCACTGAGACTAGTGTGTCTCAACATCCAGTGTCCCATAATCTCAATTCTCTTATATATAATTTGCTCAGTTTTTTTTGTTGGTCACTCATGTGTCTTTTTTTTACATGTATTTATTATTTTGTATTTTGTGTTGGTCACTCGTGCCTTTTATACATGTATTTATTATTATGAATGTTTTTTAAGTTTTTTACATTAGTTAGGCCTTAATTACTAAATTTGACAAATGACACTGTGTGTGCCATGCTCTGAAGATCATATTTGCGCTGCATTTTTGGGAGATTTAATGATTTTGTTTCCTTATTGTCTGCTGTCAGTATCCCACCTAAAAATTGCTCCTTTACTGACCTGATTAAGCCTGAAATACAATTAAAATGCATTTCTCATGGGACATGGAAGGATGGCAATTTTCAATGCATTTCTTGTGGATGAGTTGATGTACAAGCATAAAATGTGTTTCAGAAGATTGTCTGATCTCTCTACTGCTTAAAATACATGTGCAGTGCGACAGCCCATATTCTTCTATCTGCCACAAAAAATATGCACACTTTCTCTCTGTGGCTTAGGACAGGGATGAGCAAACTTTAGGAGCTGTACCTCCCTTCCATTCATGCAGTTGCTTGGAGCTGCCCAATATTAAGGGTATTCACCAGGCAGCTACACTGCCAGCCAGCTACACTGCCAGCCATTTTGTTTCTTGTGAAGTTGCTGAAAGGAGTAGGCTCACGCATACGTACACACACAGGCACAGAGAGGCAGACCCCATACCCAGACTGGCAGTGAAACGGATACCCAGACAGACAGACACCTCTTACAGGCACAGAAACAAAGATATAGCAACCTAGACAGAAAAGCACAGTCAAACCACATCACACACAGAGACATAGACCACACACACACAGACCAAAGCACTCAAACAGAGAAACACACACTTCATACCACACCAGACCTGACATACAGGCCACACACCATAAGGGTAAGGCTTATGTTCTTATCAGCCAAAATTGTTTAGCAGCTGAGAAAAACTCCATCCCACGCTGCCCAACTTTTTTTTTTTTTTTTTTTTTTTTTTGCATTTTTACTGTTTTCATTAATTTCTCTTTTTTCTCTGTTTTTGTATTTTTCATAGTTTTATTTTCTCATGTTTTGATTTGCTTATTTACTTTTAATACACTTCTTCCCTTTATTCTCTGCTCCCCACCTCCTTGCCAGTTCCCCCCCCCCCCCCCCCAGTCTCATCGCTTCTTTTCCCCTCAGTGGGCAGCAGGAACTCCCCCCCCCCCCCCCCCCCCCCGGAGCGGAGGCCTGAGGGTGGGGAGCTCTTCCTGGCTTGTGGAAGAGCGCAGTGGCTGCTCCCATGTCCAGTTCTGCCATAGCATGAACAGCTCCCCACCTGGGCCTGCCACAGCAGAAGCTGCTGCTCTCCCTGGCCCACCGAAAGAGACACATGGCCAAGCCGCGGCATGCTTGCAGTGACGTCGCTACGCTTCGGCTGCTCCTTCCTTCCTGTGCTTGCAGTGACGTCGCTACGCTTCGGCTGCTCCTTCCTTCCTGTGCTTGCAGTGACGTCGCTACGCTTCGGCTGCTCCTTCCTTCCTGTGCTTGCAGTGACGTTGCTACGCTTCGGCTGCTCCTTCCTTCTTGTGCTTGTAGTGCCTCCACAGTGCTGAGACTTGACTGCATAGCCCTTTTTTCCTTCCCTGATTGGGGAGCCAGTGTGCCCCTCCCCGCCCCCCCCTTCAGCACTGTTCAGGCCCCCCAGTTTTCTCACCCCTGGCTTAGCAAAGGGCCAGTCCTAGGGTGGGGAGGAAGGTCAGTGGAGTAACTCTCTGCATGTAAATGCTTTTCTCCTGGTCATTTTTGATTGGCCTTTTTCACTAGTTTAAAATTACAACTTGCAGAAGAGTACTCAGAATGGCCAAATGGCATCAGGATCCTCTCTTTAACTGTTTGCTCAGCAGGCAGTCTCCAGTTCACTAGTTGATTATATAAATCCTTGTTTGACAATATTATACAGATTTTCCAACACTAAATTTAAAACCAGGAATCCCATGACAGGAAAATTCAGCAGCAAATTACTTGTTCCCCCGACAAGGCATGATAGTTGTTGACCTGTTTGCATCTGTAATAACCTAAAATACTCTCATTTTAGCGTTTAGCGTACTCTTGCTAGATAGCAGGAGAAATAAATATTGTACGGTTGCCCTGGCCAAAGGAGTGCATTGCTGTCCAGGCCTCTTCTGCATTCACTCCTGTTCAAGGTAACACACTTTTAGACAAGCTGGTCCTGATAATAGCATCTCTCTTTGCAGGAGAAGGTACTGTCAAAACTGAGAACAGAAAGGGGGACCACCTTTACTTCCCATGAGAGAAGACCCTTTCTGCATTGACTAATTGTGCCTTGTTCACAGCTCCCAGCAGGGGATTGACTTTCTGACTTTATGCGCTGTCTTGTTGATAGCACATAGAAGGGAAACCAATTCTACTCCGAGCCTATCCCATTAAAACAGTAGCCACCTCATGGTGCTCATGCAAATCATCAGCCAAGGACTTCATTTGAAATCACTATAAGCTGAATCTATAGAACTGTTAGCCGAGTTAACCTCTGTCTGAAGCAGGGTGTTACTGCTCTTTGATTCAGTCTTGCTGTCAGACAATCACTCATTTTAAGAGGAACCTCATTTATTTTCCAGGAGAATTCGCAGCGCATTTTCCCACCCCCTACCCCCATTTTTCTCGGTAAATCAGTATTTTGCTTTGTAAGATGAAAAACCCCCAAGTGCCCTGTAGAACTTGGGGAAACTTTACAAACCTAACTAGCAACAGATTTAAAACAAATGTTTAAACAATATATATCTTTTTAAGTCCATGAGCAATTAAATTATGGAATTGGTTGCCAGAAAGTCAAGAATTAGAGTGTCACTGAGTTTATAAAAAGGTTTGGACCCATTTCTGAAGGATGGGCCCATTAAGAATTACTAGGCAGATCCACTGGGATGTTTCCCTCTCTTAAGTCAGGAAATGAGCAACGTGACGTGGACTTACTCTTTGGATCTGCTATGCACTTTCAAGCAACCTGGACTGGCCAACTGTCAAAGACAGGGATACTGGGCTCGATGGACCCCTAGGGTGTTTCGGGTACGAGAAGGAGACTGCTAATAATCCAAATACTCAGGCAGAGACTCTGCATATAGAATAACCCCCATGGAATTCTGGGAGGGAACAAGGATTCCTGCTATGAGAAGCAACCTTTTCCTGTTCTGTTTCCTGTGGTGTGGAAGAAGAGGCAAAATGTGGGTAGCAGAGATTGTATGGGATGTGGGAGATCAGGTTAATAATGACCAGGAGTTCTGAGTAAGTTACTAACCCAGGCTTTCTCTTTCCTTCCCAGTGCCTATAAACAGTCGCCAGATGGCTGTGATTGAAGCATTCCGCCATGCATGGAAAGGTTATAAAGAGTTTGCTTGGGGTCATGATGAGCTGAAGCCTATCTCCAAATCCTATAGCGAGTGGTTTGGACTGGGGCTCACACTTATTGATGCACTAGATACCATGTGGATTATGGGATTGAAAGAAGGTAATTTTAAATGTTTGAAATAGAATCTTAACTTAGGAAGCCTGCGATATCCTGGTCAGTAGTGGCATGAACCTGGATAGTTTTTCTCTGAAAATTAGTTACCACGCATGGTAAAAGTGCCCATGTAATTTGCAAGTTTGTGGGCTACTCTAAATTCCCTCTGTTATAGGAACATTTTTTATCAGGGTGTCCTATAATAGAATACCCGAGAAGCAAACTGCATTATGAATCTGTATCATTCCTTTACTAGCAATAAAGATTATAGGACAGAAAAGCAATGTGATCCCAACCCACACTCAAACTGAGAATGGGAGCTTCTAACAAATCTCATAAATTTTACAATCAAAGAAAATATTAATGGAGATCATTAGCATTAATGTTTACAAGCATGTTGGCTTTCTAGAAATTGATGATCAAGAATTGCAGTTTCATTTTATGGAACCATCTCACAGAACATGGCATTAGTTCTCACTGATTATTGTAGATTTTGGAAAGACAACAGATCCAGGGGCTTCAGCACTGGTTGGTAAGTTTAAGAAGCCCAGTCTTCGTTTCTAGTAATACCAGGGCAAAGAAGAGTTAATTGGCTCACCTGTGGGAATTGTGTGACCATTAGCAGATCTGTGCTGTCAAATTCCTCTTTCCCCATCCACAAAATATCTGAGTTGCAGGTTAATAGTGAATGTGGAAAGAGAAACAAACAAGACAAGTTGTGTGAGTTAGAGGATCAAGGGGTTGATTAGTGATAGAAAACTGGAAATGGGCCCTGGAAGTACAGAAGGAAAGTCTTGAGAGATGGTGATGTTTCCTCTTCTTGGATAGAAAGTGTTTTTATATTCTTCAAGACCATGCACTATTGCAATTTGTTAGTAAGTCATTTAACTTATCACATACCACCTCAGGGAGCAGTTAAGCTTTGAGTTCAAATATTTAGATTGCTGCCAAGTGTTGTTGGTCCATCACAATGATCAGCAGCCATAGATTGGGCTCGCTCTGGAGCCTGCTACAAAAATACCCAGAATTGGCCAGTAGGTATCACTGTGGAGTGATGCTAGATTTGGGACTTGAACCCAGGCCATTTGCATAGCCTTTAAAGTCAAGGTCACTTTAGTTCTTTCTTCAGTTTTATTTATTCATGCCTGGCAGTTTCTTTGGGCTTCCAACTCGGTTGGAATCGGCCCATGTTGGGTTTATGGCACCGTGAACCTTCATTCGCAAATCCCTGAGGTTTTGTCCCTGTTTCTTAAATCTCTTCCTTCTTGCAAATCTAGGCCAATCCTTGCAGTGACATCCCTTAGCCAGAGATTGCAAGCCATAGCTCCTTCTGGAACCCAGTACATGTGCAGTCTGAGTCTGGGTCCTAGGTGTTTCCATTGTGTAATGGCTGAGACTTTCTACCCCCAGGGGTTGTGAACACAAAGGCAAGATTAAAGCACTTTCACTAAAGTGATTTTAATTTTTTTATGCTGTACACTGAAGTCAGATGGCTCTGTCATTATTTAAACCATAGGAGGTAAGTTATACATTTTTAGGATTTGGTTGTAGAATTAAGTAGCTGAGAGTAGCTTCTGCTGTATTTGTCAGATTTTGCAGGAAAAAAAGCAGATAAATCTCTCAAGCTGTACATCTAATGTTTAAAAAAAAAAAACCAAACAAACCCAAAAACCATTAGGTAAAGGAAAAAGATCTCATATTGCAGGCTCTGGGAGAGGAATTTTGGATGTGTAATGATCTGCCTTCTTTATTTATAAAATATTTTTGTGCCAATTGATTTTATAATCAATGGGGTTTTTTTTTTGTTTGTTTGTTTTTTTTTAAAGAGAATTTGCAAGAGAAAAAGAAAAGTAGTCTTTTCTGACATGCTTGGAGTTTAGAAAGCTCCAGCCTGGAGCTATAATTACACAGGAGAAGACATTTAAATTGAATGAGAAAGGAGGGCACCCATTTTCCCCTAAGCCTTTTCAGCATTTGAGTCCACATCAGAAATCAGTGTGCAAAGCGTTTTCCGTAACACTTGCAGCAGCTGCATGTCGGCACAGTCTGGGAGTAACCCCCCCTCGGGAATAAGCAATATTTAAGGTTTTGATTGGAAAGTCCTGGTTCTGGATGTCAGTGCTTGTGTCTTGAAGCATTCTCCCTGCTCCTGGGCTGTTTTCCTCAGTCACAGCTTTCCTTTTTTTTTTGGCCATGCAGAGTTTGAAGAAGCGAAGAAGTGGGTGGAAACAGAACTGTCCTTTGAAAAGAAGGTGGATGTAAATCTTTTTGAAAGTACCATTCGTATTCTGGGGGGGCTCCTGAGCACGTATCACTTAACAGGAGATGGTCTTTTCCTGGAGAAAGCTGTGAGTGTCCCTTTTGGATAAGTGGATGCATATGTTAATAAAATCAAATGCAGGTTTTCCCAGGTGTTCAAACTTCTCATTCCGTGGACTGTGCTGTGGGGTACATTTCTAAATTAACTTCCATCATGTCTGGGATAGTCTGCTTTACTGTAACCTGGTTTAGCTCCACTCACTGCCATTGTGAGCTGTGCCATCTGCATTTCTTGATGGGAGCTTGTGGGGGTGTTGGGTATTTTCTCCTTACAGTTATCCACCATGTCCTCCGCACGACAGGGCATTAGTTGAGGGACTTGGACCATGTTTTTCTTCATAGAAACATAGAATATGATGGCAGATAACCTATCTAGTCTGCCCAAACTACTTTCTGTTGTATGCTGTAGATCCCAGTTGATATCAGGATGTTTTTCCCTTCTTTGCAGTCTGTCCTTTCTTAAATTCTGCTGCTGTTATTGCCTCCATCACTTCCTCTGGAAGATTGTTCTCTGTTACTTCTATCCTCTTTAGGGCCTAATTTAAATGCTCTCTTAAGCCAGCAGGTAGATGTAACTCTGGTATGATATCATGACGCACTCTTGCACAGGAGTTGTTGCTGCCACCATGATGCCTACAGTACATGGAGGTTGATATTCAAAGGTTTGTCTGGATAATTTTTGAGTAGCTGGATAAAACCCCAAGGTTTCACTGTCTGACCCCTTTATCTGGATGAAATTTATCCAACTAAGTCATTAATCAAACAAAATGTATCCAGGTAAATAAGAGACATTCTGGGGTAGAGTTAACTTGCTGTGTTTAAGAAAGAGCTGATATTTACAAAAGTTTTTTGTTCCCACCCCTAGGTGTTTTCTTCTTAAATAATTCTTCCAAGGACAAGGTTAAGTGAATAATATAAGACCTAAGCAGCAATCTAACAACTTGTATATTAGTCACTATTCCCTGTACATACCCGGATCAGTCCAGACTCCTGGGTTTTGCCCCCCCCCCTCTAGCAGATGGAGACAGAGCAGTTATCAAAACTAACTCTGCCTATAAATAGGCTGGTGCCACCTACAGTCCAGCAGTATTCTTCTGTCTCCAGCAGATGGGAGAGGTGCCAAACCTACAGTCTGGGCTGTGTGCCTAAGTTGATTATCTTGTGTTTAATTAGTTTAGGGGACTTTTTTGTCTTTTGTTTCTGGATTATTTCAGCTTTATTTAAAAAGAATATAAAAGAAAGGAGCTTGTGGCAGTACAGTGGTCGTTAGCCTCCCAGGTGGTCGTTAGGTTCTGAGAGAGCCATCCCATGCTGGTCTGAGGCAGCTGCTTCACAGGGTCGAGGGCCCTACTTATCTTCTCAGCAGCTGGGTGTGATACCGGGGAGCCCGGCTCACTCCACCCGAAGGGATCAGCACATTGGACCACTGCCGGGCAAGTTTTATAATTAAAACAAAAAGTTTTGCTTTCATTTTCTCCCGCGCCGGCTCTCTCTCCTTCACTCCCTGTCGCAGCGCGGTATTTGCCTTTCGTTTTATTGTTTATTCATTGAATTTTCTTTAATTTATTTTGTCTTTATTTTCCTGTCACGACTTGATGCCGCATTCGTCCATTTGCCACGTGTGCGGGTCGGTCCGCGCGTGGTTCTCCAGGGAGGGCCTTTGCTCGGCTTGCATCCCGGGGGGGGGGAGGGGCTGTCGGAAGCCAAAAAAAAAAAATATTAAAATGGCAAAACTAGTTAAATTAAAGTCTGCCCCAGTCCCGATTGGGACGTCTGCTGCAATTCACTCTGAGGCTGATCAGTTTCCGTTCAGCATGGGAATGGGGGACCGTTTTCCAGTCATTCAGGGTTGTGTCTAGTGCAGCGCTGGGGGAGGGGGTTTTACCTCCTCCTCTTTCTCCCCAGCAAGGTTTCCCAAGGGACAGGGAACCATTACAGCCTAATTCCCCTGCAATGGAGGATAGCCTCAAGGGGGCCTCTGACTCCTCCTCTTGCTCCTTTTTGTCACAATTTGTGTTATTGCTTCATAAAGCTTACAAGGAGAGGAAGTTAGGGAAGCTGCAATCTGGTAAAAAGGTCGTTTCTCAAGGATCTAAGCCCTCTGCTAAGAAAAGGTCTACCTCTAAGGGAGGTGCGGAGCCTGCTCAGCCTAAGCGTCCCCGTCGGTCAGGGGTTCCCCAGATTATTACGGATACTTCTAGTCAGGATTATGATCCAAATGACCTAGACCTACTGCCCAAGCCCCCACACGGGGTGGATGTAGACCCTGATTTACAGCACCAAGGCACAATGCGTGGGGCGCATGCTGCAGAAGGGGATGACCCTAAGGTGGTGCGCCTCTTTAGAAAGGAGGAGTTGGGTCCCCTTGTTCCTTCTATTTTATCTGAACTGGGCATTGAAGGTCCCCCTGAGGAATCTAAACTGGGTGCTATGGATCCGGTGTTTCTGGATCTGTTTTGTTTTATTTTTTTGTTTGTTTTTTTTCTTTTTTTTAATTGGGAGATGGCAGCCCTCCATCCTTCCGCTCCGTGAAGGCGGAACACCAACCACTGGCCACTGGCATCCCGCTCCGTGAATGCCTCTGTGGCTACTGCCGCTCCGTGCAGTGTTTTGCTGCCTGCTCTTTATATGCATCCTCCAGACCTGATGGATCCACAGAGGGAGCCTTTAGGCTCATTCTGGATCTGAGAAAAGTAAATAGATGTCGCCGGGTCCCCCGGTTTTGTATGGAGACGCTTTGGTCAGTCATTGCCTCGGTGCGCAAGGGAAAGTTTCTAGCATCCTTAGACCTCACGGAAGCAGATCTTCATATAGGCATTCGGTCAGACCACCAGAGGTTTCTTCGGTTTTCGGTACTGGATCAGCATTTTCAGTTTCAGGCTCTGCCCTTCGGTCTAGCCACAGCGCCCAGGACATTCACCAAGGTGATGGTGGTGGTGGCAGCCCATCTCCGCAGGGAAAGGTTGCTGGGGCATCCTTACTTGGACGATTGGCTGATTCATGTAAAATTGATTAATAGCACTTGCCCAGGAAGCGATTCAGAAAGTACTTCAGCTCCTGCAATCGCTGGGCTGGGTGGTCAATTTCACCAAGAACCGACTGGAGCCCACTCAGTCATTGGCGTATTTGGGTGCTCTATTCGACACTCAGTGGGGCAGAGTTTTTCTTACCACGGAACGCATCTCCAAGATGCAAGTCCAAGTAAGAGGTTTAATGCTCAAGCACCCACCCAGAGTCAGACATTTTTTACAGGTTCTCAGGTCGATGACTTCAACATTAGAACTTGTACCCTGGGCCTTTGTTCATATGAGGCCTTTATAGTCTGCCTTGCTTTCCCGATGGAACCCAGTCTCCAAGCTTTTTCGTCTACCTTTGACGCTTACGGAGACAGTGCGATCCAGTCTCGACTGGTGGTTGGTGACGGACAATTTAGTCTGAGGAGTTCTCCTTGAAGTGCCTGACTGGACAGTGGTCACCACCGATGCCAGTTTCTCTGGTTGGGGAGTGGTATGCCAAGGGAAATCAGTACAAGGACTTTGGTCTCCCGTCGAATCTCTATGGTCGATCAGTCGACTGGAAACCAGGGCGGTGTGGTTGGCATTGCAAGCATTCCATTCTCTCCTCCAGGGCAAGTCAGTCAGAATTCTCTCAGACGATGCGACCATGGTGGCGTACATCAATCGCCAAGGAGGAACCTGAAGTCAACCGGTGGCAATGGAAGCTCAACAATTGATCAGCTGGGCAGAACAAAACTTGGTAAGCATAGCAGCGTCTCACATCGCTGGCGTGGACAACGTGGAGGCAGACTTTATAAGTCGTCACCGTCTCGATCCCGGGGAATGGGAATTGACAGACGCGGTTTTTCAACTCATTTGTGATGCATGGAGCACGCCAGCATGGATCTCATGGAGACGTTTCGGAATGCCAAAGCTCCACTGTTCTATGCTCGGCAGAGAGAGACGGGAGCAGAAGGGGTAGATGCCCTAGTGCTGCCTTGGCCCACAGAGGTTCTTCTGTACATCTTTCCGCCTTGGCCATTGATCGGCAAAGTGCTCAGGCGGATAGAGATCCATCCAACGGAGGTCATGCTGGTAGCTCCAGAATGGCTGAGATGTCCCTGGTTCACGGACCTTCTCAATCTTGCCATGGAGAGCCCGCTGCGGTTTCCAGTTCTCCCGGACCTGCTGCATCAAGGGCCTGTTTGTTTGGAAGAAGTCGATCGCTTCTGTCTAGCGGCATGGCTTTTGAAAGGCAGAGGTTAAGTCGCAAAGGCTGTTCTCCGGTTGTAGTAGCCACGCTCCTCCGATCACGCAAGACTTCTACCAATCTCACGTATGTTAGAGTATGGAAAGTTTTTGAGACTTGATGTCTGGACTGAGAGGTCACGCCTACCCAGTCTTCGGTGTCAGATATTCGGTGTTTTCTACAATCTGGTCTAATGGTTTGTCATGTAGTTCCCTCAGAGTGCAAGTGGCGGTGCTTGATTGTTTGTGTGGATCCATCCAGGGCATAGCGTTAGCCGCAAATCCGGATGTAGTTTGTTTTCTTAAGGGAGCAAAACATTTGCGTCCTTCACTTCGGCATCCCTATCCGTGATGGAGTCTGAATTTAGTCCTCGCTGCTCTTTGTTCGGCGCCTTTTGAGCCCTTGAAGAGATCGACTCTAAAAGTTCTTATCTTGAAGGTGATTTTTCTGGTGGCCATTACATTGGCTCGGAGGGTGTTGGAACTCCAGGCACTTTCATGTAGGGAACCCTTTTTGTGGATTTCGGATTCGGGAGTTTCTTTAAGGATGGTTCCGTCTTGCTTGCCAAAAATGGTTTCCTCTTTTCATGTCAACCAATCAGTTGATCTGCCAGCCTTCATGGAGTTAGACCGTTCGGATCCTTTGGCTGGTGACTTGCGGAAGCTTGATGTTCGCAGAGCTTTGCTGCGTTACCTAGAGGTTACCAATTAGTTTTGTGTGTCTGACCATCTCTTTGTGCTGTAGAGCAGTCCTAAACGAGGATAGCAGGCATCCAAAACTACTATAGCTCATTGGCTAAAAGAGGCTATTAGTTCGGCCTATCTCCTTCGGGGTAGATCCCTTCCTACGGGTCTGCGTGCCCACTTTACTCGTTCGCAAGCGGCGTCTTGGGCAGAGTGTCAGAGGGTATCACCGCAGGAGATATGCAGGGCGGCTACGTGGAAATCCTTGCATACTTTTGCAAGACATTACAGACTTGATGTTCAGGCTCCAGTTGCGGGAGGATTTGGAGAGGGAGTGCTTCGAGCGGGCCTCTCCAGATCCCATCCCAATTAAGGAAGCTTTGGTACATCCCAGGAGTCTGGACTGATCCGGGTACGTACAGGGAAAGGAAAATTAGTTTCTTACCTGATAATTTTCGTTTCTGTAGTACCACGGATCAATCCAGAATCCCGCCCATCTCAGACATGAGAGAAAGGGAGAGTCCGCTCGGTTCTTATATATTATCTTATTTCAGATTGGCAGAGTTCTGAATTTTGTCCTCAAGTGTTCTCAAGGTTCAGGTCCTGGGAGGGTTCAGTGGACCGGTTTGTTTCTTTTACTGTATATAGTTATAATGGCTTTGAGATTTCCATTCTGCTTTGACATTGAGTAATACTGCCGGACTGTAGGTGGCACCAGCCTATTTATAGGCGGAGTTTGTTTTGATAACTGCTCTGTCTCCATCTGCTAGATGGGGGGCAAAACCCAGGAGTCTGGACTGATCCGTGGTACTACAGGAATGAAAATTAGCAGGTAAGAAACTAATTTTCCTTTTGCAGAGTGGCTATTATTCAGTGTAACATTTGTGGTGCTTATGTCCCAAGACCTACAATGTGGATATTTAAGGGTTGTCCAATTTGCTTTCAGCTGTCTGTAATGAAAAAGCAGGTGACTCATTTGAAAGAGAAATTGTTCAAGTTTCAGTGATCCTTCTTTATATTGCAACATCCAGAATATCTCCCCCAATTCCCACAGAGGATTTAGAAACCCAGGAATAAAGAGTTTACAGTGGACTCTGGTAGAACAAGACATGTGACTATACAACATTCAATTTCCCCAACTATGGGGCTGATGCAATAAACAGCGCGGGAAACAGGTGCTGAAAAGTCAGCGCCCGCTTTCCTAATGCCCGCATGGCGCCCACAAGTGGGGTGCCATGCAATACCCAAATTAGGGGGTCGCACTAGCAAGGAGGCACTAGGGTCACTTGCGCGACCTTAGCACCTCATTGCTAACGTGATCCCACCGCGGCTGCCGATTATGAAGACAGAAGCTGGTAAACTTGGTGACGGTTTTCATAGCCAGTAATGAAAATGGCCACCAATAAACTCTGCTATAACTTCAATTTCTGGCTCAAAAAATAGTGTAAAGAAAGTGGTTTTGGATACTTTGGAGGCTGGGGGCTTGTATGGAGTAATAGAAGGTTATATGGTAAGGAAAGTCTACATTTGTCCTTGGCAGGAAAGAGGATACTAAGTGAGAAATTCAGTTCAATAATTATCAGGCATTTAAATTAGAGGGTGGGAGTAGCAGGAGGTGGCCGATGAAATTGGCATATCACCCCCAAGCAATACAAGAAGTGGGAAGAGAAAATTAAAGCCAGTCAGCTCAGAAAAGGTGACTAGGAAGTTTGTTTATGTTCATTCATTCTTAATGGATTGCTTCTTATTACATTTGTAAAACAGAGCAATGTACACCAGTTAACAGAGCAAAACCTAACAATACCTACAGTACCTGAATGTAAACCGACGTGATATCTCAGATCGAATGTCAGTATATAAATAAATAAATAAATAAATATCAATAATATATAACAAAATATGTCATTCTTTATTGTGCGATGTGCTGGTATCACATGCTGTATTATAAAATTAGGGAAAGGGGAGGAGTGTGGGCAGGGTTTGGGTGGAGTTATCTCCCAGGGGCGCAACAAAAGAAATAATGTTTTTCATATTGCCAGCAGCACTGCAGGAAAATAGCTACACCTTTTCCCTTGGCTCTATGGGGTTGATAGTGGGCAGCCCCGCCCCCCCCTTTTTTTTTTCACTACACATCATTCTGCTGTAAATATAGCAGAATGATGAATCTAGAGGTAAAATAACCTCATAAAATATAAATTACTTACAAAATAAAACTATCAAAACCACATAATATAACTATAATATAGTAAAATAATAAAAAAAATATAAATAAAATAAAAGTGCTGGAGTAAAAAATAAAATGCAAGAATAGGCAGCGGTATAAACTAAAAGTAACGTTAATTGGAATTAATGTGGGGATATGCTTGCTGAAAGAGATGAGCCTTCGATGTTTTCCTGAATTTTAAGTAATCCTTTTCAAGTTGAATACTAAGTGGCAGTGAGTTCCAAAAGCAGGGGGATATGAAAGAAAAGCATATTTCTCAAACTATATATTTTTAATTGAGGGTAGTACCAAGAGCTCCTGCTTGGAAGAACTTAACGTGTGAGTAGGCAGATAAGGAGATATAGCAAGTGAAAGATCAAATGGAGAGCCCCCAGCATAAGGGGGGGCTCTCCATTTGATCTTTCACAAAATGGATGCCTAACTTAAAAGTTAGGCATCCATTTTTAACTTGTTTGCGCAGTGAAATTGGGAGCCAATGTAGTTCAATAAGGAGGGGAGTCGCATGATCAAATTTTGATTTACCAAAGATTACCTTAGTACCAGTATTCTGAACTATTTGGAGACATTTGATTTGTACAGAAGAGAGAGCATGTAAAAGAGCATTATAATAGTCTTGTCTAGACAAGATGAGCGAATGAGTTAGTTTTGAGATCTGAGCAGTCAAGAAAAGAGCAGAGTTTGCAAATGAGCATTGGAAAGAAGTATAAGGTCTGCAAAAGCTTAGAAATATGGTGAGAAAAGGTGAGCTGGCTATCAAAGGTAATGCCAAGGGTGGTTGTCACATTTTTTTAAAGGAATATCATAGACTGTCATAATAGGAGTAGGGAGCGGATCAGTTGGGGGTTTTCGAGTAAACCAAATCACCTCTGATATCTGAGGATTAGCTTTGAGCTTGCATGCTTCTAGCCAGTGGGATACCTTAGTTAGACAGGCATTAAAATCAGACAATATGTGTGAAGAGGTCTGGTTGTCACTTGCAACTATTTGTGTGTTTGCATAAAAATATGCTGAGAAACCTAGACTCTAAATAAGGGTGGCGAGAGGTGCAAGATACAGATTAAACAAGATTGGTGACAGTATAGAGCCTTGTGGCACCCTACTAGCTAAGAATGAAAAAATGCAGCAAATCACAGGAGAAATGTTGGGATGCTATAACCACAAATAATTGTAGTCTGGGCAATAAAATCCCAGACCTGCAGGCCCTAATGGTGGAGGTGGAGTTGGACATTGTCATTGTTACAGAGGCATGATTCATTTAGTCTCATGATTTGGATACAGCCATCCCGGGCTATACCTTATTAAGGAAGGACAGAGAGAACAGGAAAGGGGATGGAGTAACTCTTTATGTCAAAAACAATATCCAAGCAACTGAAATGAAAGGGAAGTGGGATAGGGAAGAAGCATTATGGGCTGTCCTAAAAATTTAAAAAAAAGTTGGTGCTTCCATTTACATCTGTGTGATCTACAGGTCTCCGATTCAGACAGAAGAGCTGGACAGAGATCTGGTTGAAAACATCTTAAAAGTGGGGAAAAAAGGGAGAAGTGTTGCTCATTGGAGATTTTAATCTGCATGATGTAGATTGGAGTATCCTATGGAATCTACAAGAAGTAGAAAGATTGTGGATGCCCTTCAAGGAACTCTGCTCAAACAAATGGTAATGGAACCCATGAAGGAGGTTGTAATACTCAATCTAGTGCTCACAAATGGGGATAATGTCTCTAATGTCTGTGAAGGTGCCCACCTGAGCACCAGTGATCATCATACGATAGGGTTTGATATTGCAAATAAGATACAGAGAAATCTCAAAAGAGGTGGCTGAAAAAATAACGGCACAAAGAACAGCATTCAAAAAGTATAAAGGATCCCAAAAAAAGGATCACAGGGAAGAATACTTGGTGAAACTGAGAGAGATGAAGGAAATCCAGAAAGTAAAAGGTCAAGTGAAAGGATTGCCCGAAGAGGTAAAGCAAGGTGATGACATTTTTCAGATACATAGAGAAAGAAGTGAGACCTGAAGTGTGTTAGTAAAATTGAAAGGTGTTGAGGAGCAATGTGGGGAGGGAGATGAAGAAATGGCAGAAATATTAAACAAATACTTCAGTTTGGAATTTACTAAAGAAGACCCTGGAGAAGGACCGTTGCTGGTTGAGAAGACTGTAGATGGGAGTGGGGATAGACAAAATTCAATTTACAGAAGACAATGTTTGTGAAGAATTAGGAAAACTGAAAGTGGACAAAGCCATGGGGACTGGATGAGGTACATTCCAGGATACTGAGGGAGCTCAGAGATGTGCTGGCGGGTCCGCTGAAAAACATCAATAGATCCCTGGAAACAGGAGTGGTGCCATGTGACCTGGAGAAGAGCTGTGGTAGTTCGGCTTCACAAGAGTGGTAGCAGAGATGAGGCTGGAAACTACAGGCCGGTTAGCCTCACATCAGTGGTGGGAAAATTAATGGAGATGCTGAAGGAAAGGGTAGTGAACTATCTACAATCCGGTGAGTAGCTGGACCCAAGGCAGCTTTGATTCACCTGGGGAAGGTTCCGTCAGACAAATCTGATTGATTATTTGAATTGGGTACTAGAGAATTGGATCAAGGAAGAGCGTTCAATGTGATTTATTTGGATTTCAGCAAAGCTTTTGATTTAGTCCTGCATAAGAGGTTCATGAAACTTGGGACTTGGCACCAATGTGGTGGAGTGGACTACAAACTAGCTGACTGACAGGAAACCGTGTGTAATGATAAATAGAACCTACTCTGAAGAGAAAATGGTGTTGAGTGGAGTGCCGCAGGGATCTGTTTTGAGATTGGTTCTGTTCAATATCTTTGTGAGCGACCTTGCAGAAGGCATAGAAGGTAAAGTTTTTCTGTTTGAAGATGATGATAAGATATGAAACAGAATGGACATGCCTGAAGGAGTAGAGAGAATGAAAAATGATTTAAGAAAGCTTGAAGAGTGGTTGAAGACTTGGCAGCTGAGATTCAGTGTCAAGAAGTGAAGAGTCATACATCTGGAGTGCGGAACCAAAAAAGCTATATGCGATGGGGGGTGAAAGACTAATGTGCACAGACTGGGATAGGGACCTTGGATGATTGTGTCTGGTGATCTGAAGGTGTCGAAGCAATGTAGACAAGGCAATAGCTAAAGCTAGAAAAATGATGGGCTGTATAGAGAGCAGGTTAACTAGTAAGAAAAAGGAGGTGATGATCCCCTTGTACATGTCCTTGGTGAGGCCTCACCTGGAGTACTGTGTTCAGTTCTGGAGACCGTATCTCAAAAAGGATAGAGACAGGATGGAGGCAGTCCAGAGAATGGTGACCAAAATAGTGTGGAGGCTGTATCAGAAGACCTATGAAGAGAGGCTGAAGGTTCTGAATATGTACACCCTGGAAGAAAGGAGGTGCAGGGGAAATATGATACAGACCTTCAGGTACGTGAAAGGTTTTAGTGATGTACATTCCTTGAACCTTTTCCATTGGAGAGCAAACAGTAGAACTAGGGATCACGATATGAACCTTCAGGGGGACCACTCAGAACCAATGTCAAGAAATATTTTTTCAGCGAGCGAGTGGTGAATGCCTGGAGTGCCCTTCCGGAAGAGGAGGTGAAGATGAAAATAGTAAACTAATACAAAAGGCACGAGATAAACACTGTGAATCTCTAAAGGCTAGAGTTGGAAATTAAGAAAAGGGTGATTGATAATAACAGCATAGAGTTACAGCATGGGGATTACTATCCTTAACCAATTAGCTTACAGGATTTTGACTCAACTGCAGCATTGCTCTCTACTTCGATGGGGGGGGGGGGGAGGGGAAGGGGAATTGGATTTAGTCAACAACCAATGCTTGGGCCCTGACTTTTACAGTCCAGGGTACGAATATGCAGACATTAGTGAAAAAGTGCAGGATTGCTTCTGCAGCCAAGTCCAAAAGCAAAGCACGTTCAAGCAGCAGCATTGTATGAATCAAGAAGGCTGCTCATCCTCTAAAAATGTTGCTAGCAGTAATTTTGCAATGGGTTTGACAGTTGTTTGGCTTTGATTTTTATTACTACCCTTAACATAAGACTTGGGGGTAACCTGCACAGAGCGGCAGTTACTATCCTTAACGGAAACATGGGAGGCAACCTGCATGGAACAGCAGTTACCACTGTAAGAAACCTGTTGGACAGACTGGGTGGACTGTTTGGTGTTTTTCTGCCATCATTACTGTGTTACTATGTAACTTAGTTAAATAACTTATCTGGCTCACTCAGAGTAGGGTTAAAATCATCCAGAAACATGTACCCAGATAACGTTACCGTTACTGGCTATATTCAAATGATATAGCTGGTTAAGTGCCAACATAATCATTAAAAAAAAAAAAGTCCCTCCTCTCCACCAAATGCTTGCAGCTAATATCAGGCCTTGCACTATCCTCTCCCCACAAGTCCCCCCAAAAATGGACATAAAGGTGTGGGGCCCAGGAGCAGCTCCACCTCACATGCTTGCTCAATACAAAGCAGCTCCAGCCCCCCCTCCTCAGCATCACCTACACCCGCCCACCCATTTGGTACCCCCAAAAATGTCCCAGGGTGCCAGCTGGCAGTGTAAGCTACTGTCTGAGTATTATTCTGACAGCAATGCTGGAAGCCACCAGAACCAGTAAAATTGTACTGTGATCCTGGCGGCCCCGGAGGTTTCGAGGGTGGGGAGGGCAGTGTGCAAGAGGGAGTTGCAGGTGAGGGGGAGGGTGGGGTTTGAGGAGAGGCCGGCTAGGTTAGTTTTGAATGTTATCCAAGAAAATGTTACCCAGATATCTTCATTTGTATATATTCAGCGGGACAAATGTTGGGCCCTGACTGAATATCCCTGTTAATTTATTTGGCTAAAGTTATAAGTGTTCTGCTTTTCTTAATATCGACCTCAAGATGTACAAGTTAGGTTCAGGAATCACACCAGGTATCAGAAAATGCAAGGAAGGGGGGAGGTCGATGCATGGCAAGGCCTTTCAGTGGAGGCGGTGAAGAAAAAAACAGTAATGGAATTTGGCCTGAGCCCAACTGGGATCCATGGCACTGCAGCAGGAATGGAATTGGGCAAAGACTAGATGGGGCCGAAGGTTATTTATTTATTAGAATTATATTCCACATTTTCTGGCATTTCAAAGTGGATTACATTCAGATAGTGTAAGTATTTCTCTGTCCCCAGAGGGCTCAATTGAAGTTTGTACCCGAAGCAGCAGAGGGTGAAGTGACTTGCCCAAGGATTTATCTGGCTCGCAGTCTGCTGCTCTAACCACTAGGCCGCACCTCCACTGGATTTATAAATGTGTTTCGTATCATAAATGCATATCTGTGTTTTGTTTTGTCTTTTGGAGAGGTGCTACTTTTCATTGTGCTAGCTGCTTGGTAACTTTTATCTGTATCTTTCAATATTTCTTACATAGAAGGATATAGGGAACCGGTTGATGCCTGCTTTCAAGACGCCCTCCAAGATCCCTTTCTCAGATGTGAACATTGGCCGTGGTTCTGCTCACCCACCACGCTGGACATCTGACAGCACTGTGGCGGAAGTTACTAGTATTCAGCTGGAGTTCAGGGAGCTCTCTCGTCTCACAGGGGATGATAAATTCCAGGTGAAAAGAAGCAATTTCCAAATATTCTTATTCCTTGATCTTCTTCCTCTTTCTCTCATAGCAAGATTTTTCTCTCCCTACGTCTTTGTAGTAGACTCGGAATAGGACCACTATGTCTTGCCTGGGCTTTGTCATATCCTTTTAGAGAGGATACTCCCTGAAAGAACATTTGAGATATATTTGAGCCTTGACTTGATGTTTTGGCAGTTGCTGGACAGTGCTCCATCCAAGACCAGCTCAGGGGTTACATTTTCTCCAGCCCTCAGGCAGCGAGAGTGCTTATGTCTCTTGGTCAGGTTATCTGGGGAGGAAGGATTTAAAAGAGCTGCATCTTGGTCTCTCATTCAGTTGTTCAGTTGTTTTGTTTTTCTGTTGCAGAAAGCAGTGGACCAAGTGACCAAACATGTGCATTCCTTGTCAGGGAAACATGATGGACTGGTGCCCATGTTCATCAACACCAACAGTGGGCAGTTCAGCCACCTGGGGGTCTTCACTCTGGGAGCCCGAGCGGACAGCTACTATGAGTACTTGCTCAAGCAGTGGATCCAGAGCGGGAAGACGGAAAACGAGTAAGTCACAGACACTGATGATGTCCAATTATTTATACTGTTTGAAAGAAATCAGTACCCGAAGCACCTATGACTGTGACCATATGATTACAGTTTAGCACTATACCCACTCTGTGTAGCAGTTCTTAGAAATCAAACAGCATGAATGTCACAATAAGGTTAGGTAGTGCTTGCGATATGTTTAGTAACATGGTAACAAAAATGGAATATTTATTATTGCTTCAATATTCTTTTACCCCTTAATATAACCCATAGCTCAAAAAAAAGTCTAGTTTTATGCTTTGAGACTTCCTGTTCTTTGGTTGGATAGAGCATTGCAAAGTTAAGTGGTTGGGCCTGCCCTAGTTAATGTGAGCTGTCTCATGCCAGAAGGCATCACTCAAAACCCTGTTTTGTTTTGTTTTTATAGGGCATGTATGAATTTCACATTTTCAGGTGACATAGATCCTTGCTTCTTTGTTATTGAAACTATTTTGGCCCATCAAACTTCCTCATTCTGCGTGAGGGTTTAGCTCTGCTTGATCTGGAGGAAAGAAATAATTGCTGCTTGGCATTTTCATGTGAGAAACCTGAGTTCAGTTCCTTGCACTGAAGTTGTTACTCAAGTTTCATTTGTGAACCCAATATGACTTAACCCTGACAGCCAATGGCCATCAAAGGGTAGCTCCTGGCTTCCTAGATCTTTCTAGGCCCTGTAGAGGGACCTGTATTATGTAAGTTGCTTCTTTGGAGAGGAGAGGAGGGGACAGCAAGGATCAGAGGGATGACTGAGAGCAGGGCTGGAGAGAGCAGGAATTAGGCCCGGGCCAGCTAAGAAAAGTAGGCCCATGTGTAAGGTTCTGATGTGATACTTAATAAGAGAAATCATTTTCTAAATTTCCCAAATAATTTTTATTTATTTAAGAAGGATTTACGAGCTTTTTTGTTAGCAAATTCTTCAATTACAATTGAAATTTTTATTTATAAATGTTAGAAATAGATATATTTAGCTTTTTTAAAAATTTTGCCCAACAAAAGTAGGCCCCTTGAACATTGTAGGCCCTAGCCAAATAGCCATGCTGGCACCCCCTCTCTCCTGGAGTGACTGAAAGTGTCATTCACAACTGGAAGAAGCTGACAATTCTATAAGTTTTTGTTTTGTTTTGTTTTTTTTCTGCATGATCTGTGGCAAATGATCTTAATTTGCAGACCCCTGGAAGATTACATGCAAGCAATAGAGGGAGTGAAAAAGAACTTGCTCCGGAAATCTGCACCCAGAAAGCTGACTTTTGTAGGCGAACTCGCTCATAACCATTTCAGTGCCAAAATGGTAAGCGATAGTGTGTTTCTGAGGTGTTAGGGGAGGTTTAGGTTGTGGTTTTCTGTTTGCTCAGGATGACACACTTCAGTTTCTTTAGAGAAGCTCTAGTAGGGGACACAAACTATTGTACAATAGAATCAATAACAAGTATCAGCCTTGAGCAATCATGCAGACTTTTTTTTTTCTCTTAAATTTAACAAGATTGTTCACCTTCCTTTTTTATTATATATAGCCCAGGGATACTGTACCTAAAATTGTAGTTTTTACTCAGTGCGGATGTTTAAAATGAGACAAAAAAAAATCACCATTAATAACTTGTTTGTAAGGTTCCTATGCCTGCTATTGAACCACACGGCGTACAGGCTAGGCCAGATGTTCTGTCCTGGTGTGCTATCATTCTGTTTCTTCTGGTGCACAACGTCTGGGCACTGGAGGAAACAGCATGCGGTATAATTTTTATCAAAAATAATTTTGATTGCTTACCAATTTCTTAGCATTGAAAAGCTGAGTTACATGTGAGACTTATTTATGTATGGTAGATGTGTCTTTAAAAAGGATTAAAGCTAGTGGAATATAATAGTTTGCTTTTATGTTTGACTTATAAAGCTTGTTTTAATTATATGTTCATTGTTTTAGATTATTATGTGTTGTCTGAGCTACTGTTACTATTTGCATTTTATGCAAGTTTGCTATTTTTTGTATGTTGTGTAAGTTAAGTTTTGGTTTTGAAAAAAATTGCATTATTTCACTTTTGTTAATCATTTTATGTTTGACCTAGAAAGTCAGGGTATAAAACTGAAGGGTGGGGAGGTCAGGAATAGATTTTAAGGTCTGTCGCTTTCGATGGAAAGAGAGCAGTAAGATGGACTTAATTGTCCTTGCTGAATATCATATTCTGTAGGTAGTAGGAACACGTTTGGGAGGATGCAGTAATGCAAGCAATCGATCCTTCACCACTTCTAGGGCAGAGGCAGGGGGTAAGGTGATAGAACTTGTTTTAATGTTTATTTTATTAGTTTATTGAATGTACTGATGTATTTACCATTATTATGTTTAAATTTTATGAGTAAGATTATTTTCTGTTTGTGTCTTTTATTGCACATTAAGTTCTAGTTTTCAGTTCTTATGTTTTTTTAATTGTAGATTGCCTTGATTTACTGTAATAAGAATTGGCAATTAATCAAATTAATAAATAATAAAGCAAAAGACAGATATAGGTATACTTTAGGCTGTGGGGTAGTTGAGTTGGTACCAGGAGGTTACAGCTTCCCAGAGATACCTCTAAAGGCTGGATGTTTGGGTAGCTGCTCACTAAGCGCCTGGTTTAGCAAGGTATTTTCCCATAGAGAGAGAATGGGAGAAAAGGTTTGGTAACTATTCAGATTATTGCAAAGCTTGGAAGTAAGACTTGGGAGCTACTTGGGGGTTGATTAAGTATACTTACAAAAAAATAAATACATCGAGGGAAAACTCACTAATCCTATGGGAATTAGTATCAGATCAAAGTGTGCTCATAAAAATATAATCTACAGGCTCCTGCCCACAATGGGCTTCCACCAGTATCATATAACTGAGCATTGGGTTTCACGTCATATACTTCTTCCCATCTCTCCACAACATTTTTTTAATTTTCATATAACTAACTTTATTAATCCCTCACTTTATTAAAAACTATCATCAAAACATGTAATGTATATAATGCATGCAAGAATTACTTATCTTTTAACAGGTACATCTGCTCTCTTTAACTCAAATGCTTTCCAAAGTGCTGAGTATTCATCTCTTCCCGACAATTAAGTGCCAAAACATTATTTTTGAAGTTCTATAAGCATTGCCTCTGCTCTCTTGGTATGTTATTTCCCAGTTAGCTTTTCTTTTAACTGTCTGTTCATTTAGCACGTGGGGAAGTTAAAAGTCCCTGGCGTGTATCTCAGATAGGATAAAGAGAAGCTGGAGACAGTTCAGAGAAGGTATGGTCCCAGGAAACAAAACGGAAGCCGATCCAAAGTGGCACAGTAGCAACCAGGAAACAAAGATTGGTAGAAACAAAGATTCATTTATTGATCTAGTAGCAGTAGGAGCCCGACTCTGGCCGAGTTTCGCTCATTGAGAAGAGCTGCCTCAGGGGCTACAATGATTTTTAATTAAAAACAAGTAAAATAAAATGTATAAATATATTAAAAAATACATAAAAAATGACACACACATAAATACATAATTCAAATCATAATAACTTAAACATTTATAAACATATATAATGGCAAAATCCCAAACTTAAAATAATACAAAGCACACATAACAAAAACAAAGGCACTGACAACTGCACACTGAGAATAACAGCTTTCAACTGAATGAAGCTTTGTGCAACGTGAGGTTATCATTTATATCTACCCGTAAAGCATCACACTCACTTTCTTAGTGGTTTAGCCACAATCAATCTTCTATTGTTAGCAGATACAGTCATTCTTACACATCTAAATTATTATACTTACACATCTAAATTATTATATTATAGCAGATAGAAACATGGTATCAACATTAATAAACTTTTTATATCAAATTCCTTTAAAAATAGAAAACTTTGTTATAAAAAGGAAGCTTGTAAGGACACGTATTTAGTCTTATTGTGACATTTAATAATAAAAATAATAGTGGAAAATTTAATACAGTTGAGCCAATGGCACTGGTTAATATTAAACATAAAACATATCATACTGATGCAATTAAAAATAAATAAAAAATTTAATTAAAACATGCTAATGTCTGATTAAAAATTGTGTTGCAACTGCGATAGGTGAGTAACCATTTGGTTTTGAACTTATTAAAAAATAAATAAAAATAAAAAAATATATATAGCATAAGGAATGAATAATAAAAAGAATAATAAAACTCTCTCTATTTATTCATGATGAGTTATTTATTATACTTTCTTCCATTATTTTATTGCTATGTCTGCATGCGTGTGGGCTATGTTGAAACAAATTGAGGATTCTTAAAAATTCTTGCACCTTGTTTTGAACTCCCAACATAGATTCTTCTGGAGCACCTTAAAAGCATGTAAATTATGTCTGATGTCTCCAGTTGTTGATTTAGTCTTGGGTAAGGGATTCAGGCAAATAAGTCTGGTACTAAAAGCAGGAGGTAAGGAGCACTTTAGAAAGGAAAGAAGGAACTGGGCAGGACATGAAGCAACTCACTCTGCAGGCAGATGCATGTCAGGGGACCTGTTGCTGAGGCATCGTGGAGGGGCAAACGGGGCATTTAAATACCCTGGTTCGCTAATGTTATTTGGGAGTGCTGCCAGTCATGTTCCCACCAGAGATCATATACATCCGGGGATTGCATGCCACGTGTCTATAGAGCAGCATCTAAGGAGTGTCTGTGTAGGATCCTGGAGCTGCTGGTAAGGCGTACTGATCATGGGATGGGGTCTGCAGTTGGCAGGGCATTATATCTAGTCATGAGGTTAATGGTTCATTTTAATCATCCTTCTAAAGAGCTAGTTTCTTAGTATCCAGTCAGATGAATTCAGAGCAAGTGGGTTATGCACCTCTACCAGCAGATGGAAACGGAACAAACTAACATCACAGTATATATACCCCTGCAGTGTCATCAGCCTGCCAGTATTCTCCGTCTCCAGCAGATGGTGGCCGTGCATCTCCCTACTGGGCATTGCTTTGATTTGAAAAATGAGAAATAAGGAAAATAAATGCGCCCCTCTCTCCTCCGGTGATAGCAAAAGATCCCTCCCCCATTTGAGAATTCCTGAGGTGATTTCCATGGTCCCTCAGATGAGTGCCTTGGTCTGGTAGCTGGTTTTACAGCCGGCATGGACTTAACTTTTAAGCAGCTGAAAAGCAGTGGGTGCAGGAAGCAGAGTGCGGCAGTGACGGAATATGCCCTCTCCCCCCGCAGTCAGAGACACCGTCTCTGTACTCAGCCAGGTAAGGCTGAGCTCAGGAAAGTTTAAAAAAAAAAATAGAGGGTTTTTGGTGTAGGGCTTCCTCCTTCCCCCTGTCTCCGTGCTTGGCGCACCATTCCGATGTTCATCCCGCTTCGTGCGAGGTCGAGGGACCTGGGCAGCCTCTGTAGGCTTGACACTGCTCTGAGGCTTTTTTGCTGTGTGCTGCGTGGTGGGCCTCAATGGCATTTCACGTGCTTTCCTTAGGCTGCCCTCTACAGGATTGTCTGTTCGGTGTGTGTCTAGCATTGCGTCCAAGTTGTGCATCCAGTTTTTGGACGCCTAGGCAGGTCTAGTAGTCTGTGCATCCAAATTAAGTGGCGCCTTAAGTGGTCATCTGCTTTCCTTTGCACACAAATTGAGCGTCCTATGCACTTAAGGTTTTTTTTACAGTGCCTATCCTAAGGACTCCTAAGTCTTGGACGCCTAGATGTCAGACACCGAATTTTTGGACACCTAGAATTTTTTGGATGTCCTTAAAAAAAAAAGAAAAGAAAAACTAGATGCATGTTTCTGGCCATCGATTAGCACACTGCTGGTGTAATAGTGCCTAGATCTAAGAAACCTAAGTGCCTTTCTCTTTGCACTGCCTGTCATATTCGGGCTGACTTGTGCCAGTGCTGTTTGGAGGTTCAAGGAGATTTATCTTCCTCTGACTAAGCCTGGTTCTTCCCAGCCGGATGTAGGTCTGGGTAAAGACATTTCAAGTGGGGCACCTGATTTTGGATCTCCCCTAACTGGTTCTTCAGCACAGGAGGGAAGCTCAGTGAGTATGCCTCAGGTGCCTCTTGGTCTGGATACTTCTATACTTTTATGGGTAGAATTTTTTCCAGGGATTCCAATCTTTCTTCAGGAGCAGTCCTCAGCCCCGTCCAATGCTCTCAGGGCAGAGTCGCAGGTGCAAACCTTGCCTGGACCTACTGTTAAGTGCCGGAGTACTCCTAGAGCAGCAGCGGGACTGCCCGATTGAGTTACGAATGGCACTGATGACTATCTTGAGGATGGTAAAATTCCTCTAGGATTAGAACCATATAGGACTATGCTACGGTTCTTTCCTAGAGATGAACTGCTGGCCCTGATTTTCCCAGACCTTGAAAATGCTGGGAGTACCTGGGGCAGATTCCATGTCTGAGTTAAAGAAAAATTCCATTTTGGTTTTTCTGTGTAAAGCCTCTTGTTTTTTCCCTTTAATGGAGGCCATTCAAGAATTCATTGATCTAGAGTAGGTCGCCCCAGATGCTAATTTCAAAGGAGGTCAGGTTTTGGAAGGCTTGTACCCTCTGGATCGGTGGTGAGAGAGCATTTACGTTTTACGAAGGTGGATGCACTTGTATGTGCAGTCTCTACGTGGACAACTATCCCCGTAGAGGGAGGAGTGACCTTGAAGGAAGTGTATGATAGAAGGATTGAAATTATCCTTAAGCAGGCATTTAAAACAGTGGCAATGACTTTGCAAATAGGTTCTTGCTGTTTCCTGGTGGCTTTTAAGGGGGTTCCTGGTCTGCCGGGGAATTTATTATCAGTGGTGGTGGAGTAGGAATTTGGCTCGGAGACCTGTGGTGCTATTGTTCTATTCTTTACAGGACCACTACTTACCTGGATGTCTTTTGAAGATATCCAGTTATGTGGCAGGTTGTCTGGTCACACAAGGCTAGATAATTTAAAAACTTAACCAGCCATTTTCAAACATAGCCAGTTAGGTTTTTAAGTTATCTGGCTATGTGTAGCCAGATAACTTTAGGCTGGTATATTCAGTGGGACATTTATCCTGCTGAATATACAGGACAACTTATCTGGCTAACTTTAGCTGGATAATTTATCCACTAACCACCCTATTGAATATCACCTCCATTGTTTTCAGGAAGTTTTTTTGGGACTTGTATAAAGTTTTTCTGTGTATGAATATTTTTTTTAGTTTTCTGAAGTTCTCAGATTGGAGGAAGAGGTGTTAGTGTCCTGACTCACAATTCTCAAGAAATATATGCAAACTCAATTGACATGCCCTGTATTTCAATATATCTCTCTCCTGCCTTCATCTTCCTCACCCCTCTACCTCTTCTGAAGAGATTGCCAGATTCTGCTAATTACATAGAAACATAGGTCATTTTCTGCCGTCATTTCTAATGGTCCATCTAGTCTGCCCAAGAAGCTTATGGTAGTACAGATCTCCCCCATACTTAGTTTCCCAGACCATAAAAGTCAGGGCCCTTGTTTATTGCGGTCTGAGTCCAATTCCCTGTTATCTCTTGTCGTTGAAGCAGAGAACGACGTTGGATTTGCATCAAAAGTGTCAGATTTATTTGGTTAAGGTTATAACGGCTGCATCAGCAACTTACCCCCATGCTTATTTGTTTCCCCAGACCATAAAAGTCAGGGTCCTTGTTGGTTGCTATCTGAATCCAATTCTCCTTTTCCTTGTTTTCCCCTGCTGTTGAAGCAGAGAGCAGTGATAGAGTTGCATCAATAGTATGAAAGCTTATTGGTTAAGGGTAGTAATCGCCGCAGCAGCAAGTTACCCCCATGCACTCATTTTTTCATTTCTAGCCTTTAGGGATCCACAGTGTTTATCCCACGCCCCTTTCAATTCTTTCACTGATTTTTTTTTTTTTGTCTTTACCACCTCCTCCGAAAGGGCATTCCAGGTATCCACCCTCTCCGTGAATAAATATATTCTATTGTCTGTTCTGAGTCGTCCTCCCTGGAGTTTCGTTTTGTGATCCCTAGTTCTACTGATTTCTTTCCAATGGAAAAGGTTTGTCGATTGTGCATCATTAAAACCTTTCAGGTATCTGAAGGTCTGTATCATATCTCCCCTGCACCTCCTCTCCTCCAGGGTATACATAGTTAGGTCCTTCAACCTCTCTTCATAAGTCATTTGATGGAGACCGTCACACCATTTTGGTCACCCTTCTCTGAAGCATCTCCATCCTGTCTCTATCCTTTTTCAGATACGGTCTGCAGAACTGAACACTACTCCAGGTGAGACCTCACCAAGGACCGGTACAAGGGGATTATCACCAACTTTTTCTGACTGGTTATTCCTCTCTCTATGCAGCCCAGCATTCTTCTGGCTTTAGCTATCGCCTTGTCACATTGCTTCGCCATCTTCAGATCGCCAGACGCTAACGCCCCAAGGTTCCTGTCTTGGTCCGTACACATCAGTTGCACCCCCCATCACATATAGCTCTTTTGGATTACCACACCCTAGATGCAGGACTCTGCACTTCTTGGCATTGAATCCCAGCAGGAACTTCGTAGTATGCATGGGACCATGAACTTATGGGTTCTCACAATCTCTGTGGCAGTTCTGCCCTCTCCTACCACCAGGGCTTAATTTGTAGGGGAAAGCCTGGAATGCAGTTTTGATATTTCTTTTCAGACTTAAGAGGCAGAGCAGTAGGAGTGTTCTGCTGTATCCACTGCCCTTCAGGTAGCCTGCAGGGAAGAGGAGGAGAGAGAGTGAGCTGGAGCAGACAGAACAGCCACGCTGCTCCCTAAGTAATTTTTCCCCTCCTGTTCTACAGGGAACAGGAGAGAAAGGATGTTCCTGAAGCAGAAATTGCAGAGCAAAGATCAGACACAAAAAGGATTTGAATGGGCATACATTTCAAATTTATGAGAAGCAGTGCCAGTAATCAAGGCTTCAGTCCTGGCCTTAATGATTGGCACTATAAGTTTCAAACTTGTGCTAATTCTTTCCCTTTTTGTGTCTGTTAATCAGGGCTTAATTTCATGTAGAGCAACCCAGAATGGTTTTCTTTTCTCCGGGACCCAAGGAAGTGGAGTAGAGCCAATAGTGTAAATCATTTCTGGTTCTCCTGCAGAAAAGAAGCAGAGCTGGCAGTGTAAATTGGTTCCAACTCCCCTGCAGAAACAGTGGAGCCAGTGGTGGCAGGTATCATTTCTAGCGCCCCCCCCCCCCCCCCAGGCCCCAGAGAAAGCAGTGTGTTGAAGCTACTTAACCAGAGATGGAGCAGCCACATGGCCTTGAGTTTTGTGCATTTTCCTAGCACAGTTGAAGAGGCTCTGAGGGATAATGGCCAAGGTCAAAGAGATGAAGTGAATGCCTGTCAGCCATTTTGTTTCTGCTGCTGATGGACGTGTTGTCTTCCTGGCTTCCCAGACCTTGCTGCCTCTACTGCTGGTGACCACACTAGAGGAGAGGGAAGGGGCAAGAGAGTGAGTGAGGGGATGGTGGTGGTGGTGGGAGGGCACGGGAGAGTGAATAAAGGAATCTGAGGAAAGCAAGTGAAGATGGAGGAAGGGCAAGAGAATGAGTGAGACAATGTAGGGGGCAAGTGAGTGAGGGGATTGGTGGGGCTGTGGGTTGTGTTGTGGAGGAGAGTGAGTGAGGGGAGCAAAGTTGGGGATGAGAGGAACTGTGAGGTATGAATGAGATAAGAGTGGGGAGGGGCAGAGAGAGAATGAATGAGGGGAAGGGAAGGGATAGGGTGCATGATGGGGGGTGGAGGAGAGAATGAGTGAGGAGAGAACTTAATGATGCTCTCTTACGTCTCCCCCAAGGAGGCAAAGAGTAGGATGCATGTTTGAATTCCAGATCCTCCTTCATCCTGTCTGAGGAGGTTGAAGATGGTGCATGCCATCCACAAGGAGGGAGAGTAGCAGAATTGCTGGAGAGGATAATTCTATGGAAAGAGGGTATTAGTGACTATCAGGGAGAGGAGGGCTTGAGAACCACCAGGGATTGGGGGTGACACCTGGGGGTTCTAGGACCTTTGGGAGAGATAAGGACCATTGGATAAATCATGGAGGTGGGGGTGGGGGCTTGGGATGGAAAACTAGGATCAGCAGGTCAGAGAGGAAGAAGGGGCAGGGTTGCTGCAGGAACTGTGAGCACGTGTTGGCTCGCAGTGCCACACTTGATACAGTGTTCCTGCTGGCTCTGATCAGCAGAATAGCGCACTCCACATACCTTGCATTTCAAAAGTACCACTCACAAATTGTGAGCTTGCCAATGATACTCTTGATGGTTGCTAGCAGAACTGAGATGTGAGTTGGTCTGAGCCCTAACTGGAGAACATGTTTATTGCTGTGCCATCCAGAATGGTTTGCTGAATTTACATAACAGTAATTGACAAAGGGAAGCCAAAATCCCCAAATCTCCAGGTAATACCTGGCTGTGCACAGGTTAGGAAAAGGGATGCTTGTAAAATTGAGCGTCCGTTTTCCTAACCGGCTGACAGCTGACCTCTCCCGGGCGCTCGCTGCTGAGGAGGCACTGTGGGTGCACGGTTTCCCCGTGCGCTTCCTTTTTACTACGGCAGCCAATTTAAATATTAAATCGGGCATTCCGGAGAGGTCGATTGGGGCGTGTTGGGAGAGCGGGTGCTCAATCGTGAACACCCATTTTCCCTGCGCCGATATTGTGTCGGCCTGTTGGAGAGGTAAAAAAAATGCAAGCATAAAACTTAGAAAATAATTAAAATACAGCATACATTTGTTACAACGATTGTTTGACTTGTGTGTTTATCAGGAAGTGGCATTATTATTTAGTCTGTATAGGCTGGAGATAATATGGTGTATCTAGTGCGTGGCCCTTTTAGCAAGCAGCTATTTATAAGCAGGGGTGTTGCAACATGCAAAACAAGTGCATGCAATTAAACGTCAAATATTTTCCTAACCTTCACCACTCACCACCTTACTAATGAAGTGTTTGACATTGGTATGGAGTCATTTTCTTGCTTGGCTGGTTTGTTTACCCTTTTGTTGAAGGGAAGGTTGGGTTTATAGCCACCATGGTGACAGTTTCCAGGGTAACCTTGGAGGCTGAGAATTGTTGTCAGACAGGTGCTGCTAGTTTTTCTGAGAGAATGAATATTAAAAGTACTTTTTGTCTTGCAGAGCATGTGAGATGTTACAAGCACTGCTGAATAGCAAACACAGTATGCTTGTACGTCTGGGGGAGATTTTCAAAGGCTTGGAAGTTGGTTAGCCTAGCCCTTAGAAAATGTACCCCTGCCCCTCTGTATAGCAGCTGAAAACTGTGCATATTTCATTACGCATGTATTTATTTATTTGTCGAGTTTTATATACATCCGGTTTCGCCATCACAACGGTTTACAAAGTTTCGATGTTTAACAGAGTTTCCAAAGATTCATGTGATTATCAACATAAATATTGTAGGCTTTATAAATGTACTTTTTGTCACATAAATAGCTGTTCCTGGGTAGCGTGTTTAGCTGGGGGGGGGGGGGGTGGGAGGGAGGAATAAATCACTTTGCAAAAAGTAAGTGTTATAAGCAGTGCCCCTAGCCTCCTGCAATTGTGTAGCCATGGGAGAAACTGCATAATTAGGAAGTACTTTTCAAGAGGTTTTACACACATAACTGTACTTTATGCAGGTAAATAGGCTTTTGAAAATTGTGATAATATGCTACTTTTGCGCACGCAAGTCTTGAAAATTACCCCTTAGCTTGTTGCCGTATAATTGACAACCTGCCACAAAATCAAGATACCTAAAGCTTTCCCACCTCCTAATTCATTCTTTTGAAGAGAGCTACATGGTGCCCCCTTGCTTTCTCTAATCCCTCATAAACAGCTTGCAGGGAACAAAAAGTGCCCCTCCATTACAGCTCAAGCTGTAATGGAGGAAAGAAGAGACACTCGGCTTTCTAATCCTGCCCATTTCCTTCTATTGTTATCCCCCCTCCCCCCCAGACACTCCTTCTATCCTGAAAGGAACAAGAGTGGAGGGGTGAAATTGAAGTGGACAGAGAAAGCAGTCAGAATGGTTGATCTTCAAAGATCTCATAAATCAAATAAAAAATTATTTTGATATAATTCCAGGATGGAGTGATGTCCTTTTAGAAGAATTTCATCTTTCCTTATCATTCATGCTAGACTAGTCTGAACAAGTGGGTTATGTCCCCCCCCCCCCCCCCCCTGCCAGGAGATGGAGACAAATCTCAAAGCTGACTTTGTTCCCTCTATAGGGGTCTGGTGCTGCCTTCAGCTATTCAGTAATTCTCTGTCTCCAGTAGATGGTGCAGATGTGTCGACTGATGTTGTAGCTATGTGTAGGCTGCTCCCGGGAAGGCTTTTTAGGCCCAGGTTCTCAGTGGACCATAGGCTGCTCCCAGGAAAGCTTTAGATCCAGATTCCTGGTGGAGCATAGGCCTAGTCATGGGAACACTCTGGTTGATGGTCCTGATGGAACTAATTCTCCCTTCCCTTTTCAGAATAGACTCAGTTGGGATCTGAGTTCCTTCACCGATGGGTCAAACACTGGGTGATCCCAGGTGACTTTGTTCCTTTGGTGGGTGTGACAGCAGGAGCTACTGAAAGCACACACTCTGTATTCTGGGAGAGCAGCAGTGAGGCAGTAGTTAAAAAAAAAAAAAAAAAAAGAGCTTGCAGCACAGCCTTTTCCCTGAACTGCCTCTCAGTCTCCTTTGGTGCTGTGCTGCATTTGAACTTGGTCAGGGAGTCTGAGATGATCATACTCCCCTCTCCCTCTCTTCTGGCTTTCAGTATGGCTGTAAAAAGAGGGATGCACGGTGCTGCAGATAAGTCATGGTGGTTCAACATGTTAGCGACTGTATTCTGTCCGGCCTATGAGTAGGAAGGCACTAGTCAGGTAGGTGTGAACTGCAGTGGTTCAGCACCCTGCCAAGAACAAAACTGGGTGGCTTCCCCAGATTGAGTCCTTGTCCTTATGGTGGAAGGCAATGCACATGGAACAGAGCCTGGTCGCACTCCCATTTTGGCCAATTCAGAAGACATTTTATTACTGTTTCATACCAAAAATAAATAATTAGCCATGCCAGAATCTTTACCTCCCTCTTCTCCCCAGTAGTTTTACAGGGAAGTTTCTGGGATAGGGGGGCTTCATATTTAATTTAATTTCAATGTGTTTTACTCACTCTATCTAAAATCCTAGGCAAATTACAACAGACAATTCATAAGACAAAATACACATCATACAGCAGAACATTAACATTTCATAAAGAGGGGAGGAAACAGGAGAAAATCTGACCCCGGGTGCTCGACAATCTAACTTTAATGGAAAGAAAAAACTGGCATGATTTATGAGTAGACTGAATTATTTCAGCAGGCGACCTCAGGTGCATGTTGCAGCTCTTCTCTCCTGCCCTCTCTGATAGTTGAGCAGTGAAGAGAACAGCCTGGAGAAACAGCTCTCTTCTCCTCTACACAAATGAAGATTCTCAGAGTACCTGAGTAGGCTTGTGAAGCTGTAGGATTGCTGTAACCTGTTATAAAAAAAAAAAGAAAAAAATTCTAGGATGGTCCTGCATGGGCAGCACCGTTTGGATTTCTCCTTTTGCCCTTTCTAACCCTTGCCCATGTTCCCATACAGAAGAACTTTTAGCTTCTCCTTGGCAACATTTGGGGTGTCAAAGCCCTTCACTGGCTGGGACAGGAGGACGAGATAGCCAATCCAGCGGATGGGGGGGCGATTGCCTCAGTGGGGAGAGAGAAACTGGTCCTTAATTCTATGCATGACCTCCTGCAGCTCTTGGATGAACCATGAGAGGCAGTAATTTGTAGGGAGATCCCATATTCCTGAGTGCTCTTAGGATCCCTCTTCAAGTTTCCTGCTACTTCTTACTGTTGGAGATGGGATCTCCTTATTATGAGATACCCAGTTCCAGCTTTAAGGTGGCCAAGATGATCTGTATCCCTTCTCAGGGAAGGATTTTGTGTTGGATCACCTGGTGGCGTTACCTTCATCTTTTAAGGCTACAATTGATGGATGGAAGCACCACATTCAGGGTTCCCCATGATAGAAAGATTGAGTGTTTAAACAATTTTTCTTTTTTCTATATCAAGTTCTCCTGCGTTGGGTCCAACATCCCTCGGAGACTGCATGGTGACCTTCCCCATGTGGCCTGGCTGAGGCAAGTTCAAGATGGGTTACAATATTTACAGCAGTACTTCTTTGGAACTCCTCCACAGCATGATGGCCACTACAATTTCAACCTTTTCTACAGTTTCACCCTCTCTGAGATTATCTGTCTTTTTGGCGTAGTCCTGGAAGTTTAAGGATCAAAATTCAGAGGCCAACTAAGGTTGCTTATTGGAAATCTCTCCAGTTCTAAAATCAGAGCCGTTTCAGAGGCTACAAGCAGTCTGCTCAGGGAGGTATTCCAGGACAAGTGGGTTCATCTGCTTTGTACTTGGCATGCTCTCTCACAGTGACTCTTGGAGTCTTCTGCTCTGGATGGTCAGATGCCACTCGGGGGGACTTCCTTGTCGCCCACAGTGTGTAGGCTTTGGGGGTGATGGCATTAGGTTGGTTCGGTCACCTGCATGTTTTTGGGCCATGTCTCTCCTTTGAAAAGAGGTCAGGGGCATGATATTCTTTTTCAGATCTCCCAGAAAGGGCTGGGAGTTCTCCTATTCTTTGGGTCCTTATGCAAAATAGCAGATCTTTTCATAGATTCACTCGAGACCCTGAACCCATCTCCATCTGCCCACGCCCAACGGCTGCTTCCCTCAATTCCCTCGATCTTACATCCTCCATGGAAATAGCCTCAATCCTCAAAAAGATTATAGACCAGCCACACACCCTTCTGACACTGTCCCCACCAAAGCCCTCCTTAATATACCTGACACCATAGCCAAACCCCTGGCTGATATTATCAATTGCTCACTATCAACTGGCATTGTCCCTGACTCTCTCAAGCATGCTGCAGTCAAACCCCTCCTAAAAAAACCCATCCTTGAACCCAGAGGACCCAGCCAATTTCCGCCCCATCTCCAACCTCCCTTTCATCTCAAAAATCATGCAAAGGGTTGTCAACAGTCAACTAACAGACTATTTGAAGGAAAACAAGATTCTGCACGCTTCCCAATTTGGATTCAGCAAGCACCTCAATACAGAAACCCTCCATCTCTCCCTCACCAATTTCCTTCTCAGAGGAATGGACCAAGGAACCTGCTATTTACTAGCCCTCTTGGACATCTCCGCTGCCTTTGATACTATAAGCCATAAGCAACTCCTCACCCACCTAGCACATATTGGCCTCACAGGCACAGCATTCCACTGGTTCACATCATATCTCACCAATAGAAAATTCTCAGTTAAAATAGGCAACGCAGAATCCACCCACCACGCGCTCTCCCAGGGAGTCCCCCAGGGCTCCTCCCTCTCCTCCACCCTCTTTAACATTTACCTTACCCCCCTCTGCCAACACCTATCTAACCTCGGCCTCAAATTCTTCTTATTCGCTGATGATGTGCAAATCATCATACCCATTCAGGATACCCTTACAAACGCATTGGACTATTGGAGAAATTGTCTTGCTTCCATCAATGCCCTGCTCTCCGACCTTCACCTTGCCCTAAATGCATCAAAAACCGAACTGCTCCTCATCTCTCAACACTCACCCTCCAAACCAGCCATTGCAAATGATCCCGCTTATGATACCTTCATTAGGCAGCCCGATGCACGAAATCTTGGGGTTCAGATAGACCAACAACTGAACCTAAAAAAACATATCAATCTGATCCTCAAGGAAGGTTTCTTCAAACTTAATGTCATGAAGAAACTGAAACCCTTACTTCATGCCAGTGATTTTCGCACCGTCATTCAAACCACTCTCTCAACAAAAATGGACTACTGCAACTCCCTCTTCCTAGGCCTCCCCTACTCTACAATAAAACCCCTCCAGATGCTGCAG
The DNA here is from genome assembly GCF_901001135.1 of Rhinatrema bivittatum. NCBI lineage: Eukaryota > Metazoa > Chordata > Amphibia > Gymnophiona > Rhinatrematidae > Rhinatrema > Rhinatrema bivittatum. The sequence goes on along the minus strand of NC_042622.1, from coordinate 134,146,268 downwards.
AATGCAGTAGCAAGAACCATCTCTAACGCCCGTAAATATGATCATATTTCGTCTCTCCTCAAGAATTTGCACTGGCTTCCAATCCCCTCACGCATCGTATACAAAACCCTAACACTGACCCACAAAGCTATACACACACACAATTCAAACTGGCTCGTTGAGCCATTCTGCCCCGTATGATCTAACAAACCCACCAGAGCCTCCAATAATGGAACCCTCCACGTTCCCTCTCTAAAAAAAAAAAAAAAAAGCACACCTTTCCTCCACAAGGGAACAAGCCCTATCTATTGCCGGACCCACGCTCTGGAATTCCTTACCCCCCCTATCTCAGGCTTGAGATTTGTACCATTAAATTCAGAGCCAACTTAAAAACCTGGCTCTTCAAACAAGCTTATCATCAATAATACCCTACTCTCCTCCATGCAAACCCCTGAACCATGCAAACACACCTGAACCCTCCATACAAACCCACCCTAAACCTTCGAACCATTCTAACACACCTGAACCCTCCATACAAACCCACCCTAAACCTTCGAACCATTCTAACACACCTGAACCCTCCATACAAACCCACCCTAAACCTTCGAACCATTCTAACACACCTGAACCCTCCATACAAACCCACCCTAAACCTTCGAACCATTCTAACACACCTGAACCCTCCATACAAACCCACCCTAAACCTTCGAACCATTCTAACACACCTGAACCCTCCATACAAACCCATCCTAAACCCTTGTACATAGTTCTTTTTGTTTTTTACAGATATCGTGCTCAACGTTAGCCAAAAAGTTATCTCATGTTTCAGAGTAGCCTGATTCCTATGTATTTCAATCTACATTCTCATAGTTCCTATCTCTCCCTCCCCACCTCCCTGTTTTATGTATTTTCCATTCTATATGTTTTCTATTTGATGTAAACCGATATGATGTCCCCATTAATATCAGTATAGAAATTAAATAAATAAATAAATAAAATAGGCAGTTCACCACATGGATACACAGGGGTATTCCTCATCTCCTAGAAGGGTTACTACCAGATATTTCTCACATGCATTATCCTGGGTCTATTACCAACAGCTGTCAGCAAATGTTCCTTCTAACTTTGGAAAGGTTTCATATGCCAAAATTTTCTTTTGTGCAGCTTTTTATAAGCTGAGCTCAAATTTGTGTGCTATGAGCCAGTATAATGCAAGTAATATTGGGATTTCTTGTGCGCCCTATGTTTTGCTGTGTGTCAGGGTTAGTGATCTGTGTGCGCACTCACAGGTGCACAATTTAGAGAGAACAGTGGCTGTCAGGCTGTCCCCTTGTGCTAACCATGACCCTGGGTACCTGCGTAGTAAAGGGAGGGATACTCTGGTTCCTTCTTTAGTCAGATATCTGACTACTCGGGCCATATTGGAGCAAGAAAGCTGTTTAGTCGCAGCCAGGTTTATTCAAGTATGGAGCCTGCTAGGTTGACTGATGATTATCCCAAACAGCGATTAGTCCTTCTCAGACTCTGGTGTATAGAGAAGCCCTCTTGTATCCAAAGAAGAAAGTGGTTTTATGGCCTTAGGATGAAAGCCATATTCCTGGTGCCCAGATCTCCAATTTCTATGTCTGCTCTAGGCATGACCTGTTCTGTAGGTCCTAAGCTTCAGTGAAAGGGGCCCTGAAGGTTGTATCTTAGCTGCAGACTCGTATGCATCTCATTCAATTCACAATCGGGGTGATATCCAGTAGTCCAGTGCTGCAGAGCTTTGGCAACTTTGAGCAATTACCAGTCAATGAAATCAAATAGATTATAAAGGCTGTTTTCCCTATCTTGGGAGGTTAGAAGGAGCCTGAGCAAGTGGCTTTTCATAGTTATCTCCTGCAGGAAATGGATTTGCAGTCTCCTTCATGATTATTTTACATCATAGGCATGAGCTTTATAGGTTAGGTGGAGAATTATGATCCAGGTTATGATCCAGGCTATCTGAAGTGAAGTCCTAGTGGAGAACCAATGGGTCCAGGTCTAGGGTGAGGGCTCACATGAGCGCACTGTTTAACCCGCTGTCGGACGGGGGTTAAATAGGCGCTAATCCACCCCCTAATGCAATAGGGGGATTAGCGCCTATTTAACGTGCGACCGACACAGAGTGAATGAGATAGCGCTCATTCACATGCAAATGCATGTGAATGAGGCTATTACTCATTCACTCTGCATGCAATAAAATAAATGTGCGTCTCAGGTGCACATTTATCGCTCAGATATTAACGCCTGCCTGGAGCAAGAGTCAGCAGGGCACGTACCCAGTGTCTCGGCTTGCATCGGAGGGCACCTGAAGCAAACGCCACAAGGTTACTCTGCTGCCTGCTAGTAGAGTCACAGAAGCAAAAGCGCTTAAAGTTACCAACCAAGATCATGATGTTTTCAGTGCTTGGCTACCCTTAAATATTTTATTGTAATTGATTTTAAAATTACATTTTTAAAACCACGTACATTGACTTTCAAATTTGCAAGGTCATTAGAGAATACCCAAGCATTCTGGAATGTCATTCTAGCATGAAGCTTGCAACCTAAAACAGATTCTGATCCACATCTTTTGCTGACGGCTACAGTTTCTGAAATGCAAGAAAGCCTTCCAGAATATGTTGGTACCAGAAAGTGCAACAAGCCTGGCCAGACATGCTATCCTACAGGCCTATGCTGTTCCAACTCTAGCAGTGAGAACTGGATGATATTGTTAAAGATGCTTACCTTTAAATAATAAAGCGTAAATATTAAAGGGATTTATTGAATGCACGTCTAGCTTCCAGAGGACCTCACTTCTCAGCACTGTCAGATTTCAGTGTGTGCTCTATAAATTAATCTCTCGTTCATGTGTATCATTTCATGGCTGGCTTTAGCTCCTGCACATTTGGATTAGAGATGTAATGTAGACCAGCTGACACCTCATGTAGCGTGACTTGTGAAGCAATTGTGAATTTCAGTTTGTAGGAACTTTATAACATTCAGAAGTTTCTCTTTTTAATGTAAAAGATGGAGGAGATATGCATTCTTTGTTATGTAGTAGAACAATCTGCTTTCCTTATATTTTCACATGCTTTAGGGACTATCTTGTATTGATTATTGTATTTTTATCTGTGATGTAAACCCATTTGGGCTCAAATTAGTGAAATAAAGCAGTATAAAAGTGTAAACTATATTGTAATGCTGACTTTACTTGCATGATGAGGTAGGCCAGGTGGTCTGATTGGCTGATCTTGGTCTGGTCCCTTTAGAAATACTAGGACGGTTTGCGATCCGACTGGCTATCTGCAAATGTCATCAGTTCCTTTTAATCTCTTCTAAGAAGTGAAATAATTTGTTTTTTTCTGCGTAGGATCACCTGGTTTGCTTTTTGCCTGGAACCCTTGCTCTGGGAGCTCACAATGGGCTAACTGCCGACCACATGGAGCTGGCCAAGGACCTCATGGAAACATGTTACCAGATGAATGCTCAGACTGAGACTGGGCTGAGCCCAGAGATAGTGCATTTTAACATACACAGGCAAAAGGACAGCAAGGATGTGGAAGTCAAGGTAAAAGCACCACTGCTGCCAATTGTAGCATCCGTGCATCTCTGCTCATGGGAATATCCCGCTGTGGTGTCTGCCTTGTCTATGCGTGATTAAATTCTTGAACCTTTTCTTCTAAATGCACTGAACCAACTTCAGCCTGCCGACGAAGGCTGGGCAAAAAGCACCCTTGAGGTTGAATTGCTCAGTACTTCTAAGCTAATTTGGAACACCCAGGGTTCAATGAAAGCTTTTTATCCCAGAGCTGCTATCGAACTTTTGTATTGCTTGGCATGAGTTCACATGTACATTGTCCCCATCTAAAGTCTGTCACTTCCCTACAGTTTCTCATGTCCGCAGTTCTTGTGTCCTTTTACCAGTTTATTGCTGGCATTATCTGGCCACCTGTTGCTCTGTTCCTTTCTGTCAGTTCTGACTTTACTGGAAGCACAATTTTTTTATTTATTTATTTTTTTAAAATGCACTTTGTCTCTTTAAAATGAAATACGATTTTCTTTCCATTGCGAGGTTTATGAGTAACACTTCTGTTGAAATTTTTCAGCCCTCCTTCTGTAGTGATGCATTTTGATGGAATTTGGATGAAAATATGTGAAATACAAAGTTATTGTGGTTAGACATGACATTTTTGTAATTGGTGCTTGATTCTCAGCTGGCATTTCATGGCATAATGTAAGTATGAATGGTTGTCTTTTTCTTTTTTTTTTTTCCCGCAGCCTGCAGACAGGCATAACCTGCTGCGACCGGAGACTGTGGAAAGTTTGCTCTACTTATACAGATTTACGGGCGATAGCAAGTACCAAGACTGGGGGTGGGAGATCCTGCAGAGCTTCAACAAATACACACGGGTAAGGGCCAGCATTTCCCCCTTCCATACTGGTGACTGAGGGTTTATGGAGCAATGCTGGTATTCCAAGTACAGGCCACTTGGAGACAAGCCACGCTCAGTGTTAGTGCTCTCCCTAAGCTTGTTTTTCTTTTTCAATTTTAGTATTTAATTTTCATCAGAACAACACTAGAAATGGCAATTTTGTGCACAGCAGTGTCTGGTGTTAAAACCTAGATGTCTCCCCCCCCTCCCCCCCTGGACACCTATCTATTTATTTATTTATTTGCTTTTTGTGGAAACCCAAAAAGGTGGCAGGAAAGAAGTGGTTCAGGAGAGCTAGCCTCTCCCCTCCACATTTAAATAGAATGGGGCAACATTATTACAAAGTAACATTATCCAATCAAAGATCTCCAGATACACACCAACTCCATGACGTATCAAGATAAGATGTGTCAGGCTGATCTCACACTGTGCAGGTGACTTGAGTTTGCCAGAGCTGGCTGGGGCTGGATATGCTGCCGAGGCAACACAGACCATGCCCAGGAGGGAGGGAAAGAAGGCAGTCCCTCCCAGTCATAAAGAAAGCAATGTTCATACCAACCCACATAACTGTGAAGTCCACTTTTTACCTGTGGTCTTTGCATCAATTTTGAGAGTGAAAGTTCATGCTTATTTTCACTTTGAAAATTGCCTAAGGAAAAAGTACCTGCAAAGACTTGTGTATACGTTTTCCCGACCTAATCCTGCCCCAGGAACAGCTCCACAAAAATTTGGGTGGAATTGCACACGTACTATCACTTACATTAGTGTGGGTATGTTTCAAAGATGTCAAGAAAGAAACATATCACACTCTTTTGTTTTTTGTAGGTGCTTTAAATTTCTTTGCCTTCTTAAACTTGATTCACGCATACCCAGCATAGCAAAGCAATTAAATCTTGGTCAAGCTAGGTACAACTGGACCTTTCTGGAATTTAGTTGGTCCTTTGTTTTAATTTGATAGCCAGCTCTTTATGCCCCAGTGTTCTTATCTAAACAGAGATTATATGTGACACTAAATCTAACTAAGATAGATTCTAACAGATAAAAAAAAAGCTGTAATGTTTTCTTTTTGTTTAAATCTTGAACCCAGCAGAGATACCCAAAAAACAGCTTAATATACACTTTTTATATCTGACTATAATGAAAAGAAAGCAATTATACACAGAAGTAATTATACACAGAAGCCTACTATAATAATTTTAGTATTAATCAGGAAAAAACTTATCTGCCCAGGCAATAGTCAGTCTCCAAGCTGTGCGCTGCTTGCACTGCTTGCAATGGAGGTGCTGGTTTGCACAGTTAACTTCTCTCTAGTTCTGTATATCAACCCTACCTATGAAAAGACAACCCTGCAAATATTACATTAGGCCTTTAAATATCAGTACATCTTGTAGAAAAAAAGAACAAGCCAAGCTATTATAGATCCTGATACAGAAACTACACTCTAGCATAGTGATTCTCAACCTAGTCAGTCACAATGAATATGGATGTGAGAGTTTTCCATACAATGGAAGCAGTGCATAAAAATCTCTCATGCATATTCATTATGAATATCTTGAAAATCTGAATGGCTATTTGTATACAGATGACTGAGTTGAGAACCCCTGCGCTAGCAGATTACCTTATCCTGGTCCCACATGATGAAAGCAGACAAACCCTCACCAAACAGACTAAAGACACCATAAAATATAAATAGAAACTTGCAGACAAATTCAACTTGAAACTGCAATAAGCTAGACTTTGTTTGCAGTGCAATAATGGAAAAAACAGAAACATCACCATTCCATATAAAGTATTAAACAATAAAATCAAGAAATATAAAACATGAATAAATATTTCTCAATAGGTGATGAAAATATCCAGTAATTAAAAGCATATAAAATTCTTTAAAAATCTCCCAAACACCAATAAAATATTTCAAAACAGCAGACACAGTAATACCCAATATTAATCAACTTGCTATCATGATGCATGAGAGTGGGTACTAATGACATAGGAAAGTGCAGGAAGGAGGTTCTGGGACTGAGGGTTGTGTTCCATGTGGGAATTTGATCTATTTTGGGAAAATGCACATAAAATCTCTGCTGGGCAGACTAGGTGGGCCTTTTGGTCATTGCTTGTTGTCAGTTATTATGTTCCTGTCACCCAGGAGAATCAGCAAATCTTGGCTTTGGGACCTTTGGCTACATAAAAATAAAGGTCAGCAATCGAGCTGTGGATGATTTATTTTTTATTGACCTAGCTTTGAGAGCTATACCAATTTAAGTGGACTAATACAGCAACCACACCACTTTATTCATGGTGCAAAATACATTTAAAAGTGTGCAAAGAAGCCAATGAACAAATTTACTGAAAATCCTGCTCAGTCTGTTCTGACCTGATGAAGGGAGCACAGCTTTCAAAAGCTCATCACCTGAAACCTGTTAGTTTGACCTTTATTTCTCTGTATTTAAGTGGACCAGTAAGGCGACTATACTATTCAACCATTGCTGTGACTTGGATCTCTGAGTTCACACATCTTGTTACCTGCCAGCGCTTCACCCTCTAAGCTGCATCTAATAAATTGGTTGTGGTGAGCAGCAACATTCAGGACATGTTGCAGGTTTCCAAGGGGAGGAGTGAGTGAAATAACGAGCTGTGTGAGTATGTAGGGAACACAAACGTTGATTGTAAAAGCTACTGCTCTTACAGTAATGGAGTATTTATCAAGTGCTAATGGAGTATTTATTTAGGGCTTCAACTCTGAGGAATTATCTCAGTTGCTGCAGTGAGTTCAATATTTGTAAAATTGGCATCAAAATCCAAATTCTTATCCTTTTAAAGAGAAGCAGTGTGAACAATGGCAAAGTTTCTCCTATCCTGCCTCACTAACGGGCTGTGGTCCTGGGGGGCGGGGGGGGGGGGAGGGTAGGGTAGGGGGAGTCTACCTCTGCTAGCGAATATGGAGTCAATTTGGTGTATGCCCCCTAGATTGGAATAGTGTCACACCGATTTCCTATTTCCCTTTGGTGCAATGCTGTTAGCGCTGGAGGAAACAGGAAGTAGACAGGCCATATGGGAAGCTGGGCTTAGCTTTGCTGGAATTAAAGCTCTCTGAGCGCCAAGATTCTTTTTAGATGTTATGCAACAGAACTTTTTGTAAGTTGTAAGTTTTAGTTCATTTTAGGTGATATTGAGTAATTTCTTTAAATACCTCCCCCACTCCAAAAAGAACCATTTTAATTAGAGAGGCAGTTAAAAATATCATACTCCTCCAAAGGTAAACATCTGCCAGATGAAGCCTGAAAATGAAAATATTCTTACCTATTGAATCCTAAATTGTCACCTGCCAGGGATATTAACAGATGCAGAAATATCTGTCCATATGATTATTTTAATGTTTAAATCTGTTATGTTTTATTTATTGCTTTTAACCTGGCAAGTCAATACATGTGTGATAGAATGTGATGACGTCACTAGGTTTGCTGGCATCTATGAAGTGGGGTCACAATGAATCTCAAAAAGCACAGTGTCCTACATGCTTTCCTTCTTTCTATAGGTTCCAACAGGTGGCTTTACATCGATCAACAATGTGCAGAATCCTAGTAACCCAGAGCCCCGAGATAAAATGGAGAGTTTCTTCCTGGGTGAGACACTCAAATACCTGTTCCTGCTCTTCTCCGATGACATGGAGTTAATCAGTCTTGAGAAATATGTCTTCAACACAGAAGCTCACCCTCTGCCCATATGGGTGTCCTCTTGAAGTCGGTGCAGTCGCCAAGGAGTAATTCCCCCGTTTCAAATCAATTTACGAATCTGGGCTAGGCCATGATACTGCTTTCGTAATTTTCTGTTTTGGACACAGTATTGCAAAAGGCTGTCCTTAACTCTGGCCACCTGTTCAGATTTCACCTCGCGTAATGGCATTGGGATTAGAAGATCAGGTTCGATTAAAATGTTTTTAACTAAGTGAAATTGCACTTGGATCCGCTGCTTTTTCTCAGAACATGTTGAAATCTCTCAAGAGGTGGAATGAGCAGGAGGAAAGGAAAATTATTTTGCCATTGCCTTTTGGAAGCACAGCTTAACTTTGGGTCTCTCCTCAGTTGTTTCCAGGCTCTTTAATTCAGGTGATCTCGGAAGCTGCTTTTTCCCATTTGATATGTGTTCTCTATACAAGATTATTCTGTGACTAAGCCAGTGTATCAGACTTCTGTGCTATTTTTGGCATATGCCAGGAATCTTAGCTATATTACCATTCATGTGTGCAAATCCCTAACTTTGTATATGTTACAGGCTCTTAATGAGGTGCTGTATTATGGACCTCTTTAGGGATTGCATCATCCAATTCAGGTGGCAGCAAAGTTTGCCATTCTTAAGAAATTTTGAGACTTTGAAGCCAGGAAGTTTGCTGTGTCCTGGTTGAAGAGCGACATAACCAGTAACTTGAGTTAGATGCATTTGTTTTGCTGTAATGGAGCACTGTGAATAATATGAAAGAGCTGTGAGTACAACTTTTTAAATATTGCTTCTCTTTTCTACTCGGTGAATGCTGGTTTTGTGGCAGCTGTGTTAAGTGAACATTCCCTCTGAGTGCTATAAAAATACAATACCTTATATGTTTTCAGCTCTTTTCCTCTGGTGTAGCGCACATGATTAATCCTGGTCTCTGTGGGGCTGATATTCAAAAGGTTTGTCTGACCAAATCCGGGACTTAGTCAGACAAACCCCCAGTTGAAAATATCCCACCCTACTGAATGGCTAAGTTATCACCAGGTAATTAATGACCTTACTAAAAGTTAGCTGGACAAAAACGAGGCAGGGTGGGGGCATTCCAAGGGCGTGGCCTAAACATACCCAGCTAGCGCTGATATTCAGGTATAGCTGGGTAAAATTATCCAGCTATGGTTGGGAAAAACTGCCGGATTAACATTTAAAAAAAAAAGCCGCCGAGCAGAGGCCTCCCTGCCCCTGTCCCTCCCATCTCTCTGCAACACAGCATTTGTGAAAATCCCCAACCCCCACCCGAGTCCCCGAAAGGCCTCCCCTAGCTCTGAGAGCTCCTGGCACTTCTGCATTCATTGATTCCTTCCACTGATTGGCCCTGCAGTGACAGCTGAGAGGCCACTCCCCATTCACAACCTCCTGCATTTGTGGAAGGAAGGGGGAGGGGGTGGGATCCAGCCCTGTTTGGACTGCAGGTGTTTTTTAACCGATTAGGGAGTGAGGCCAGAGTGGGATCAGCTGCTACTTTTATTTTTTATTTTTACCAGTAGTGAGTAAGCTGGTGAGCAGCATAGTTACTTGGATAACTTTATCTCGGAAACTTTTAGCCAAGTGTAGTCAGTTCGATACCTAAGCAATGTATGTCCTGCTGAATATACCGGCTAAAGTTACCAGGTTAACTTGTAACAGGTAACTTGCTACTCACCAGCCTACTGAATAATAAACCTCTGTCCTGGAAAAAGATGCTTGGATCACCAACCGGCTGGTTATCCTATTTAGCTATATGTTTGCCATGGTCCTGAAGCAGCAGTAACTTTGTAGAAGGGATGAGTGGCTCCCTGCAGCATATGTGCCATAAAGTAGTATTGGCTTTGTAGGAGGATAATGTGCAGGGATTACTGCTGTTTTGCCTTAAAAGTAGTTGTGAGTTTGAGCTGAGAACAATGGGCAGAAGGTAAGGCTCAGGTACTTGGACTGGAAGTTGCTATATAGGCTGAGGCTTCTTGTATAATATATTCACCCCACCTTCCAAAAAAATGAGTTTAAAATTTCCCTGACTTTATCAGGTTAAATGTTGTACAAAATATTCTTGAAATAATTATAAGGGTAATATATATGTTTGTGATGTATTTTATCTTGGGAGAAGATTTTAATTTTTATGTTAATGTGAATTTTGTTTTGTAAGCCATATGGGAAGACAAATTCCTCATTCCCCTCTGATTTTTCTTGTAGACTTTAAAATCATTCGTCTGGATGTTACATTGCTCTGTTTGAGTTTTAGATTGTGTCCAACTACAAATCTTTATATCCAATAGTGTTTTCTGACAGGCAGTTCATCAGGAAAGCTCTGTAGCTTATGAAAACCAAACTGTAAAGGTACGAAAAAGCTCTGAAAATGTGTCTTTTATGTTGGCTGAAAGATTTGCTGTAGCAGGGTAATTGTTGCTTGCAGTTACACAAGTATGACAGGATTAGCTTCACCCACTGTGGATCAGGGCTCTTAAAAGTGAGATGAGAAAGTGTGTTAAACATTGACCAGTTTGATCACAGCAGAAGAATTGACTGGCTCTAAATTATTGTGCTACAGTAATAGTTAACGTTGCTCAGCCTGTGATAGTAGGAAGTTGTAGCTGGATAATTTGCATCATCTTGTGCCTTATTAAATTTTATTGTTTGTTAAAACTTTTAATAATTAAGGTATAAATTTGCATCAATTACTTATTTCTATCAAATGTTCTTTCTAAGGTCACTGATTTTCTGAGAACAGTTGTATGTATCTCTGATCCCTTTCCCTTTCTCTCTCTCCATTTTTCCCTGGATGGATGTCTTGTTAAATTCAGAAGTGTCATGTCCTGTGATTTCTGTTCAAATGAACATCACGCATTGTCTATGAATGTGGTGATACTTTCTCAGACTTGACCAGTACTGGATACAGAATTAGCCTAAAATGAAAGACGCTTGAGCAGTGCTCATTGGTTTCTCTTTTTGCTATTTCACCTTTGAAACAAGTGATCAAGTCATGTCTATTCCATGTTAGTACAGTAGAGCGCTGTTCCAGTCAGGATTGTTTATTCCATACAATGATGACCTGTTTACACTGAGAACCAGGTGTGTAAATATATTTTATTTTAGTGTTGAGGGTTTCTGGTTGTAGTAATATAGGTAGCCAGGACTCACTCTTCTCCCTTCACCCGACCTCTTATATCAACAATAAAACATAGACTCCAGTTTGGGATCAAACAGGCTGCAGCTTTATTAACAATAACTCTAGGTGCCCGAGCTCAATTAACCCTTTTATACATAGGCCCCATAATGCATCAGCCACGCCCCAGCAAGGCACACCTGTCCAGGCCTGCCGGTCTTGTACCAATAGCATAATTCGTATGCTTCCCCTTCAACCCCCGCTACGCCCCAGCAACAAGGGGTTGTTAAACCAGCTCCTGCCACCAGCCAGCAAGGAGCCTCCCGCAGGACAACTGCACCCAATTGTCCTGCTCACCTTTCAGACCTGACACTTGTCAGGTCGCCGTACCATGCAAGACCACTCTGCCACCTTATTGGCTCGGGCAACCCGCCACCGGCACAGGATGACCCATCTTGTGACACCCCCCCCCCCCCCCCCCCCCCCCAAAGATGCGGCCTCTGGATCCCTAACGCAATAACTCCTCCAAGGCCTCCTGAATAGAATTTAAAAACAAATCCATTCCAATAAAAGACCAAATGGACCCCGTCCTCTCCAAAAAAAAACAAACCCTTGTTATATTCCCATGCCCATTCATGGCGAATATGACGTCCCCCCATTAGTACGAACCAGGAACCAATTTGCTTATTTACCTTGGCATGACATCGCTGCCAAATCATAGTACTCTTTTCAGTAGGCCTCAGAACAACATCGGACCAACAAATCACCACCTGGTGCAAAATTAAGGATATTGCCGTCAGATCCTTACGCACCATGCTAATAAATTGTCATCCAGACATGGAACCCCAGTCATTCCCCCCCCCCCCCCCCCCCCCCCCCCAAATGAATAACCACCGCGTGCGGATAGCCAAACCGCACAATGCTCCTTTGTATGCAGAGAAGCAACTCGTCCAATTTCATGCCACCACGACCTATCCAGTGCACAGTCCCATTTAGTTGGCTCAGGTCCAAATGAATTCCGTATGGACGTTTCTGTGCGAGTCTGAACGCCCGTCCAATGTAAGACCTATTGCTACTCTTACCTCTCTGTCAAAAACTATTGAATCAGCCGTGCTTTTCCAGTTGAGAGATTATCTATCAGAACATGATATTTTACACCCAGATCAACATGGTTTTAGAAAGGGCTACTCAACAGAGACCCTCTTACTTTCATCCTTCGATACATATATACGAGGATTGACTCTAATACCGATTTTCTTTTGATCTTACTGGATATATCAGCAGCGTTTGATACGCCTGATCACAAGATTCTAATATCTAGACTACAAGCGATTGGTATACAAGCTACAGTATTGAATTGGTTTACTAGTTATCTTGCCAACCGCCATTGCCAAATAAATTTTAAAGGCAAATCCTCTCAAATTTACACACAAAATACTGGGGTCCCACAAGGATCATCCCTGTCACCAGTTTTATGTAATATATATCTCCTTCCATTGTGCCATATACTAGCTACATTGGATGTACAATTTAAGATCTATGCGGATGACATCCAAATCTATGTTCCATACAAATCTTCTTGGGCTGAGACTACTTCACTGTGTAATCTCTACTTCAAAACAATTGAACATTGGTTAAGCCATAGCCGGCTCAAACTTAATGCCAAAAAAACAGAACTCCTTCTAGTGAGCGTACTAGATAACCCTACAAATGGCCCACCACCTCTGGTTACCTTAGGTAGTGAGGCGATTAAAGTTAAGAAAGTCGCCCGTAATTTGGGAATACAAATTGATACAAATCTAGCCTTATCTCATCATGTTTCCACTTTAGTAAAAAATTCATTTTTTAAGTTACATACTTTAAAAAGATTAAAACCTTTACTCTTCAAAAGTGACTTTCAAACAGTCCTTCAATCCCTCATTTTTGCTGGTCTAGACTATTGTAATAGTCTATTTTTAGGCCTTCCAGATTCCGCTATAAAACCATTGCAACAAATACAGAATTCTGCGGCCCGATTATTAGTAGGATTACCAATGAGACATCATATTTCTCCTATTTTGTATAAACTACACTGGCTTCCAATCAAATTCCGCGTAAAATACAAAGTTCTTTCTCTAATTCACTCTTTAATCCATGATTCAGATTCAACTTGGCTTTGTACATCTCTACAGTTATACAAACCAGCGAGACATCTCAGATCTTCATCTCAATATTTGCTGGATGTCCCTACAGTTAGACTGGCGAGACTAAACATGACTAGAGAAAGAGCTTTCTCAGTGGCGGGATCTCTGCTGTGGAATTCACTGCCTAATACTTTAAGGCAAATTACCAGCCATAGTGAATTCAAGAAGGCAGTAAAAACTCATCTATTCAAGATCGCATTCGGTGATCTTGACAATTTGAACATTTAAAGCCAATAAGATATATATCATATGCTCCTATTGATTGTACGATTATACATCTACCAGTGCCTTAGCCTCTATTAGTCTCAGGCTCCTAAGGTTTCTTTTTACTTTTTCTGGCTTTTTACTTGTTTTGTTATAAATAGGTATAGTCTTACTTAAAAGAGTAGGGATTATAATGATATACTGTATTTTTTTTCTTTCTTTCTATTTTTCTCTTTCTATCTTATTTTATTATATTTTAACCTTTGGTCTTAATTTATTTTACTTTATAGTTTTTATTTAAAGTAATTTTTAGTTATTTTTTTTTGTTTTTATAATTTGTATTTTGTAAACCGTTTTGGTCAAACTCGTTTGAAAAGACGGTATAGAAATATTTTTAAATAAAAAAAAAAAAAAATAAAAAGAATGTCCCACCAGTCAAATTTCTCAAGCTTGACTTACAGGACCTGCAAAGAGAAAAGTGTTAGTGTATGCTCTCCCTCATTGTGGCCCCGGGCGTATGTATCCCTTGAAGGCCCCCAACTTCCACCGCCCAATTCTTTGAATTGTTCCACTCGGCAGACCAGCACCAGTAGTTGACGTAGCCGCTCCAATGCAGAACGAATGGGTCCCAAAACGCGAGACATCCAAACCCAATGCGCCCAGGCCCGCCTTCAATACCGCTTCAAACTGGAACTTAGTGAGCGGACGCAAATCCGAATGGACTAAAAATCTGTCCTCCCCTACCGGCCGAAGGGCAACAAAAGCCATGTAATTTGCTATCGGGCATGTTCTACATCCTGGGATAGCCCGCAACACCACAGAAGCACCCTTCCCTAACTGATCGGTCTTCAACAGAGGGATAAATAAAACAATAGTTTCGGGGGTCCTTGTAACAAACCAGGTAAGGAGCCCAGAAGTCTTCCATCCCTTCGTGGCTCTGGCCACCAGCTCACTAACTCTAAAAGCCCCAAAGAATGCAAACACGGAAGCCACCCGGATTAGTTGGCATTCATCCCCGAGCTACAAACATGTGCAAGGACATCCAATAACCTGAGCAATATGTCATGAGTAATAGGCAACCTCCCCACAGAAACCCTCATTCCTTCCCTAGCCAAGCAATAATCGCCTAATCAAAAAACGACTGCAAGGGAAGCCCCACCCATGCGCTCTCATAAAAAAGGAAAAACCCAATATACGCCTACCCACCGCTGCCCTAGTACCCCCCCTCCTTCTTAGCTTTTTCAATGTAACTCATGAGGGCCAAATCAGATACCGGGCCTCCACACCAACCCTTTTCTGCCAGGAAAGACACCACCTGTTCAGCTCCCCGCACGTAAGCAGACCACATAGCTAATGATGCTTGTAGCATCTTCCAGGCTTCAGGAAACCAAATCGCCAGAGGAAAAGAGGCACTGAATCTCCTTGAGGGTCTGCCTCCGGCGCCAGCCTCTTGAACAGGTCCCACTTTGAACGAGAAAGAGAATCGGCGATAGTATTAGCGTCTCCCGGTATATGACGCGCCCATACTGACATATTCAATTCCATACAACATAATATGAACTCCTGGAGTAATTAAGAAACTAGTAAACATTTTGCCGCTCTTTTATTAATTATCTCTACTACTCCCAAGTTGTCACACCAGAAAATCTCTTTCTTATTCCGCAACTTCTCTCCCCACAGTACTACCGCAACTACTATGGGAAATAATTCTAAAAAAGTGATATTCCTTGTAATCCCCGACTGGTGCCACTCATCTGGCCATGAAGCTGTGCACCAAGCACCCTGACAATAAGCTCCGAACCCAATTGAGCCTGCCGCATCAGTACACAGCTCCAGGTCCACATCTGACACCGCTTCCGACTGCCATATCAATGTCCCATTAAGGTGAGATAAAAATCTGTTCTAAACATCCAAATCCTCCCTCATCTTGTAAGTTATTCTAATACGGTGAAACTGTTTCTTAACTCCAGACATAGCAGCAGACAATCGGCGCAAGAAAACCTGCCCATGGGGATCACTCTACAGGCGAAATTTAAACTCCCGACCAAAAATTGTACTTGCTGCAATGTCAGCTTCTTTGCTTTAAGCACTTGCGATACTAAACCTTTTAGCTCACACACCTTAGTTTCCAGTAATCTCGACAGCCTAGCCACAGAATCCATTTCTATGCCTAGAAAAACAAGACATGTCGCTGGTCCCACTGTTTTATCTACCGCTATCAGGATTCCAAACTCCTGTGCCAGCATATAAAAACCGGCCAAGAGATCTGCACAAATACTAGAATCAGCCTCCCCGACAAATAAAAAGTCATCCAAATAGTGCACCACATTATTACAACCCGATTCCTGTTGCAAAACCCAGTGAATAAAGGAACTAAGAGCCTCAAAGTAAGCACAAGTAATCGAGCATCCCATTGGAAGGCATTTATCTACAAAATAACTACCCTGAAACTTAAATCCCTAACAAGGGCATGCTCCCCGGATGTATAGGTAATATCCTGAATGCAGATTCTATAGTATCTTGGCCATCAGTGCACCCACGCTGCAGTTCTGCACCAAGCGCACCGCAGAACCAAAAGAGGCATATCGGACTGTACACTGGTCTCGAGGAATAAAATCATTAACAGACCGACCTGCTGGGAAGGACAGGTTATGTATTAATTGGAATTTTCCCGGCTCCTTTTAACCGCCAATGGGGACAATACCAGATCCTCAAAAGGAGGTTCTTGAAACGGCCCCGCAATGCGTCCCAAACTTATTTCTAATACTAATTTATTAAGAACTACCTCAGGCTTTCCCGCAACTGAAGAGGAATTGCCCCTGCCCCCAACCCCTGTGGGCCCTTCAAACGGAATAACGAAACCTTCTGTAAAACCCTGCCATAGCAACAACGCCCGTTCTGAATCGATATACTTGGGTAACCAAGCCCGGAGTGCCTCCACTCTAACAGGAGAAGGGGCCAAACTTAAATCCTTATTTTGTAATATTTTTGTGCAATCCCCCTGTAACCGCTCCCCAACTTGCAGCCCCATCTCCCGAATGCTTGCTACACTTGGACAGTGGATGAGCCGCCCCGCAACCGGAGCAGTAATGACGGAACTTACAGTCTGTAAAGTTACATGACTATTTGTTAAACCGCCCACAGACGTCGGCTGTCCCTGCCCCACTCCAAGCTGTTCCCCCTGTGCCCGACCCACGAAAGGAATGTCCCTTGGAAATCGCACTCGCCCCAGCCATGCTATGACCTGCTGAAGAGATTTTGGCTGACATCTGCGTGAGCCTTAGCCCCACATCCCGCATCCCCCAGGACATAAACCTATTTTCTTCCATGCGATTACGGAAACGCTCGTCGTAGTTTAACCACGACCATCCATCATACTCTTTGCTCGCAGCTAAAATGGTATCCGCATACGTAAGCAGTGGTTCATATTGAGTACTATCTCTATGTCAGATCACGCTACCTAATCTAAGGAAACATCTGATCCAATTTAGCAAGTTCCTAGCCACTTTCTTATGTGTGCCTGGAAAACGCTCAAACTTCTTCTTCTTAGATTCCTTTCTCTGCCCTCTCCTTCCCTCCAATAGCTTAAATATATCTATATATTGCTTCTGCCTTATTTTCTTTCTTAACGCCCTTGGCACCTCCTCCCACAGCTCAGTACACGATACAAGCTCAGGCACTCCTCTATCTGGCCCTTTTTCACCCTTCACCCTTCTCACCACCTGAAGTAGAACAGGATACAGAGGAAGAAGACTATGAGGAATCGGACGAACTAGAGCTACTACGCTTTCGCTTGCATTTATTCTTCCCTGCCGCCCTTGTCGCCCTCTGCCCCTCCTCATCAGCCGCAGTTACCTCCATTCCCGATGCCCTTACTCTCCTCTCTCTCTTCCTGCCCTCCCTTTCCCGCACAGTTTCCCTAACCATAATTGCCGCTGCGTCACCTCTACACTCACCCCCGTGACTCGTCCTTCCGTCTCCTTCATCCTCTGTGTGACCCATTGTGCCGGTGACACTTGCTGCTGCAGACCGAGGATTCCCACACCACTCCTCCTCCCGTGACGTGCCTGGACCTTCCGGCATCCGTTGTCCTCCAGGGCTCTGCGAAGGTAAAAGCACAGCAACAGCAGCAGTACCCAGCACAGTAGACCTGTTTATGCTACCCATTTCATACCGTGCTCAGTCTCCCACTAAACCCCAATTCGGGACTACACCCGGGGATCTCCAAGCAGGTGGCGCCAAAGATCCAAACGGGAATCCCATCTCACCCCCCAGTGGCCAATATTCAGCCGGAACCCCCCCAATTAGGACCCAGCAGGGAAGCTAAACGGGCCGAAAGTCCGCCAGAAGCCCAGGGAGCTGTTGGTCTCCATGGCCTCTGTACACCCTCACTCCCCAGTCCAATTCCCCAGTCACTAACCTGATGCCCAAGACCCGAACCCCCAAATCCCCACTCTCCTGGATAACCTGAGCCAGGCAGAATAGGCCTCCCCTCACTCCCTCGACACCTCCAAAACCTGCATTAGCGCCGACCAGATCCCCTGCCTCCTCCCTATTCGGCACTCGCCTCTCAATATCGGGTAAACGCTGAGCATTACCATTCTGCGCCGCACCCCTCGTCCCACAGGGTGCAGGATTAGTCTCTCTTTGCCCCACTGCCACACCTGCTCCCCTGCATGCACCCATGTTCCTTTCCAACCCCAAAACGAGGCCTTGGGGATCAGTGTCATCCCTCCCTGTAAACACTGGCCGAGGATCGGAAACTTCCACCCCAGACAGCAACACTCCAGGAGCCGCCGCTGCATCCTCATTCTCCCCAACTGACATAGAGAAGGCAGGACCTGAGGCACCGAGGACACGAACAGGCCCTCCCCAGCCAGCGCAGTTTTCCCACGCCTTCAGACCAGACGCTGTTCGGCACCAGGGCACCTCCGGCCATCCCCCTCAGCTAATGGCACCTGCGCCCCAACTCCTCCCACTCCTTTCTTCTGCGATCCTGCCTGCTTAACCTCCCGCAGCACAGCAATAATTAAGCCCTCTCCCGCCTCCATTTCATGCTCACCCGGCTCAGCATGTAGGCGAATCGCAGACCCGTCTGCCACTCCTGGCTCAACCTCCACCTCAACAGCTTCCTCAGAATCCATGTATTAAACGTCCGAATTTGTGTTTTTGTTGGGGGGGGGGGGGGGTTGTTTTCTGTTTGTTTTTAAAGCTCAAATACCTCACAGGACTCAGGAAATGCAGCGGCTTCAGGGAGCAACAGCAGACGAGTGTTTCTGACCGTCACTCCCCCGTCATACATCCCCACCAGGCTCCTCCCATCCGGGGAACCAATAGGTTCCCGCGTTTTTCCCCTGAGGCTTGAAATCAAACCTTGTCATTTAGTCAGCCAATGGGCTTCCCTGCCGAGCACTGACATCACTTTCAGTGCTCAGCAGCTTGCCCCTCCCCCTCGGGAGCCAGCACGAATCGTGCCTGGCGCCCATATTACTTCTCATGCTTTAACAAGTTGCATCTTTGCACCTGCTGGCTTCAGGGTTCAGCTGGTAAATGAAGTGAGGGTAGGAGTGGTTTTGTTTCTTTAAAGGTGAGGATGAAAGTATTTTGTGAGAGAGAAGATAAAGACCTCTTCTTTTATTATATTGACTGCTTAGAACTTCATGTTTCAAGTGAATCTTCACCAGCTGTTTTACAGCGTGGTGGCAGCGATTGGACCATGAGAGAAGACGTGACAAGGCCATCTACTTGATAGTATTGCTGTCTTCAGGAGCTGCAGTAACAGAAAGATCCCCTTTGAATTTCTATACAGAGAGATGCATTTTCAAAGGGGTTTGTCTGGCTAACTTTTGAGTTAGCCGGACAAACACGATTTAAATATCTGGCCCCTTTAACTGGATAAATTTTATCCAGGTAAGTCATTAACCAAATCAAATGTATCTGGATAGACTGGAGGAATTCCCAGGGTGTTCTGTGACCTAGTTGATGTAGCTAGATAATTTGTGTGGCTAACTCTGATATTCAGAGTTAGCATAAGTTATTCATGCCTCAGAGCATGGTTGAAGTTATCTGCGAACGTGTACCCAGATAATTTTACCTCAATTGGTTGTATTAACAATATAGCCATTAAGTAGCAGAAAAAATAGTTTGTGGGCCTTCCAGCCCAATCTCCCAAACTCTCTAACAAAGTGTATCTAATGTCCGGCTAATCGCCTGAAAACCCCCACACCCACCCCCCTAAAAGATATGAAAATTGTGTGGGCCTATTGGCTTGAAGAGCCGCCCTCTCCTCCCAAACCCAGTAAATAAAGGTCTCCAGGCACCCTCATTGTGCCCCCAGACTGTCGGGAGTGCGGTATGATCGTAATGTTCCTGCTGGGGTCCAGCGTTGCTTTCACATTATCTGACAGTAATGCTGAATGCCACCAGGAGTGCTAGGATCCTACTGCCCTTCCAGGAGGATGGCGAGCTGGGGGCCTGAAGACCACATGTATTTGGGGAGGGGAGAGGAGCAGCGAGGCTCCTTGGACCAATAGTCCTGCAATGTTTTGAATTATGACAATTCTTTTGGGGGGTGCATGAACTGGCATTTACAATTTGTTAGGGGTGAGGATGGGGGTCAGGCCAGTAGGCCTGCAAACTTATTTATGTCTGCCACTTTACTGTCTATAATTTGAATATAGCTGCTTAAGTTAAAGTTATCTGAGCATGTACCCAGATAACTTTTAAACTTATAAGCTATATTCAAACAGCTGGTTAGGTTTGAAAGTTAACAGGGTACGTATACCCACTTAAATTTAAATGAGTATTTTCAGCAGGACATTTATATCACTGAATTTCCTTTAACAACTTATCTAGCTTTAGCTGGATAAGTTGTCCATGTGCAACTTTTCTGAATATTGACCTCATAATGAAGATTTTGAGAATTTTTCCTTCAAGCTCACATAATATAGTGTATTACCTTGCTGTTTGCACAGAGTCTGCACTGTAGATTTCTACAATCTATTGACTGCTCCTTATGAAGCAGAGTTTCCTATGGATGCCTGTGAATTGTCTGAAGAAATCTATTATTCTCCAACAGCCTGCTCTGTGTACAAGCTTGATGCCAACAAAGTAAGAACAGCTGTACTGTCATTTTAAATGAGCATTCCAAACCAATATCTATAGCCCTGGAGGCTAGTTAGGCATGTAATGTGCTATGGAGGAGATTTTGTAAAATAGATTATTATTTGTAATAAAAGTGAAGTAATTTTATTACAAAATATGAAATGCTATAATATATAGGTATGAGCAAGAAACAGAACGAGGAGTTCCTTAAATACATCCCCAATAACAGTGGTTTCATCACAGATGTAAAACATTAAAAATTAAAGAAACTTCAATTCCCAAATGTTAAGCTATAAAGCCTAGACATGAAATTTAAGGGTTAAGTACAAGCAAGATAAATAGTATGGGATCTAGGACCTGATTTACTAAACTTTTGACTCATAGACATACAATGGGGTTCTAAATTTTGAATTTGTCATGACCACCTTGTTAAGCCTTTCCTCTGGAATTAGTGCATTAAAAATATGGAGTTCGAAGCCATTCATTTGCAATTTACTAGTTCTGAGATAGCCCATAAGAGCATGTTTTGTTTTATGCTGCTTTAACAGAAGGTCTTACCTGGAGTTAATGGTTAATCCAGCAATCACAAACAGGCTGATGCAATACTGACATGATAAAAACGTACCAAACTGGATGCACTTTTTTTTTAAAGCGCACACAATCACCTCTCCTGGCGCTCGTTGCAATACGCAAATGAGCCGCTGGCTAAAAAGGACACGCTAGGGATAAATTGTGCAGCCTTAACGTGCCCATGGTATCGAGTGCCCAGGAGACGTGGCTGTGCACAGGTTAGGAAAACGAATGCTCGATTTTACAAGTGTCTGTTTTCCTAACGCATGCACAGTCACGGGCTAGGGAGACGGAGGCTCGTAATGTGGAGCATCTCTTGCTAATCTGACTGCTTTAAAACCTTTTTTTTTTTTTAAACTGCTTCTGTGGTTCCTCCTCCTTACATGGAAAAGCAGTATTTTCTGCTCTTCTATGCATGGCTTGGGGCGCCTCAAAACAAAACGCCAGCTCCGGGACTGGCGTTCATTTTTTAGCATAAAAACATGAGCGACCAGTGCGTGGTGACTGTTTATATCGGGCATCAACATGTATTTAAATGTGATGAGCACTATTAGCTATGCGCTGATTTGGATGCGATAATCCCGGTATTGTATCGAGCATAAGTCTAGCGTGTGCAAATCATGTGGCCCCAACCATGTGTTCAGCGGCATGCTGACCTTGGTGCCTGATATTGCATTGACCTGAGAGTCTTAAAACCCAGATATAAACAGGAAGGAATGGAAAATGGATGCCACTACCATTGTGTCCCCTGTAGGCTCGTTTTATGGAAGACCTCCCTTGATGCCAGCAAGGGTTCCTGGTTCTGTCTGGGCTGTGTCATCCGTGTTGGGAGGTCTATAAAAAGGTGAAGTCAATACAAAAGAGATAGTGAAGTGATCGCAAGATGGCATTTCAAAAAACTTATTTCATTAAAAGCTTTTTTCAAATTTGAATAATCAAGATGAAAAAAATCTCCATATGTGTTATCAAATCCCCAGTAGCTCTGTGCTTGTTATTTAAAATTATAATTTTATTATTATATAAAATTATTATTAAATTATTTTCATATTTTTAAATAAATCTCTATATGAAGGGGAAAAGATCTCAGAAACTATGGTATCTCACAGGGAAACCAGCTAAAACAATTAAATCAGATCAAAAAACCCTCATTTTTATTTACTTTTTTTCTTTCTTTGTCAGTGTTAAATTATTAAGTGCCAGCTACTTTAAAGGCTTAAACCGCTATAAATTTGTTTGATTCACAATATTAGGTTTTACAGGAATGAATTGAAAATTTCCGTTTGGAGTTACGTACATTTTTTAGAGATGATGCAGACTATCAGGTTCAATATATATCCTTGAAGTAACTCTTCAATTAAAAGAAATATTAAGAGGATTACTTTTGATTCTTCATCAGATAGTTCTTCTGATTTGGATAATCCAAACAAAACTTCCTCTCCTCATTTTTTAGAACAAGTCCTGAAGGGAAGGAGAAATCAGGGGGTTTGGAGAGCCCAATCACAAAGATGGACCAGACCCACTGTATGATCTCAGTTGTGATCATGTCTCTGATAGAATTTTTATTGATATGGAGGTACAGCTACTTGCAAAAGAGTTGCCCTTTGTTCCTTCTCAAATACATGATTATTTTCAATTACAAATTGATTTACATAGATGTACTCATTTTTTGTCCTTGGTTATACTTTTTTGAATACCCTGCTGAATCCATTACACCATCTAGGGGAAGGAATCTGTCAAATTGGATTTCTCCAGGTCTATTAGATTCTATTTTATTAACTTTCTAGAGAATTGGTATTGAGAGATTTGAGTGAATTAGAATAAGTATCATTAAAAATGGAAAACAATTTATCTAAAAGGGAGTGGCTCTCAGGAATTTGTCCATCGATTGTAATTAATGCAGCAGATAAAGAGGGAGCAGTGGTCTTTCAAAGTAGAAGCAATTATGTTGCTGAAAAAGGTCAATTTTTTAAAATAAGAATTGATACAAGATTTTATCTGATCCCATCATTCCTCTTCAAAATAAAATCAAACAAAATACATTTTCTGCTCTTTAGTATGGTTTTCTCACTAAACATGAACATATGTTTTTTAAAGTGAGTTTTCCAAGAATTACCTAAAATACATAGACCTTAAAGAACCCGCCTGGACGACCAACACTCTTAGCCAGTGGTTTTTTTGCTGGCATCGTTATTAATCATTAAATAGATTTATTTTTATTTTAAAAATCATTTCTATTTGGTACAGCTTTATATTGCATGATTTTAGTGTTTATTAACATTATTAAAGATTTTGAAGAGCAGTGCTATGAAGATATTAATAAGTTTATTTTTGTAAACTTGGATGATATATCTCTTAATGCT
Source organism: Rhinatrema bivittatum (assembly GCF_901001135.1). NCBI lineage: Eukaryota > Metazoa > Chordata > Amphibia > Gymnophiona > Rhinatrematidae > Rhinatrema > Rhinatrema bivittatum. The sequence continues at coordinate 134,122,588 of NC_042622.1, read as the reverse complement.
AGCATTCCTCAAGATGAGGTGGTGTCAGTGTAAAGAATTTGTTTTATCAGGACACCTGAGATCTCATAGAGTTGCCTATGAGATTCATTTTGCAACTGGCAGCTCTTACCTTTGATATATAAATATTTTATTTTCAAAAGTATTTTTTTCAACAGATTTCAAGGCCTCTGTGACACCATCTTTTGCCAGTTTGTATGTGTCTCATTTTGAGTCAATATATAAATTATATAAGAATATGAAAAAGATATATTGATGATTTATATTTCTTACGGATGGATACAGAAGATCAACTTCTCCAGTTTAATTTTTGATTTAATAGTTGTGTTCCACATATGCAATTTGTTTTGCATTATGATTTGTGGAAAATTTCATTTTTGGATCTGTTAGAATGTAAAAATGAATCTGAATCGGTCATCACTAGTTTATCAAAAATTGACAGGAACACTTTTTTATATTCTTGATTCTCATAGATTTTTTTAGGAATAAATCTTCCTTTTCACAGTTTTTGAGATTAAGAAGAAACTATACCAACATTTTAGATTTTTTTTCTTTAATTATAGTTTAACATTTAATCCATATACATACATTAAAGCAAAGAAAAAATGAATAATAAGAGAAAAATAAAACTCAGGAAAACAAAAAAAAGGTAAACATCTTATAATACATCTTCGGTTTCTGTCAAATTAGGGGGGAATGGGGAACAACTGGAGAAACAATTTACTAACAGGGCCTGATTTTAAAAAGCATTTACACATGTAAAACTGGGTTTTACTCAAATTAATCCACTTTTCTCAAGTAAATGGACTTTTAAAAATTGCTACAATATACGCCATTGAATTGTCCATAGGATTCGCTTGCGTAAGTGCACTTTGCTCACGTAAATGGTTTTTGAAATTTGCTATGATAAGTTACATTTATATGTGTAAATCCTTTTTGAAAATTCAGCTGTCTGGTCCACCCAACATTATTCCGATTCTTATACATCCCACTAACACTACACAGGCATCAAAGTTATGCAGTCTTATCAAGAAGAAATGTCTCCAAATGAACAGGATCAACAAAAATAAACTTATTCCCTCGATAAACAATTATACATTTGCAAGGAAACTTCAAAAAAGATGCACCCAAATCAATTATACGTTACTTAAGCTGTAGAGAGAGGTTTTCTCATTTGAGTTTCTCTAACAATGTCAGAAAAAATCTGAATATTTTGGCCACTAAAAAAATGCATTTTGTACTTAAAATACTGCTTAAGTCTCTGAATTGAGAGAAAAAGTAACCACCAATGTAGCTTTAGCTGAAATGACATTTTGGGAGTTCTGCAAAAAAGCTAACACGTCAGATCTCTCAAGAGGGGCAAACACATTTATGGAACCATCTTCTGCATTAGTGCTTTTCTTTTTTGTCAGGCAAACAGTAAGAGAGCTTGAACTCTTTATCAGAAGGAAAAAGTAATACAACAATAACATTCTTCCTAAATAATCCAGATGAAAGCAACCTTGTTTTAGGGAAATTTAACAAATGCAGATTTTTAGCTCTCAATACATTTTTCAAGGATTCACATTTATGATGCAATATCTGACTCCAGAATTCATAGTAGAATACAGAAATTAAAAAAAGAAGACACCTGAGACTCAATGACACCTAATCTATTCTTAAGACCAGTCAATTTAAATGAAGTTCCAGCAGGAAAAGAACATAGCTGAGTGACAGTACATGCTAAGGAGGCTTTGGTGCATGTGCTTCCATATACCCCTGAATGTGATATCTACTGGTTCGAGTGTAGACCCATCTACATATGAGCCCCCCAGGCCTTGAGGTGGAAGCACAGTTTACCGATAGTACCCTTATAATTTTCAGGGGCACAAACACGAGCAGATGATAACATATTGGTGCCTAGCTCTTTACTCTACTCTTCAAGTTCAGGGGGAGCGTGACATGATGTTCAGATCTATAATCTAAAGATCCTGCTGATGCAGATTGTAAAGCTTCAGCTAGTTTCAAATTAAAAGCACAGTCTTTCTCCACTCTCAATGACCAAGAGTAGAGGTATACGGACTCTGGGACTCAGAGAGCAACTTCTCAATTTGCATCATTAAGTTCAAGAACAATGGGACACACACGATGATCATCCATGGCATCTCTTACAGGAGTCAATGCAACTGGGGAAGCAGCAGCCTTCCACTTTCTTTTCCTGCTCATAACCACGACAATCTGTTCCTAGGGGCATGCCCCTTTGGTGCACAGCTTCAGCAGCGCATCAGTTTAAATAGCCCAAGTGGGCTTTAAATTTTATTTATAAATAAATGATAGCACGAGAATGTACAAGTGAGCAGGTGGAAAATAACTTACAAGGGCTATCAAGAGGCAGAGAAAGCACGGATGGCACCTTTCACAGAAACCCCCGAAGATAGCTGCAGCACATCAGTTTAAATAGCCCCAATGCTTAGATGATGTTATCGCCAGAACGTTCAAGTGAGCAGGTGGTGAATAACTCACAGGGCTATCGGGAAAGGCAGAGAAAGCATTTTAGATTTCAAGATTTCTGCTTGGCCTTTCTTCCCCCAGAGAATGTTGCAGAGGGGCAATTCATTTAGATCTGTTCATAAAACTTATAAGCAAGCTTTGTTTTTTAACAGAGACTTTTTGTTACAACAAAAATAAAAAATGCAAACAAACATTTTTAATGTGTTTTGAGACAGTCCTTTATGTCCAGCAGAATAATCAAGATAAAAAAAAAAGCCTCTATTTCCTAGTGTGTAGCCAGATGGACTCAGACCAATGGATTTTTCTCCCCTGCCAGCAGATGGAGATGGAGTCAGATTTCAAAACTGTCATAACCCTACATACACCCCTGCACTGACCTCAGCCCTTCAGTATTCTCAATCTCCAGCAGATGGTGGATGTACCTCTCCCTATGGGGATTGATGTACTTTTTGGAAGGAGAAATTCTACATTTAAATTGGGGGAAAAAATTGAGCCCCGCTCTCTGCAGTGATACCTATAAGTCCCTCCCCCAGTTGAGAATTCCTGAGGCGATTTCCGAGATCCCTCAGAGGTGTGTCTTGATCCAGTAGCCAGTTCACAGTGTGGACTTTGCTGCTTAAGCAGCTGAAAGGCAGTGGGTACTAGAGATGTGAATCGGAACCAGAATCGGTTCGGATTTCAGTTCCGATTCACATCTCTATAGATGTGAATCGGAACCAGAATCGGTTCGGATTTCAGTTCCGATTCACATCTCTAGTGGGTACAGGAAGCTGAATGCAGCGGTGACGGCCAAAGCCCTTTCCCCCTGCAGCTGGAGACAGTCTCTGTACCCTGCCAATAAGCGCTGAGCCCAAGTAAGTTTAAAAAAAAAAAAAGTGAAGAAGACTTACCTCCCAATTCAAAGACATTTGGAGGGGTTTCAGTAAGACTTCCTCTGGTCTCCTTGCTCTGTGCACCGTACCAGTGTCTATCCTGTTGGCGTAAGGGGAAGTGGGCTTCTGAGCAGGTTGAGCAGCCCCCTGTCGGTTAGGCCCTACTTTAGGCCTGGTCGGCACACCGCATGGTAGGCCGCGATGGTACCATCTTGCGTGTCTTTATGCGTGCCATATTGCCCTCCATAGAACGTTGGTATGTACATATGCACACAACCTCCTAAGCGCAGAATACAGGTAAAGCCGGGTGCAAGGATTGTGTGTATGCCTTGCCGTATACCACCTAGGTACCCGAAATCTGTGCATATAAAATTTTAAGCACGAGCCGACAGAACACACAGTTACCGCTGCCAATGGCTCCGGCAGCCAAGAAAAATAAGCACCTTTCTTTCTTGTCATATTAGGGCTTCACAGTCTGACCTGGATGCCAACTTATGGTCAGTACTGTGAGGGAAGCCCAGGGAGAGTTGGCCTCCCCGTACTTTGCTAAGCCCGACTCCTCCTATTCAGAGGATGGGTTAGCCACAGCCTTAACTGGAAATACCCCGAATCTGAGTAACCCTGTGTCTGGATCATACATGGGAGAGGGAAATTCAGTGGCACTACCCTAGTACCTGCTGGGCTAGGCATGGACCCGGCTGCCTTCTCTTGGGTGGAATTTTTCTAGGGCCTTCAAGCCTTCGTAAAGGCGCAGTCTGCTAACTCACTTGCCCCTGTCTGGATGGAATCTCATTGCTATGATGTCAAAGGCCTGTTGACAGACCTCAAGGCATGCCTCACCTCGCCAAGGGTATCCCTAGCAGGGACCTGGATGACACAGACGAAAAGGGAGGATACAGATTCCTTGGAAGATGGGAAATTCCCCCTGGTTTAGAACTGTATCGGACTATGTTATGGTTTTTCCATAGAGATGAATTGCTGGCCCTGGTTTCCCAGACACTGAAGATGTTGAGAGTACTTGGGGCGGACTCTATGATGGAACAAAAGAAGAATCCCATTCTGATTTCCCTACAGAAAGCTTCTTGCTACTTTCCAGTACTGGAAGCCATTCAGGAGTTGATTGACCTGGAATGGGATGCCCCAGAAGCAATTTTTAAAGGGCAACAAGCATTAGAAGCTCTATACCCATTGGATCCGGCATTGAAAGAGCATTTGCATTTCCTAAAGTGGATGCGCTAGTCTGTGCCATATCTAAGTGAACAAGTATCCCAGTAGAGGGAGGAGCAGCCTTAAAGGATGTGCACAATAGACGGATGGAGTCCATCCTTAATCAGGCCTTTGACACAGTAGCAATTACCTTACAGATTGCTTCTTGTTGTACCCTGGTAGCTCGTTCGTGCCTACTCCTCTCTCAGAAGGTGGATGACTCAGGGGTGAATTCCAGAGTGGTTTTGGAACCCGCCACCACCGTTTTAGCTGATGCGGGCTTGGATCTAACCCGTACTTTGGCCACAGGAGTAGCCTCAGTGGTGGCGGCCAAAAAAATAGCTATGGCTGCAGAATTGATCAGCAAACACAACCTCCAAGGCAAATCTTACAAAGATGCCTTTTAAAGGATCATTCCTTTTTGGAAACAAACTGGAAAAGCTGGCCAGTAAATGGGGCAAATCTCCAGTTCCCCAGCTACTTGCAGATAAGAGAAAACAGTTACAGCGCCCCTTGCCTATGAGGAGTCGACCCAGGTGCTCCCAATGCTTTCGCCCCTACAGAAACTTGGCATTTCAGAGGTCTCCGCCCTTTGGGAGGTCTCAGTCCTTTCATAGTTGACAGCCCAAGTAGGGGCAGGCTCGGGTTCAGGTTTGTCCCGAACCCCCAATGAAAGTTTGCCGACCCACCCTCGGAACGAGGAGATAGGTGGTCGACTGTCCCTCTTCTACCAATGATGAATCAAGATCACTTCGGACAAATGGGTACTGGAGGTCATATGAGAAGGATATGCACTGGAATTTCATAGCACTCCTCGGGACACATTCATGATGTCTCCTTGCCACTCCCAGCACAAGAAGAAGGCAGTGGAGACTAATCTTTTAAGGCTCCTCAAGTTCAGGGCTATAATCCCAGTAGCTGCACCCCAGGAAAATAAGGGGCATTATTCCATCTATTTCATCATACCCAAGAAGGAAGGTTCCTTTCGCCCCATCCTGGACCTCAAGAGCATCAATTGACATCTAAGAGTGAATCATTTCCACAAGGAAAATCTACACTCCGTGATAATGGCCATACAAATAGGGAGAGTTCTTAACCTCCCTGGATCTATCAGAAGCCTACCTATATATTCCAATCCGTCAAGAACACCAAAGGTTCCTGCGCTTTGCGTACTGGGTCGCCATTATCAGTTCCAGGCACTACCCTTTGGCCTAGCCACTGCCCGCCGAACATTTTCTAAGATTATGGTGTTCATAGCGGCAGCATTGAGAAAAGAGGGAATCCTGGGGCACCCGTAGTTGGATGACTGGTTGATCTGGGCCAAGTCCGTGGAAGAGAGTTTCCGGGTGACCAAAAGGGTGACCTCCTTGCTTCAGGAACTCAGTTGGGTTATAACCTGGACGAAAGCAGTCTTAAGCCTTCCCAGTCCTTGGAATATCTAGGAGTCTGGTTTGACACCAAGCAGGGCAAGGTCTTCCTTTCGATCACGCAGATAAGGAGATTTATGTCCCAGGTGTGTCAGTTGATGAGCACGATATGCCTGATGGTGTGGCGCTATCTCCAAGTTCTCGGTTTGATGCCGGCAACCCTGTAAGTAGTGCTGTGGGTGAGGGCATAAATGCAACCACTTCAATGCTCACTACTGTCATGTTGGAACCTGCAGTCTCAATACTATTGATTCGCCTCCACTTATGCATGGGAATATGCTCTCAGCTCCAGTGGTGGCTGCAGGAAGCTCATCTGAGTAGGGGTGTACTCCTTTCCTCCCCAAACTGGCTGGTTCTCACAACAGATGCGAGCCTCCGGGGTTAGGGAGCTCACTGTCAGGAAATGACGGCCCAGGAACATTGGACCAAGGAAGAGGCCCTTGGAGCATCAACCGCCTAGAAGTCCAGGCAGTCAAATTGGCATGTCTACAATTCAGCCACAGACTTCAGGGTCAAGCAGTCAATGTAATGTTGGACAACACAACAATGGTAGCCTACACTGCAGGAAAAGACGTCAGAGCAGACTTTCTAAACAGGGAGAGTCTGGATCCAGGAGAGTGGGCGTTATTGGCCAAAGCCTTCCAGCTGATAATAGATCGCTGGTGTCTCCCATCCATCGACCTGCTGGCCACATCTCACAATACGAAGGTTCCCCAATTCTTCAGTCACAGAAGAGATCAGTGGTCCCTGGGGATCAATGCTCTTATTCAGACCTGGCTGGAAGAAGCATTGCTATATGCCTTCCCTCCGTGGCCCCTGCTGGGCAGGGTAATTCGCAGAATCAAGCACCACACAGGATTAGTTCTACTAGTAGCGCCAAGATTGGCCCAGGTGTCCGTGGTATGCGGACATGCAAAGACACCTGGTGGAGACCTCACTGTGCCTCCCACGCTCAGAAGTTCTCTACATCCCTAGTGTATGTGTGCAAGTGTGGAGAGTATTTGAGGCCTGGTGCAAGGAACACGGCATCCCCCCTCGGGCGGTCAAAATCCCACTAATTCTGGAATTTTTGCAGGACAGCTTGAATAAAGGTTTAACCCTTAACTCCTTGAAGGTCCAGGTAGCAATTCTCTCCTGTTTCAGGGGCAAGATGAACGGAACCCTCCTGTCAGCTCATCTGGACGTAGCCTGTTTTCTGAAAGGGGGATAGTACCTCCAGCCAGCCCTTTGGATCTAACCCTATTGGAATTTTTGACAGGGCCCTCCTTCGGCCGCTGCACAGTCTTTCCTTGCGTTTATTAACCTTGAAAATGGTGTTCCTGGTGGCTATATGCTCAGCATGTCGCATCTCTGAACTGCAGGCATTGTCATGTCGGGAACCGTTCTCCGGATGACTCCAGAAGCTTTACAACTTTATACCGTTCCATCCTTCTTGCCTAAGGTAGTCTTGGAGTTTCATTTGAATCAGTCCATTTCGTTGCCATTCCTAGATAAGCACAAGGACGCGGAAGAATACCGCCTCCTCTATCATTTGAATGCCAGTAGACTTTTGGAGCGGTATCTGGAAGTTTCAGAACTGGTCCAAAAGAGACAGATAGCCTGTTTGCCTTCATGGTGGAAGGAACCAGGGCAAACCAGCTTTGTGGGCTACCATAGCTCGCTGGATTAAGGAGGTGGTCATGGGAGCCTATGTGAAGGCAGGAAAGCCCATTACCTTTTCAGGTTAAAGCTCATTTCACTAGGTCTCTGGTGGTCTCATGGGTGGAAGCTAGACTGCTGTCCCCCGTCTATCTGCCAAGCGGCGATGTGATCCTCCTTGAACACCTTCTCCAGGTTCTATCACCTGGACGTACAGATCTGAGAGGACACAGTTCTTGCAAGGGCAGTGTTAACCGGAGCGCAGGCAGCCTCCCGTCCCGATCAGGAGTAGCTTTTTGTACATCCCATTGGTTCTGAGTCCATCTGGCTACACACTAGGAAATGGAGAAATTACTTGCCTGATAATTTAGTTTTCCTTATTGTTGATAGATGGACTCGGCATCCTGCCCATGGCTGCCCAAGTACGGTGCCAAGGATTCGCCCATGGAGTGGATATCGATTCCAAGAGATTACGGGTAAGCCATCATCTAGTCCTAGCTCAGGGCATCTATTTTCTTACTGGGGTTCAGTGTTTGATTGGTTGAGTACAGTTAGTTATCTGTTTTTACTCATATTTTTAATCGTTTTTTTCAATAGTATGTCCACAGTGGCTTTTGAAGAGAATACTAAAGGGCTGAGGTCATTGCAGGGGTGTATGTAGGGTGACTTCAGCTTTGAAATCTTACTCTGTCTCCATTTGCTGGCAGAGGAGCATAACCTGAGGCAATTTATCTACACTAAGGAAAACGAAATTACCAGGTAAGTAATTTCTCCATTTTGACAGTGCATCCTTGCTTCATAGAGAAATCAGATTTGCTTATACTTGTTCACGGAATCTGAAACAATATTTATGTCCCTCAGTTTTGCCATATGTAGCAATAAGTTTAGATCAAACATTGATGGGGACACTATAAATGTAGTCATTTTTCCACCTATGTGATTACATTACAGATTCAAGAGTTAATTCACCGTCAAAGCGAGTATTTTGATAGTAGTTGACTAATTGTTCTACTAATTGTATGCATTGTCATCTGTACTTGTGCTTTGCTATGTTGTAAAACAAAAAAAAAAAACCCAACAAAAGAGCTTTCCATACTAGTATGTCAAAAAATCAGAATTGTTTGTATTTAAAAAATCTTAATACATTTTGGTACATCATTGTTTGAAAAAATTGCATAATTTTCAACAGCTCCAGTGTTTCATCATAGATCATGTGAAGAGATCTGTGAGTTGGGAGCTCAAGCAAAATATTTATTGAAATCAAAACAGTGTTGGATTTTCCATTTAAACTCTGTGGAGCCTGCAGGTTTAAATACCTTGTGTGGGATGAGCTTGTTTTTATGAAGCCCTTTCTGAAGGAATCCTACTGCAAAATAATGAGTGGCTAGCTATCCTGCTTACCTTTTTGTGATGGGATGTTTTAAGTTTTAATCTGATTGGTTGAGAGTCACTATAAATGTCATGCTTTGGATGTGCCAAAATACACAAACCACACTATAGGTGATATATGATATATCATCAAACTATTACTCTATCACCAAATCCTCTAGTCAGTTTCACTTTACTAATGTTCAAAAAATTAATCAAGGTCACCTCCCAACTTAGTAAACATTTTTTAATCAATAAATTATTATGGAAAGAGGTGGTTGGTTTCATATATTTTCGCTACCACCCGGTAGTATCTGAACAGTACTTTTTCTAATCTTAACCACCAACCTCCTTCCATGAAAATCTAAGTGAAATCTGTGAAGTTGCAGTGTTTCTTCCCAAATGATTAAACTTTTTTTATGCAACATTTTTTTTTAAGAATCTGAAAAGGCTATCTTTGTTATAATCAAGTGTGCGTCAGACTTCTTAAATCAACAAAACCTCTTACTCCCAACATGACCATGTTTCAAACATGAAGTCCTTCAGGGGATATGCAAATAACGAGTCATCGGCATTAGTTTGTATCTTCCTTGCCATTCGTGTGGTAGATGCCCAATATAAACGCCACGCCGATCTCCATTGTCAAGCCGCTAGGTCGACTGATATATGTCATGGAGCACTCCCATTCCAGCCAATAGAAAACCTTTTTTTCACGGGTCCCAATCACTTCCGTAGATGTCACTCCAAGTTGAGCATACCAACCTATCAAAATTTAACCAGGGACTGCTACAATACTAATCCAAAACACTCAATAACACCACTGTTGTTCATGTTAATGCTGCCCAATTCAATTCTTCGTTCATACCAAATAGTGTCGATGTACATAATGTATATATCCAAAAAGATTTGCGATAGTCCAAATGAGACACAACATGCCCCCCCCCCCCCCCATTTGAATGCTGTACTTGTTATGTAACTGTCCATTCCACTTTTGGAACCAACCAGACTTTCCCCGTAATGGTCCTCTCGTATCACTCACACTGTCCACATTCAAAATGGCCCGTGTCAGCTTCAAGTTTTGCTGGATTTTGCACCTGGGCATGCACCACTCTATCACGAATGTTGGAACTCCTAGATGTAGCTATCAAAGGGGATTCTTTAAATATTTCATGCAAAGATAATATATGCAAATGTTTTTTAATGGGCACCGATATAGTAGCCACAGCTGTAGATTGTTTCAAAATGCATGTGATCCGTGTAAGATCCTTCACTGGTTTATACTGTAACAACTGTTGTCTAGCAATATACTTGGTGCGTTTGTATACCTGCTGAATGGCCTTAACTGGATACCCCCTAGCTTGAAAGCGTGCTTTCAATAACTTTGCCTGCTCCTCAAAAGCCATTGTAGTCGAGCATATCCTTCTAATCTGAAAAAACTGGCTAACTGGGAGACCCATTTTAAAACTTTTTGGATGATGGCTGTGAAATTTTAAAATATTTTGTTTTTATTCGTTGGTTTCCGGAATACTGTCGTTTCAAATTGACCATGTCTATATGTCACTTCTACATCCAAAAACGTTAGTTTATGTGCAGAATATTGTGCTACAAACTGTAAATGTATGTCAACTGTATTAATCCATTGCAAAAATTCTTTCAGTTGTAATTCCGTGTCATTCCACACCATGAAAATATCAATGAAATGATACCAGGCTTTTACATATTGCTACCATCGTGAAGTGTAAAGAAATTTTGCTTCAAAATTTGCTACGTATAAATTCGCCACCAAAGGGGTTAATGGAGAGCCCATCAGAATTCCATGTATCTGGTGGAAAAACTACTGATCAAATACAAAGTAATTGTTATTCTGTCAAATGCACTAAAAATTCAGAAGTGATACGTTGAGGTGTTACCCCGTGGGACAAAATCTCTAGTACAATTTGTAATGCATTCGACTGAGGTATATTTGTGTATAATGTGCTGATGTCCAATGTAACCATCCCTATCAAAATCCCTGAAATTTGTATTGACTGTAAAGTCTTCAAAAACTGTGCTGTGTCTTTGATATAAGATTTCACTAAAAGGTTGCAAGAAAAGATCTACAAAAGATGCTGGTTTTTCCAAAACAGAACCATTCAAAGAGACTATTGGTCTAATTGGGGGAAATTCAATGTTCTTATGTATCTTAGGGATGGAATATATCACTGGTATTCTTGGGTGTGGTACTTTTAAATAATTTTTTTCTTTTTCAGTCAGATCCAAGTTTGCTTGGACACATTCTGCTACCTTACTTTGAAGGTCCGCTGTAGGAGCTGCCGGAAGCGTTCTATAGTACTTTGTCCCCTAAATGTGCCAACATGGTGTTAATATACATTTGTCTATCCTGAACAATGACCACTCCACCTTTGTGGGTTTTATAATTTCTGAGGATCTGGATAAAGATAATAACGCTAAGAGAGATTGTGACACGTCACCTGTTTTGTTTCAAATTGAGATAGATCCTGTAACACAAGCTGATGAAAAGTTTGAATAAAGAGGTCTACAGGACCAGGAAGGGTACCAGTTAGACTTGGTGCTTACCACAGATCCATCCATACCACTACATGGAGTTTTAGAAGAATATAATCTAAGGCTCAATTTTCGAATAAACCTTTGAATTGAAATCCTACTGTCAAATTCCGAGTGGTGGGTACAAATGATAAACCTTGATTTAAGACTTCCAATTGGGCTTCGTCAACTTCACTAAGGATAAAAATTTATTGATGGATTTTATATAAAAAAATGTTTACTAAGTTGGGAGGTGACCTTGATTAATTTTTTGAAAATCAGTAAAGTGATATTGATTGGAGGATTTGGTAATAAGAGTAGTAGTTTGATGCTTTGGATGTGGGCATCCCGACTTTTTTCAACTTGCAGTAAAGATAGTCTAGCACTTCTAAGGACCTGTTCCGTATGGTATGGGGTGGCCAACACCAGTCCTTGAGAGCCAGAAACAGGCCAGGTTTTCAGGATCTCTCTCATGCGTATTCATTGTGGATATCCTGAAAACCTGGCCTGTTTGTGACTCTCGAGGACTGGAGTTGGCTACCTCTGGTATAGTAAGTAAAAGTCAAAATCCAGCAATATCAAATATTTAACTATCTTTATGATAAATTCTTTTGAAATTATTAAGTGTCAAAATGCATTTGGTGAGATGTAATTTTGCTTTTGGTATTTTTCACAGTATTGTCCTGATGAAGCCCTAAGGCAAAACTATTCTTTTCATCAAAGAATTAGTCATTGATTTAACAAGCTCTTTTGCTTTCATATAGAGATTGAGTACAGTGCTTTAGTTTCAATTATTCTAAGAACATAAGAACATGCCATACTGGGTCAGACCAAGGGTCCATCAAGCCCAGCATTCTGTTTCCAACAGTGGCCAATCAGGCCATAAGAACCTGGCAAGTACCCAAAAACTAAGTCTATTTTATGCTACTGTTGCTAGTAATAGCAGTGTCTATTTTCTAATCCTTTTTAAACACAGCTACACTAACTGCACTAACCACATCCTCTGGCAACAAATTCCAGAGTTTAATTGTGCATTGAGTGAAAAAGAACTTTCTCAGATTAATTTTAAATGTGCCACATGCTAACTTCATGGAGTGCCCCCTAGTCTTTCTATTATCCGAAAGAGTAAATAACTGATTCACATTAACCCATTCTAGACCTCTCATGATTTTAAACACCTATCATATCCCCCCTCAGCCATCTCTTCTCCAAGCTAAAAAGTCCTAACCTCTTTAGTCTTTCCTCGTAGGGGAGCTGTTCCATTCTCTTTATCATTTTGGTTGCCCTTCTCTGTACCTTCTCCTTCGCAACTATATCTTTTTTGAGATGTGGTGACCAGAATTGTACACAGTATTCAAGGTGCAGTCTCATCATGGAGTGATACAGAGGCATTATGACATTTTCCATTTTATTCACCTTTCCCTTTCAAATAATTCTCAACATTCTGTTTGCTTTTTTGATTGCCGCAGCACACTGAACCGATGATTTCAATGTGGTATCCACTGACACCTAGATCTTTCTTGGGTGGTTGCTCCTAATATGGAAATGTGATGCCCTTGGAGCGGTCTAAGACAGGAGGTAGGAGAACAGACCAGGCTGGAGTCTGTTCTGCTTTTCAACAGTTTAATTACAAAAAGTTCAGCAAGACAGAATCAAAATGGCTGCTTACCTCAGCGGAGTGACAATGGAAGAACAGTTTTTCCAAAAGAGCACAACACTCCATTACAGCTTCCTTCTCCCTAGGGCCTATCTAACTCTCTCAGGGCCTCACCTTTGTATTCCTTGCCTCGGGGAAATGTCCCCACCCGAGGATCCCTTTCCTGTCTGTCTTAAGGTGGACCAGGCCAGATAGCTGGAGCCGGTCCGTTAAGGCAGTCTGAGGCTCTCTGTCATATACTCTATCACATTCCCTCCCCCTCAGCTCAATCTTCCTTAGTTGAGTGCCTGCCTGTACAAGGGAGACTTCTCTAGAAAGGAAGTCTGCATTTATATTCACCTTCCCTGCTCTGTGTCGGACTTTAAAGTCAAATGGTTTAAGTGCCAGAAATCACTTCATTACTCATCCATTGGATTCTTTATTCCGAGCGACCCAGACAAGGGGTTGGTGATCTGTTACCAGCGTGAACTGGCGGCCCAGTAGGTAACGAAAAGCCTTCAAGGCCCATTTGACAGCTAAGGCCTTTTTCTCTATCGTTGAGTAGTGGCTCTCTCGGGGTAGTAGCTTCCTGTTAATGAAGGCTACTAAGTGTTCTTCGTCTCCTTTCTCTTGTGTGAGGACGGCTTCTAGCCCCACCTCTGATGCGTCTGTCTGTACTGTAAAGGGCTTGGTAAAGTCCGGACTTAGTAGAACAGGTTCTGAGCATATGTCTTTCTTTAAACCCTGGAAGGCTTCCTCTGCCTCTGCAGACCATCTAACCTTCTCTGGGGCTTTCTTTTGTAATAACATGTGAGGGGCTCCGCTTTTTCTGAAAAGTTTGATGTGAACCATCGATAGTAACCGATGAGGCCTAAAAAGACTCTCACCTTGCTCTTTGCCTGTGGGACTAGGACTCGGGTAATTGCTTCTATTTTCCGTGTCTATGGGTGGACTTTCCCTCTCCCAAGGGAGTATCCCAGATATCGTACTTCTTGACCCCCTAATTTACATTTCTTGGGGTTGGCTGTCAATCCAGCCTTTCGTAGACTTGTAAGTATGGCCTGTAATTGCCTTAGGTGTGTCTCTCAGTCTCCACTGTAAATGACGATGTTGTCAAGATAGGCCGCTGCATAACCCTGATGTGGGTGAGGTAAGCGGTCTACCAAGCGTTGGAAGGTAACTGGAGCCTCATGAAGTCCGATCGGCAGGACCATAAACTGGAAATGTCCCTTCGGTGTTGAAAAAGCCATCTTCTCCTTCGCAGTTGGTGCCAGGAGAACTTGCCAGTACCCATTTGTCAAATCAAGCATGGAGATAAACTGGGCAGTTCCCAAGCGTTCAATAAGTTCATCCACTCGGGGCAACTGGTATACGTCCAGCTTCGAAGTCTCATTGACCTTCCAGAAGTCAATATAGAACCGGATACTACCATCCAGTTTAGGTACCATTACAATAGGCGAGGACCAATCACTATTGGATTCCTCTTTTACAGTGGTCCCCAACCTTTTTTGCACCAGGGACCTGCTTCAAGCAAGACCATTTTTCCATGGCCCGGCAGGGCAGGGTGGGGCAGAGGTGTGGCTTTGGTCATATGGGGGCGGGGTTATGAAGGGGGTTGGATTTTAGTGCATACTTATCATTTAATTATGAAATTTATAATGTGAATGTGACTCAACTCACCATAGGTTCAGAATGAGTGGGAGCACCGGGCTTGTTTCCCTGGATCAGTGGGAGCACTGGGCTTGTTTTCCTGCAACAAGACGGTCCCATCTAGGGGTGATGGGAGACAGTGATACACGAAGTGTGTTCCTTATGTCCAGTCTACTCCGTAATCTCGTTTTTGTTGTTGTCATTGCAGAAAACCCAGTTTCACAAAGATAGGATGTTGGAAATGGAAGCAGAGTTTTCAGTGCTTTTATGGCAATCTCAGGATATTCTGCCTTGACTTTAATCCAGAACATTGGGAGATTTGCAATCTCAAGCAGTTGGTCTTCTTCAAGCACGGACAAGGTCGATTCACCTGGCTTGTTCACAAATGGGTTGTGAATCCATTCCTTCCTAGTTCGTGGGTCTTTTGTGGTTGGAAAGTAACGCTCAAACTCTACTGAAAGCTGAGATAGGTGATCATGCACCAGTTGGGAGAATGAAGGCTCAGGCTCGGTCTCTTCCAAAATCCCTGCTAATGTTTGAAACATGTCAAATATCCCTGTTCTCACTCGCCGTCCCCATACTTCGTTTGGCTTTGAATGCAGCAACTTTATCTGCCAACTTGAAGGCAGTTGTCATTCTCCCCTGAAGTGACAGATTAAGTTCGTTCAACAAGTTGAATATGTCACACAAGTAAGCAAGTTTTGTGACCCATTCCTTACTACTGAAATGTGCTGCAAGTGATTATTCTTTTTCTAAAAGAAATCTATGAAGCGGTTCTCGTAACTCAAATACTCTGGCCAGTGCTCTACCTTTAGAAAGCCATCTGACTTCTGTGTGTAAGAGAAGATGTTTCTGCTCTGTGTCCATCTCCTCACAGAGCTGCTCGAACAGACGTGAGTTAAGGGCATGTGCTTTGATGTGATTAACTTTAATCACATCTTGCAAAACGCTGTTAAGTTCAGGTGACATTTTTCGGCTTGCCAGCATTTCTCTATGGATGAAACAGTGCGTAGACTCACATTCAGACGCAACCTCTGACCCGAGTAGTTAAACCAGAAAGCCATCCAGTCATGGCAGCTGCTCCGTCCGTGCATATACCGACACAAAATAACCAGTTTAGTTTTCCTGATATGAAATCATCCAAAGACTTGAATAGTTCTGCATCTGTGGTGTTGGCTGGCAACAATAATGCACATAACATATCCTCATGCACATCCTCCTGAAAAATATATCGCACATAAACAAGCATCATTGCCTTGTTGTCAACGTTAGTAGACTCGTCAACCTGGATTGCGTACTATGGTGATGCATTAATCCTAACAATTGTACCTCGATGTCTTCTGCTATTTCATTATTTTGTCTAGTGACAGTGCTCGCTGAAAGAGGAACCTGTGCCACCTTTAACTGCAGCCTCTCCTAAAAGTTCATGGCAAATGTCCTTAGCGGCAGGCAGGATCAACTCTTCACCAATAGTGAAGGGCTTTCTTAGCCTTGGCAATGCAGTTAGCCACTAAGAATGATGCTCTCAGTGCAGACATATTTGTTGATGTGGTGGCCTTCAATAATTGCTTCTGTCCTTCGTGTTCACATTTTTTTCTTTCAAAAAACTCCAAAGGCTTATCTTTTGATGCAGGGTGCTTGGTCTGTAAGTGGCGAACCAGTTTTGAAGGCTTCATGGCCTGATTGTATAGCCAGTCGCCACATATCAGACAGAGTGGGCTTGGGGCCTGTGAATCGCCTGTTGCGATGAACCCATAATTTAAGTAGGACTCATTGTATTTTCTTTTACATGCAGCTTTTTTTTTTTTTTTTTTTTTTTTTTTTTAGCAGTCATGGAGTCTTCATCTGTCTCATCATTGGGTCTTTCTCCCTTTTCAAAGAAGCTCTCCAGCAATGTTTTTTTACTCATTTTACAAGGGTTTGAGGCGGAGGTGTAGTGGGCCCCTAACGCTGAAAGATGGCTACCGCTACTGATGACGGGCACTACTGAAGATGATGACAGCTTCTGGACATGTCCACTGCTGCTATTAAGGATGGCTGCTATGATTTTTAACTATTTGCTTTTTTTTTTTTTCACTTTTTTAACCAGCAAATCTGCTGCTGGGCTGCATCACACCGCAGGAGGGGAAAGAGGGCTGGACACATATGACGTTCTTGTCCCTGCTCCTGTCTGAGCAAATTCTGCAAGTATAGTAGCAGCACTGTACATTGAGCCTCAGTGTACAGCACTGCTACTTAGCAGCGCTATACACCAAACAGCGCTGTAGACCGGGGGGGGGTGCTGGCGGGACCTCTGTGTACAGCACTGTAGACGGGGGGTGCTGGCGGGACCTCTGTGTACAGCGCTGTAGACCAGGTCCATGCCAGGAGCCACGACACTGTGGCCAGATCGCCGACCCGCCCCACCGCACCCCAAATAATGTGCTGTGCCGGGTGCCGCGTCTACTGAGGCCAGTCCGCCGCCCCATCACGCCCCGCATAATGTTCTCTGCCGGGAGCCTGGGCCTTTTCCAGGCATAGTCGGGCAGCCTCTCCTGCCCTCCCCAGTCGGTCCTGCATCTGGGTCACATAGTCGGCCAAATTCCGCCCAGAATTGGGTTCCTCCTCCCAGGTCTCTCGTACTACATCCAGGATTCCCCGTGTTCTTCTACCATACAATAATTCAAACGGGGAAAACCCGGTCGAACTTTGAGGGACCTCTCGAATGGCGAACAGTATATATGGCAAGAGTAAGTCCCAATTCTTGCCATCTTCCGCGATGAACTTCCTCAATATCTGTTTGAGAGTTTTGTTAAAATGCTCCACGAGCCCATCAGTTTGTGGATGTTAAACTGATGTCCACAAGGTTTTTACCTGCAATAATATGCAAACTTGTTTCATCACTTTAGAGACAAACGGGGTCCCTTGGTCGGTTAATATCTCTTTGGGTAACCCCACCTGGGAAATCACCTCCACCAAGGCCGTGGTTATTGTATGAGTCTTCATATCTTGTAGAGGAATAGCTTCTGATTTCCTGGTTGCATAATCGCGAATGACCAGGATATATTTGTTTCCGTGGCTAGACCTCTCTAAGGGGCCTACCAAGTCCATAGCGACCCTCTCAAAAGGTGTCTCTATAATTTGGCATAGGCACTAGGGGAGCTGCGTGAGTTGCTGCCGGTCTGGTCAGCTGACAGGTAGGGCAGGACTGACAATAGTCCTGAGCGTGTCGATACAAGCCAGGCCAATAGAACTGGGCTAAAATCTTCTTTTCTCGTGTTTTCTCTTCCCCTAGGTGGCCCCCCAAAAGGTAACTATGGGCGAGCTGCAACACTTACTGACGATACTGCTGGGGATCCAAAAGCTGCTCAACTGTTTCGCCCTCCAGAATCCCCTTTACTACTCTGTATACTAGATTTTTCTTGAGTACAAAAAGGGGGGGGGGGGGGGCTGGCATTCGACCCTCCACCCCAGAGACTAATTCCCCATCTATTATCTGTATATTCTCCCGGGCCCCTTTTAGTGTCCCATCTTCTTGTTGGGCCCGCCTAAAATTCCCGGGGTTTCCCTCACCTATCCAGTCTATGGGTTGGGGAGCCCCCTCTAACTCCATGACTGCTCTAAAACTTGGGAATAATTATACTTTTCTATCCTACATTGTCTACGAGGCTTAGGTATCTTAGGATTATTAATATACAAGTCCATGTCTTCTAACAGAAAAACCTCTGGAAATGAGGTCTTTTCCTCGCTGAAGTCATCTGGGCCCCTCATGAGCCGGGCCCAAAGAGTCCCAAAGTCTGGATAATCTCGTCCCAGTAGCACTGGATATGGTATCCAGGGGAGCACTCCACTTTTACTGTCGCTTGTCCCACTGGAGTCTTCAGTAGGACCTGACTGGTCAGGTATTGTCTCTGGTCTCCATGTATACAAGCGAGGGTCACTGTCTGTTCATAATCACTGTGTTCTTTTTACCAGTTCCCTCCGAATGAGAGTTTTTACACTTCCCGAGTCTACTAAGGCTTGGGTCGAATTGCCATCTAGCCCACCGGACCCACGAAGGTTGTAAACCCCGAGCGGGGAATGTCCACAAACGAGCAGGAGTAAGGGGCCACCAAATTGACATCCATAAATTCATCCTCCACTCAATAGCAGTCCCAAGCAAAGTGCCCCCTCTCTCCACAGTTGAAGCAGGTCCATTTGGACTTCACTGCTTCTAGGTGTTTACTCGTTCCGCCCTCAAATCCCTCTAATGCATTATCAGGGTCTCGTGAGGTAGGGAGACTCTTCACTTCTCGGCCGATATAGCAGCTTAGGGTTCTGCCCCTCGATTCTCTTCTTCCTTTCTCCAAGCCCTTGATTTGGGAGTTCTTCTCTGCTGGAGTAAGCCCATGGCCTGTGTCTGCAGCATCCAAATAACTCTCTACTAGGGAAACCACATCCTTCACGGTCCCCGCTGTCTGTCGCCGCACCCATTCACACACTCGAGAGGGGAGAACGTCCACAAACTGTTCTGCCACGACAGTCTCCGCAACTTCAACTCCCCTTTTATTATCGGGTTCTAGCCACCACCAGCACAGGTCCTTTAATTTCTGAGCCAGAACCCGGGGTCTCTCTCCTGGTGTAAAGGTTACGCCCAGGAAACTTTTCCGATAAGATTCCTTACAGTCCCAGTCTATAGAGTACGGCAGCCTTGACCTCCTGATAGTCTTGGGCTTGCTGGTTGTCAAGGGCCAGGTATGTGGCCTGGGCCTCACCGGTTAAATGTGGGGCCACTCTCATGGCCCACTGGGACCTAGGCCAGGCCATGGCCTCTGCCACCCTTTCAAAGGTGAACATGAATGCTTCCGGGTCATCTTGGGGGCCCCATCTTTGTCAGCCGAATTTCCAGTGTTGCTGGGGTTGGACTCTGTTCCTTCCAGTGTGTACCCCATCGGTCCCTGGCACTGGGGTCCTTCATAGTAATTGGCCATTAAGCTGTGCTTGGGTTTCCAGGTGTTGCTGCAATTGTTGCAGTAGCTGCTGGTGCTGTGCATACTGGGTCTGAGCGGCAGCCCGGAGCTGCTGTTGACCCTCCACCAGGGCTTACAGTAGCTGCTCCATTTCTCAGAGAGGTTCCTGCAGAGGCTATTCTGAGCTCCTGCCCCTTCAAGACCGGAAACCTTTCCCCTTTTTCCAAACAAAAGAAAAGCCTGCTTCACCAGCTCTAACTCACTTCTTCTGTTCCCTGCCTACGGAGCTTCTCTCCTTAGCTGGTACCAACAAACAACAAAAAAAATCCTGTGTGGTTTCTGCTGCAGCCAGGCCCCCCCCCCCCCCCCCCCCCCCCCAAAAAAATATATATTTTTTTTCTGCTAGTGTGCGTCCCTGTCTGTGATGCTTAGAACAGGTAATCCTGCTTCTGCCATCATATGTGATGCCCTTGGAGCAATCTAAGACAGGAGAAGGTCAGAGAACAGATCAGGCCTGGAGTCTGTTGAGCTTTTCAACAGTTTAATTACAAAACGTTCAGCAAAACAGAATCAAAATGGCTGTTTATCTCAGCAGACTGACAATGCAAGAACAGTTTTTCCAAAAGAGCACAGCACTTCATTACAGCTTCCTTCTTCTCCCTGGGGCCTATCTAACTCTCTCAGGGCCTCACCTTTGTATCCCTTACCTCAGGGAAACACCCCCACCTGAGTATCCCTTTCCTGTCTGTCTTAAGGTGGACCAGGCCAGGTAGCTGGAGCTGGTCCGTTAAGGCAGTCTGAGGCTCTCTGTCGTATACTCTATCACAGGAACCTAACATTGTGTAACTATAGCGTGGGTTATTTTTCCCTATATGCATCACCTTGCACTTATCCACATTAAATTTCATCTGCCATTTGAATGCCCAATTTTCCAGTCTCAGAAGGTCTTCCTGCAATTTATCACAATCTGCTTGTGATTTAACTACTCTGAAATTTGATTTCCTCACTTTTTGTATTTCTTTCCAGATCATTTATAAATATATTGAAAAGTACGGGTCCCAATACAGATCCCTGAGACCCTGATCCACTGCCCACTCCCTTCCACTGAGAAAATTGTCCATTTAATCCTACTCTCTCTTTCCTGTCTTTTAGCCAGTTTGTAATCCACGAAAGGATATCTCCACCTATCCCATGACTTTTTTTTACTTTTCCTAGAAGCCTCTCATGAGGAACTTTGTCAAACGCCTTCTGAAAATCCAAATATACTACACTTACCTAACCTTTATCTACATGTTAACTCCTTCAAAAAAGTGAAGCAGATTTGTGAATCAAGACTTTCCTTGGGTAAAGCCATGCTGACTTTGTTCCATTAAGCCATGTCTTTCTATATGTTCTGTGATTTTGATATTTAGAACACTTTCTACTATTTTTCCTGGCACTGAAGTCAGGCTAACTGGTCTGTAGTTTCCCAGATCGCCCCTGGAGCCCTTTTTTTTTTTTTTTTAATATTGGTGTTACATTAGCCACCCTCAAGTCTTCAGGTACAATGGATGATTTTAATGATAGGCTACAAATTTTTACTAATAGGTCTGAAATTTCATTTTCGAGTTCCTTCAGAATCCTGGGGTACATACCATCTGGTCCAGGTGATTTACTACTCTTCAGTTTGGCAATCAGGCCTACCACATCTTCTAGGTTCACTGTGATTGGTTCAGTCCATCTGAATCATTGCCCATGAAATCCTCTGATACGGGTATCTCCCCAACATCCTCTTCAGTAAACACCGAAGCAAAAAAATCATTTAATCTTTCTGCGATGGCTTTATCTTCTCTAATTGACCATTTAACCCCTCGATCATCTAATGGTCCAACTGACTCCCTCACAGGCTTTCTGCTTCGGATATATTTTAAAACGTTTTTACTGTGAGTTTTTGCCTCTATGGCCAACTTCTTTTCAAATTCTCTCTTAGTCTGTCTTATCAAAGTCTTACATTTAACTTGCCAACGCTTATGCATTATCCTATTTTCTTCTGTTGGATCCTTCTTCCAATTTTTTAATGAAGATCTTTTGGCTAAAATAGCTTCTTTCACGTCCCCTTTTAACCATTCCGGTCATTGTTTTGCCTTCTTTCCACCTTTCTTAATGTGTGGAATACTTATGGACTGCACCTCTAAAATTGTATTTTTAAACAATGTCCATGCCTGTTGAACACTTTTAACCTTTGCAGCTGCACCTTTCAGTTCTTTTCTATTTTTCTCATTTTAGGAGAGTTTCCCTTTTTAAAGTTTTGCACAAGAGCTGTTGATTTTGCTTACTGTCCCCCTTCCAGTCATTAATTCAAGCAGTTGATTGATAAGGACGCACCAAACTAGAAATTGTTACTTGTAACCTACAAACACATATTAATGTTAAATCCATACCGCCTAATATGTTCCTAACATACAAGCTTAACTTACATGCATAGTTTATTGTATTAAATTGTTATTGTACTATGATGGCACATGATTAATTTGTAATCTATTCCACTCATATTTTTCATTATTGTGCCTTGCTGTAAACCGTTGTGATGGTTATTTAACTTAACGACGGTATAGAAGAGTTTTTAAATAAAAATAAATTAAAAAAATATTATGATCACTATTGCCAAGCAGCCCCACCACCATTGCCTCTCTCACCAAATCCTGTGCTCCACTGAGAATTAGGTCTAAAATTGCTCCCTCTCTTGTCGTTCCTGAACCAATTGCTCCATAAACTGTCATTTATTCCATCCAGGAACTTTATCTCTCTAGCATGTCCCGATGATACATTTATCCAGTCAATATTGGTTTAATTGAATTCTCCCATTATTACCGCACTACCAATTTGGTTAGCTTCCCTAATTTCTCTTAGCATTTCATTGTCCATCTCATCATCTTGACCAGGTAGACTGTAGTATACTCCTATCACTATAGTTTTCCCCCAAAACACAAGGGATTTCTACCCATAAAGATTCAATTGTGCATTTAGTCTCATGCAGGATGTTTATCCTGTTGGACTCTATGCCATCCCGGACATAAAGCGCCACACTGCTTCCCAGGTGCTCCTTTCTGTCATTGCGATATAATTTGTACCCCCGTTTAAACCTTGTCCGATTTGTTATCCTCCTTCCACCATGTCTCTGAGATGCCAATTAAGTCTATGTCATCATTCACTGCTATACATTCTAATTCTCCCCATCTTACTTCATAAAAGTCTGGCATTAGCATACAAACATTTCAAAGTTTGTTATTTGTTTGTATTTTCATTCTGCTTTTTAATTGATAGGGATAAGTTAGTTTAGCTCAGGTGAGTTTTTAGTTACAGGCACTTGGTCTACTTTTCTTATTATTGGAACCTCACTGTCGGGATGCCCTAATTCTAATGCATCATTAGTATCCTTTGAAGATACCTCCCTCCGAACCATGCGCTGCTGAGCGACTGTTGGCTTTCCCCTTTGTTCTAGTTTAAAAGCTGCTCTATCTCCTTTTTAAAGGTTAGCACCAGCAGTCTGGTTCCACCCTGGTTAAGGTGGAGCCCATCCCTTCGGAAGAGACTCCCCCTTCCCCAAAAGGTTCCCCAGTTCCTTACAAAACTGAATCCCTCTTCCTTGCACCATCGTCTCATCCACGCATTGAAACTCCGGAGCTCTGCCTGCTTCTGGGGACCTGAGTGTGGAACAGGGAGCATTTCAGAGAATGCTACCCTGGAGGTTCTGGATTTAATCTTTCTACCTAAGAACCTAAATTTGGCTTCCAGAACCTCCCTCCTACATTTTCCTATGTCATTGGTGCCCACATGTACCATGACAGCTGGCTCCTCCCCAGCACTGTCTAAAATCCTATCTAGGTGATGCGTCAGGTCTGCCACCTTCGCACCAGGTAGTCATGTTACCAAGCGATCCTCATGCCCACCTGTCTATATTTCTAATAATCGCATCACCAACTATGATGGCCGACCTAACCCTTCCCTCCTTGGAGACACATCCTTGGTGCGAAAGGACAATGTACCACCTGGAGAGCAGGTCCTTGCTACAGGATCCTTTCCTGCTGCACCAGGTTGATGCTCTCCGATCATGAGACCTTCTTCCTCCAAGGAAGCAGCAGGGCTGCCAGTCTAAAGTTGGGACTTGGCTACTATGTCCCTGAAGGTCTCATCCATATACCTCTCTGTCTGCCTCAGCTCCTCCAGGTCTGCCACTTTAGCCTCCAGAGATCGGACTCGTTCTCTGAGAGACAGGAGCTCTTTGCATAGCATGCACATGTACAATTTCTCACCGGTGGATAAAAAATCATATATGTGACACTCTGTTATTGTATGTGTTATCATTTTTGCTGGTTGACTTTTGTAAGAAATTTTTTGTATAAAATTAATAATTGAACACTTAGAAAGAAAAAAAAAAAACTAAATGGAAAATGAGGGGAATTTGTTGACTTGTGATTTGTCTTAACTGGGTTTCCTGTGGGATACCAGCAGTCTCTGAAGTCTTTTCCCCTTAATATAGAGATTTATAAAAAGAAATGGAAAAAAAATATATTAAAACGTGTTATAATTTTCAATAACGCACACAGCTATTTGGGATTTGATAATAGTTTTTTTAAATTTGAGAAAAATATTTTGGTGAGGGTAAGTTGTATTTTTTTTTTGTGTTTGTTTGGGTTTTTTTTTATCGGTCTATAAAATGGTAAAACAACCTTCATAAACTTTTCGGTCCAGTAATGTCACAGTAGAAAAATTGAAGTGGTAGTTTCCTGTCTATAACTGCTCTGTAGGGTTGTGCAGGCCAAAAAAGTTATGTGTTTGGTTTTTTTTTTCCACTGGGGTAGGTTCTCATCCAAATTCCATTTCATTGGGAGCTTTATTTGGTGATTTTTGGTTTCACAAACAGTGTGTGCTAGTCACAACAGCACACACAAAAAAGAAAACACTTCTTGTTATCATTTCTTTTTTAAAATGACATGAAACAACATAGACAGTCATTTCAAATGAAAGCACATTCCTATTGCTCTGTAATTTCTGAGTTCTGTCTTAGTTGAGTGGTTTTCTTTTGATAAAAACTATACTTAAGTGTTAATCAGATTTCCACTGTGTTTTGTGGTGGTGGATGGAGCAATTGGACACCATTGACACTGTGTAAATTATGCCTGGACTGATGAAATCATATGGACATGATGTGAAGCTTATTCTGAATGAGAAGATTTCTAGACTGTATTGCCTTAATAAAGAAACCATATTGTGCAAAATGTTTTAAAAGATTTCTTTATCTTTTTATTTTCATTTTTAACCATTTTTCTTTTCTGTTAAAATTAAGTGGAGCGAGCATGCACTCCTAAGAATATGGCAGTTTCAGTAAACAGTGATTTACTGTGAACCTCAGAACCAGTACAGTGATTTAATGCACCCCAAAATCTTTATTTTGGTCTTAGTGAAAATAAATTGAAGGTCTGTCAAGATAGCAAAATTGCTTACCTTGTAATAGGTGTTATCCCAGGTCAGCAGGATGTAGTCCTCACATATGGGTGACGTCACCAACGGAGCCCTAGTGCGGGAAAGCTTTCTGTCAAAGTTTCTAGAAACTTTTGACTGGCACTGTGGTGCCACTGAGCATGCCCAGCATGCTATGATATTCTCTGCCACAGGTGTCTCTCTTCAGTCTCGTATGTAGCAATAAGCTTTAGCAAAAATAAAATAATAAAAGGAATGTGTCCCAACTCCACGGGGTAGTGGGTGGGTTTTGTGAGGACTACATCCTGCTGTCCTGGGATAACACCTATTACAAGGTAAGCAATTTTGCTTTATCCCAGGACAAGCAGGATGCTAGTCCTCACATATGGGTGATTAGCAAGCTAGAGGCTGAGTCATTGTGTATTGAGCAACAGTGAAGTATTGTTTGTGAAAATGAGTCAGCCGAAGATCACAGCAGGTTGAATGTAGAAGGAGTTGGGATCATACTGGAAACAAGTTCTTTAAGACAGATTGTCCATAGGCTGAATCTTGTCGTCCTTCTTTGTCCAAACAGTAATGAGCTGCAAAGGTGTGAAGAGAACTCCATGTTGCTGCTTTACATACGTCAAGGATTGGCACTGAACGATAGTGTGCTACTGAGGGTGACATTGCTCTTACTGAATGTGCCTTTACTCGCCCTTGGAGAGGAAGGCCTGCTTTTTCATAGCAAAACTGTATGCAATCTGCTAGCCATTTGGATAGAGTATGTTTACCCACTGCTTTCCCTGGTTTGCTTGGATCATAAGAAACAAAAAGTTGATTGGATTTCCTGTGGACTCCCGTGCGGTTTAAATAGAAGGATAGTGCACGTTTACAGTCCAAGGTATGTAAAGCCTGTTCTCCTTGGTGAGAATGGGGCCTTGGGAAGAAAGTGGGTAAACTATGGATTGGTTCAAGTGGAATTCCTTAACTATTTTGGGAAGAATTTTGAATGTTTACGGAGAACCACCCTATCATGTAAGAATTTCGTGTAGGGGGCGTATG
Source organism: Rhinatrema bivittatum (assembly GCF_901001135.1). Classification (NCBI taxonomy): domain Eukaryota; kingdom Metazoa; phylum Chordata; class Amphibia; order Gymnophiona; family Rhinatrematidae; genus Rhinatrema; species Rhinatrema bivittatum. The sequence goes on along the minus strand of NC_042622.1, from coordinate 134,096,328 downwards.
TTACAAGTGCTTGTAACTCACTAACCCTTCTAGCTGATGTAATGGCTATGAGAAAGATAGTCTTCCATGTGAGGAATTTGAGATCACAGGAATCTATGGGTTCGAAAGGAGAACGCATAAGTCTTGTTAATACCAGATTCAGGTCCCATTCTGTGACTGGTGGCCGAATTGGTGGTTTAAGTTGAGTCAAACCTCTCATAAACCTACTGGCAAGAGGTTGAATGGAGATTGGTGCATCTCTTATCCTGTTATGGTAAGCTGAGATTGCACTGAGATGTACTCTTACTGACGAAGTCTGGAGGCCGGAGTCTGAAAGATGGTATAAATAGTCTAGTAGAGAAGTGATGGGGCAAGTAAAAGGATCAATATTGTTTTGTCTGCACCACAAAGTAAATCTCTTCCATTTGGAAGAATAGTTCTTTCTTGTGGAAGGTTTACGTGAAGCTATAAGCACTTGAGATACAGTGGTTGAAAGACTGAGTGGTTGTAAAGTCAAGCTTTCAACATCCATGCTGTCAGGGATAGGGATTGAAGGTTTGGATGGCGCAACCGACCCTGATCCTGAGTTATGAGAGTGGGAGCTATTCCCAGACGAATTGGATCCCTGATCGAGAGGTCTAGAAGTGTGGGAAACCATACTTGGCGAGGCCAATATGGGGCTATGAGTATCATGGACCCCTTGTCCTGTTGTAGCTTCACTAGAGTTTTGTTTATGAGTGGTATCGGAGGATATGCGTATAGTAGGCCTGAGTTCCAAGGGCGAGCAAAGGTGTCCTTGGCTGGCTGGTTCTTCTGTTTGTGTAGAGAACAGAAGTTGTCCTCTTTGTGATTCAGATGTGACGCAAAGAGGTCTATTGTTGGTTGACCCCAACTTTGAAATATACTGGTCGCCACTGAGGGATCCAGCGACCATTCATGTGGTTGGAACTGACGACTGAGTCGATCCGCCACTACATTGTGAATACCTGCCAGATAAGTGGCCCGGAGAAATATTGAGTGGTTTAGGGCCCAATCCCAAATCTGAGCAGCTTCTTGACAAAGGAGATACGAACCTGTACCTCCCTGTTTGTTGATGTACCACATGGCTACTGTGTGTCCAGTTGGATGAGAACAGTCTTGTGTGAAAGGCAGTCCTTGAACGCATGCAGTGCATAACGTATAGCTCAAAGCTCCAGGAAATTGATTTGGAAAGTTGCTTCGCGTTTTGTCCAAGTACCCTGGGTTTGGAGATTGTTTATGTGAGCACCCCAACCCAAGGTGGATGCATCTGTAGTTAAAGTTATCTGTGGGACTGGTTGTTGGAAGTGTAAGCCCTTGCGCAAATCGTCCTTGTTTACCCACCAGAGAAGAGAGGAACATAGTTGGTGGGTTACTTGGACTGAAGAAGGTAGTGGTTGAATGGCTTGGATCCATTGTGATCTTAGAGTCCATTGGGTTACCCTCATGGCGAGCCTTGCTAGAGGCGTGACATGAACTGTAGAGGCCATGTGGCCTAGAAAAGTTAGAAACTGATGAGCTGTTGCTTGTGTCTTTGAGTGAATCGAGTTTGCCAACAAGGACAATGTTTCTGCTCGATCCTCGGGTAGAAAGGCCTTTGCAAGGACGGTGTTCAGTTCTGCTCCTATGAAGTGGAGCAGGTGAGACGGTGTGAGATAGGACTTTTGATAATTGATGAGAGAGCCCATGGAGTGAAGTACAGCAATTGTTTGGTTGAGAGAAGTTATTGCTCCTTGGTGAGATTGACTTCTGATGAGCCAGTCGTCTAGATATGGGAAAACATGGACACCTTGTTTGTGCAAGTGTGCTGCTATTACTGCCAGACATTTGGTGAAAACTCTGGGAGCAGAGGTGAGTCTGAATGGCAGTACTGTGTATTGGAAATGTTGATGACCCACCATGAAGCGCAGATACTTGCGATGAGGAGGGAATATTGGGATGTGAGTGTAAGCGTCTTGAAGATCCAGAGGACAAAGCCAATCTCCTTTTTGAATAAGTGGGAGCATGGTGTCTAGAGAAACCATCCTGAACTTGTCTTTCTTTAGAAATTTGTTGAGATTTCTGAGGTCGAGGATGGGACGTAGGCCTCCTGTTTTCTTTGGAATGAGGAAGTAACAGGAATAGAATCCTCTGCCCTGCTGAGTCAGAGGTACTAACTGGATAGCCTTGGCTCTCAGAAGGGTGGATAATTCTGCTTGTAGATGAGTTAACTGAGATTTTTGCTGTGGGCAGAAACTCGGTGGAGAATCTGGTGGAATGGAGAGGAAATTTAGTTTGTAACCATGGGCGATTATGGAGAGTACCCCTTGGTCTATTGTTATTGTTTGCCAGTGTGTGTAAAAGTGGGATACTCTTCCCCCCACTGGAAGTTGTTTTTGAGGATTTAAAGGTGTAGCTTGTTCTCTGGCTTGAATCTCAAAACCCTGCCGCTGGGCCTGACTGAGGCGGAGGTTGCGTGCGAGGAGCTCTAGGTTGTCTTGTTTGGGAACGTTGTTGTTGAGGCCTAGTAGATCTACTCCTGGAAGTTTGGGAGTAGTATCTTCGTGGCCTGTAGTAAGAACGCCTAGGTTCCCTCTGGGGTAGGCGTCTTTGAGGTTGTGTGGAAGTATCCTGAGGCATTTGGGACAGCTGACGTAATGTTTCTGTATGGTCCTTTAGCTGTTGGACTGCTTCTTGGACCTTATCTCCAAATAAGTTGTCTCCCAAACACGGTAAATCTACAAGTTTTTCCTGGACCTCAGGCCTGAGATCCGAGGCCTTGAGCCATGCATACCTGCGAGCAGTAATTCCAGCAGCTGCAGTCCTGGAGGCAGTGTCAAAGCTATCATAAGCCGCTCTCACCTCATGTTTCCCTGCTTCTAGGCCTTTGTTCACTATGGCCTGTGCTGGTTCTGGAAACTGTGCAGGTAAAGAATTTGTGAATTCTTCCATCTGTTTCCATAAGTCTCTCTGATACTGTGTCATGTATAACTGGTATGCAGAGATTCTGGAATTTAGGATTGCAGCCTGATACACTTTTCTTCCCAAGGAATCGAGGAAGCGGTGATCCTTACCCGGGGGAGTTGAGGAGTGAGGGCGGATACGCCTTGATTTTTTCTGGGCAGATTCAACTACCACTGATTGATGTGGTAGTTGTGCCTTTTGGAAACCAGGTGCTGTCTGTACCAGATAAGTTGAATCCACCCGTTTATTTACTGGTGAAACTGTAGATGGATGCTCCCAGATCCGGTGTTGGAGATCTAAGAGCACCTCATGAATTGGGATTGCCAAAACTTGCTTGGGTGGATCTACAAATTGCAGGACCTCTAGAGAGTGCTGTCTAGTGTCTTGCTCTGCTTCCAACTTAAAAGAATCGTCATAATCTCTATAAGGAGATTTTGTGGTGGATTTGGGTGGTAGATGTATTCCTGATGGACCCGGCAATGGGTCATCGATAGGTGGCAATGGAGATGTCTGTTCCACTGGTTTTTTTGGTAAAGTGTCGATGACATCCTGATATCTTTGTTGTAGACGCTGGAAGAAAGCTAGATCTTGAACTTCTGGCTCTTCCAGTGGTGATTGCATCGATGGAATAGAAGTAGGAGTCGATGTCGAAGGTGGTTGCCTCGGTGTTGAAACTGCCGTCGGCGGTAACATTGGTATCGATGTCGAAGAGGTCGATGGCAGTTGTGCGTATATCTATGTCGACGCAGTTATTCTTGGTGTCGACATCGAGTCACCTTTTGTCCTCTGTGTGAACCTAGACACCGGCATCGGTGGACCCACCGGCATCTGCAAAGTTGCCGGCATCGATGCTGGAAGCATCGGCATCAACGAGCCCATCGGAATCAATTGTTGTTACATGAAAGCCTGTGATACCGCTTGTCTGATGATATCAGACAATTCCGGCGTTACAATTGATGGTACCAGAGCAGTTGTAAGCAGTGGCGGAGGCTGAGGTGTAAGATCCGGTGCAGAGCCCTGCAGAGGACCAGGTATCGAAGACCGGAGGATGAGGCCCAGGAGCCGATGTTTCCTCTGTCCGTGGCCGCTTCGCCGTCGATGGTGCCTGGGGAACGGGTTCAGATATCGATGGTCATAGATGTCGATGCTTGTGCTTTGATTTTTGAGGTTCGATGGATTTCGTCGAAGATGATGAAGGCGACGAATGATCCCCCGACGGTTCCGGGCAGGGTTTTTTAAGTAACAGGCGCTTAGTCGCTCCGGCCGGAGACGACTTCAATGATGTTGAAGGCGATGGGATGAGCTGAAGACGGAACAGATGTTCCATTTTCTCCAGTCGAGCTTTGCGGCCCTTCGGAGTCATCTCGGCGCATTGTGGACAATTATTTACATCATGTTTTTCTCCGAGGCACAGCACACATTCGATGTGCGGGTCGGTAATCGACATTTTTCGAGCGCATACAGGACATTTTTTAAATCCTGTAGCCATATTTCCAGTCGACAGCCGTCGAAAAGAAGTGAGAATTCGTGAGAGGAAAAATTTTCCTTCAGCAGGAAGGAAAAAATGAGAAAGACGTACTCACCAGCCGGTGAAGAAAATACCCCGAGAGATTTGTGAGAAGAATATCAAGAAAACTTTGACTTTACAGTCAAAAAGTGTGTTGAGAGAATCTCAACGGCTCCTATCCCGCGATGCCTACAGCAGCGCGGAAAGACGAAGACTGAAGAGAGACACCTGTGGCAGAGAATATCATAGCATGCTGGGCATGCTCAGTGGCACCACAGTGCCAGTCAAAAGTTTCTAGAAACTTTGACAGAAAGCTTTCCCGCACTGGAGCTCCGTTGGTGACGTCACCCATATGTGAGGACCAGCATCCTGCTTGTCCTGGGATAAATAACGTTCATAATATTTGCTAGTGGCTTGCCACAGCTCAATTTGACTTTTGCCAATGTGAGACAGTAGGTTGACCTGGACTGTCCCAATGCATTATACAAGACAAGCATCAGAGTTTTAAGTAGAAAGGAGACTAGGTATGGATTTGTACTTTGGGATCACCTGAAGTCTGATTTGTAGCACTGATATTCCTATGCTAAAGAAAACATCAAATGTCATTTAGGCAAGACTGTTCTTGACTTGTTATCTTTTAACTCTAGGCCACTGCTATAGCCATATACATATGCTTATTTTACATTTCCAGTAAAGATTACTTACAAATTACTTTAATTGAAAATAAGTGTTTCTTAAAAGCCAGCAGTTTGTTGGAAAAATTGTTTTCCCATAGTGTTAACATACTTGGAGTAAAATAGACCCAATCATTTGAGTATGCATTTGCCATAAAAGATGGTCTTTTAAATCTACTGTATATCTATTTCATCCCTAAAGACTGATTCAATTGACAATTATGATTTTCAAAAACTGAGAGAATTATCAAAATAGCTTGTTTGCTGTTTTCATTACAAAACACTCCATATTCATGATTAGAAATTAGAATTAAGTTTTGAGAAAATACCAAAATTGTGGCATATTGCCTGAAGCAAAATCTATTTGTAGGACAATGTATTTTTAATTACTGCATCTGATTGGTAAGTGCCCCCACTTTGCCACTCCTAGATTAGTAAAATAAAAATGATTGAATTGCTGGCAGTGATAAATATGGACAAGATGTAAAAATAATAAATAAGTTTTATTTGATTTTCTTCTTTGTGGGCAATTTTCACTGATCTTGAGCACCACTTATAAGTAGGTTTGTATTTGATTGAATTTTCAGTGTCTCTGTAGAGAGAGTAGTTATATAACAGTTCATAAGTCAATAAAAATGTTTAATGAAATTTTTTGCAGGCATGCTTAGCAAATGGGTTATGGCTAAACTATTTTCTTGTAATTACAAGAAGAAGAGGAAGAATTTCTTTTAACATCCATGTGCTGTGTTTGTGAGGTTGGGCACAGGCTCCAGAGAGTTGTGTTTATAATACAAGGTGCAGGCTGTAATAAGGGCCAGAACAGATGCCACTAAGGGTTAGTTAAAGCTGTCTCCTCTGATTGATCAGCAAAAATGCCTGTTAGTGTCTCCCATGCTGTTTCAATTGTAGCATCTTTCACCCATTTGGAGATGATGGCTCCTTCTTTTCTGCGAGCCGCTGTGATACATTCTGGATCAGCTTTATTGGACCCTCTGATGGGGGATAAAAAAAATAAAATAATTTATTTATAACATTTAATATATGAAACATGATTTTCAGCCTTTTCCAGTTTTAAGTCTACTAAATATTCTTATGAAGACAATTTTCAAAACAATTTATACAGGAAAAAGTGACCTGTTGAACAGCCATCTAAAAATTGCCTTCCCTCATTGCAGCTAAAAGTGACTTTTTAGCCAAATTAACAAGAGGCATTTTGTGAGGGGGCCAGGGAGGGCATGTTTAGGTCTGAGGAGGAAAAGTATGCACACAGACAGCCTTTTCAAATCTTCATGTATAATTTTCCAGCAAATATCTGTGTGCAGAAAAAGCAGGTGCAAGTGACTGTGTACTGTGAATCTGCAGCAAGTTTCAAAGCAAAAGTATATTTGCACATACTTTTTACTTGTGGAAAGCCAACAAATAAAAAGTATGTGCAGTCTTGGATACAATGCTGACAGTTTGAAAAATGCCCCCATGAGAGGCTAATTTAAAATAGTCTGCATAAATTTGCAGGCCATGTTGCACTCAAACACCAAATTTCTCTGTTGACAAGCAGGACTGAATTAGCCATGACACGTGGATTATGACATTCGACAGCACCAAATGGACCTATCTCACTAACTCAGTAATGAGCATCTGCAGGAATTCCTTATGAGCCCCTCATTCTTTATTTATCTGTGCTACTGCTTGGACATGTACCCTCTTTTTCTCGCTGAAAAATTGTTCCATTGGCCTGTGGCTTTTTTTTTTTTTTTTTAATAATTTAACAGACCAAAAAAGAAAAAGGTGTAGAACCATGTCAACATAACATATGCCCATTCCATAGACAAAAAGTGCCATATAGATAACATATAATACAAAAAACACAAATCAGAGAAAATACAATGCTACACAGCCCCCATAAACATACAGCAGTATAGAATACCACATCCCAACCCCCTGTAACTCAGCTTGAAAATGAAACAAAAAAAAGCATCCACAATCTATTTTTTATTACAAATATGACAGGTATGAAATAAGATACAGCATAGATAATCGATTAAGTGTTTCCTTAAGGAAATCTAATCCACATCTTCCTGACTACCTGGTATTTAGCAGACAAAAGTTCCAGTTCCCTCCCGAATTCCTTATACCTATCTTTGAGCCTTCTTTCAAAACAGTAACACACTCCTACCTACAACCAAGAGCCTCAAAATATTCAAGTTGTCAAATGTGTCCATCTGAAAGGGCCAATAAAGAAATATTCAAATATCATCCAGTAGGTGTATCTTACAAATAAATGATATAGTTTTCTGAACTGGTGCCCAAAAATCTTTGAGAACTGGGGGGGGGGGGGGGGGGGAAACAATCTATGGGAAACAGTATTCTTCTGACCACACGCCCTCCAGCAAAGATCCGACCTGGGATTATCAAATACCTTTAAACAAGAGGATTAAAATAAGCTCACATTAATATTCTATATAGTGTTCCATGACATCCATTGGTAAAATGCATTTCCAAAGCTCTGACAAAATAGACTCCCAATCCTCTTGTCGCGGCTCCTGCCCCAGTTCCTTATTCCACATTTGCATCACTTTAAGAGGGTTAAAGTCATCCCATTGAAGAGCTCTATATATTTTAACCTGTCCCTTTGGATTTTTTTTTCTTTTTTAGAAAAATTCTTTCCACCATTATAGATCCTCTAATCAATGCCATTCATGGCAGTGGCTTAGTCAATACATCCCGTAGTTGAAAAAAAATGCACAAAAGGGGAAAGGATTCTAAATTAAAGTGTTTGCATCTCTGCCCATTTACAAAAAGCTCCCTGCACAAATAACTGAGAAAAGATCTTCAAAGATGAGTCACAAAGCAAATGGCAAGCAGCTGGAGACAATATTTGACATATTTCCTCATAGTCCAAAATAGGGGATATCCCCAGCAGGTGATTACCACCTGCAGGCTTCGAATAGGCCCGCCACCCCTCGTAGCAATCACAGATCAAAAAGACTTGCAAGAACACCCAGGGGAACCAACCCTTCCCACTGCCTAACTCTTTCTGCTCAGACTAGCTCCTAGAGAATTCCACTGAGCGAGAATATTAAAGAGTTGCTTTATAATAATCAGAAAAATTAAGCAAACTGATGCCCCCTTAGTTTTAGCCTGTTGAGGGACATGCAAACTGATGTGTGCCACTCTACTCACCCATACCAAATTCACCACTTTCTTATTCAAACGGGCCGATTCAGTAAAGTCCACGGGAGAGCGGACAAACGCCCGCTCTCCCGGCGCGCGCACAGGCCACTTGCCTGTGCGCGCGATTCTGTATTTAAACTAGGTGGTGCGGTAGAAACAGGCAAAAGGAGGCGCTAGGGACACTAGCGCATCCCTAGTGCCTCCTTTTAACCCGGAGCGGCGGCTGTCAGCGGGTTTGACAGCCGATGCTCAATTTTGCCGGCGTCGGTCCTCGAGCCCGCCGACAGCCATGGGCTCGGAAACTGGACGCAGGCAAAATTGAGCGTCTGGTTCTCGGCCCGACAGCTGCTGGCCCATTTAAAATGTTTTTTTTTTCTTTTTACTTTTTTTACTCTTTGGGACCTCCGACTTAATATCGCCATGATATTAAGTCGGAGGGTGCACAGAAAAGCAGGTTTTACTGCTTTTCTGTACACCCTCCGGCAGAAACTAGCGCCTACCTTTGGGTAGGCGCTAATTTCTGAAAGTAAAATGTGCGGCTTGGCTGCACATTTTACTTTCTGTATCGCGCGGGCATACCTAATAGGGCATCCGTCGGAGCACACTGTACTGTATCAGCCTGTAAGTTAGTAGAAGCAGCATAGTGAACAGTGTCCTTGGTGACCAATTCATATGAATCACGTTAACTCTACCCAGCCAGCTCAGCAGTAATTTTCCTTTAACAATCTCACCAAGGAACAATAATTTAAATTTTATTTCTTATGCTTTTTGGCCCTTCAAAGCAAATTACATTCATTTCATTTCTCTGTCCCCAAAGGGCTCACAATCTGTTTGCACTTGAGGGGACGTGACTTGCCCAAGGTCACAAGAAACAGAAGTGAGATTTGAACCCTGTTTTGTAACATGCTGCTCTAACCACTAGGCTGCTACTCCACTCTGATTTATATAGATCCCCTAAATTAGCAGACAGACAAACCCCCAAATACCTAAAAGCAGTGATATTTTATTTTAATGGGCCTCAAAGCCCTTTTGAAAGATTAGAGAAAATCAGTGCAGTTAAAAGCAGAAGTTCAGATAGTGGATATTAATCTTATAACCTGCAAATAGATATTATACAGATCCACATGCCAGTACGGGGAGGCAGCCAGTCTGTAGAAGTCTGTTTGCTCCCAAGCAACAGCAGGTCTCCTACCTGTCTGTTTTTGGGCTGTGGGATTGGTCTAACTTACACAACTCCATCACTTTTCTTCACTTGTCACACATAAGATATGCCGTTCTAGGTCAGACCAAGTCTAGTATCCTGTTTCCAACAGTGGCCAATCCAAGTCACAAGTACCTGGCAAGTACTCACAGCTGCTGACAATGTGTTAGAGAAGCCAGCAAGTAAAAGACATTTTGTTTAGTGTGGATCCTAGAAGGGGCTTTGTCCATATTGCCTTTTAGGTGGAGTGAGGACTCAAGAAAGGGTCCTGATGTAAAGTATTGTGGGATGATTAGTGTTACTTGCCCTTAATACCACACAGGCTTTATATTTACACTATTTACTCTGTCCTGGACACCTGCAGCTACACAATTATGCTCCCTAGAGATAAAACACACCTAGGGATTTATGTTATTTTCAAATAGCCCTCTGACTGAAGACTTATGACTTGATAGCATTCAGTGCCAGAGAGAAGGGCCATAGCTTGGTCAGAGATGACATATCTTCACAATGTTATGGGCCAATGATTTGTAATAGGTGCACTATTATCTTTGCAAGGCTAGAGAACGCATTGGTCTCCAACAGAGAGAAGACATAGCTACTGCACCTCTAGCCAACCATTTCTATACCTATTCCACCAGACTATATGGAAGTAAACACTAGCTAGCTAGTGGCCAGCTCCCACACTGGCCATGTACCCAACAGTTAGCTAAGAATATGCTCTCTGGATAAGGCAACTGTAAGTAAGGAGCTTCCTGTTTAGCCCTTCTGTCTTCCTTGGGAGCATACATTCAGCTTTTGGTTGTATGCCGTAGATCTTACCTGCCAGAAAAGTGCCTACTTGGAATGACCACTGGCACTCTAGCATGCAAGGTCATGTGGATCTCAAAACTTTCACCTAGTGAACCCTTAAGAGAGAAAGCACACAATAAAAACAGACAAGCAGAAAGTGTTCTTTCAAACCTGTGACCACTTTATTACACAACAAATGTCAACAGATTGAAAGCAAGTCAACATCTTTGGTAATCACATTATGCAAGGACAAGACCTGTAATTGCACATGACATTGTAACTGAAATGAACAGCACATTGGGGCGGATTTTAAAAGGAGCGCGAATAGCCTACTTTTGTTTGCGCTCCAGGCGATTTTAGTAGATACGCGCGGAGCAAGGCTATGGATTTTGTATAGCCGGCACGCGCCGAGCCGCGCAGCCTACCCCCGTTCCCTCCAAGGCCGCTCTGAAATCGGAGCGGCCTCGGAGGGAACTTTCCTTTGCCCTCCCCTCACCTTCCCCTCCCTTCCCCTACCTAACCCACCCGCCCGGCCCTGTCTAAACCCCCCCCCTTACCTTTGTCGGGGGATTTACGCCTCCCAGAGGGAGGCGTAAATCCCCGCGCGCCAGCGGGCCTCTTGCGCGCAGGGCCGCGACCTGGGGGCGGGTACGGAGGGCGCGGCCACGCCCCCGGACCGCCCCGGGCCGTAGCCACGCTGCCGACACACCCCCGAAACGCCGCGAAGACCGGCCCCGCCCCCGACACGCCCCCCTCGGAGAACCCCGGGACTTACGCGAGTCCCGGGGTTCTGCGGCGCCGGTAGGCCTATGTAAAATAGGCTTCCCGGCGCGCAGGGCCCTGCTCGCCTAAATCCGCCCGGTTTTGGGCAGATTTAGGCGAGCAGGGCTCTGAAAATCCGCCCCATTGAGTGTAGGCCTCTGCATACATTGTTACAAATGCCAACATTCCATATACAGTATTAGCATCTCATCCTTTTGCACAATCATGATTACAGCAAAGAACATAGGAAGCAAGAGTGGCACCCCAGTAGCTACAGTACAGCTCTAATGTTAGAGCTGATAGCAGCACAACTATGTGATATAAACCAAAAGGCGCCCAGACGGTCCATGTTGAAAGAGCACACTCAAAGCAGGGGACAGCCTAAGGGCCAAGGCAGCAAAGGTTAAGTAGCAGGACCAGGACTGGAGAGCACAGCATGGAGACAGGAGTTTCAGGAGAAGACCCAGCAGCATGGAGGCAGGAGCACCAGGAGAAGACACAGCAGCATGGAGGTAGCAGCAGGATGAGCTGAGAAGAGCCAAGAAAAACATCAGTATCAGGAGATGAGATGATGTGAAGAGGCAGCAGCTGGACCATGAATGGAGACCGCATCAAGGAGGCTGGTATACGGGCAGAGCATTAAGAAGGGCTTTAGAACTAGGCAGCAGGACAACAGTGGCAGACAGTTGACTATCCCCTTCAGGAACCAGCACAGGAACTCTGTAATGAAAAGGAGCCCAGCAATCTTCTTTCATCTAGCTGGCCCAGGAATTCTGGCCAGAGGCCCAGCCAGGCTTGTTCAACAAGCCTTGTTTCTAGGCATTACAGGGCATCAGTTGTGAACATTCATGGCCCTTTGCCACATCGTGGCTTGCCACTTGGGGGTCTATCCCTGGGTTGTCTGTCAGGCCAGGCACTACTACATGGCATAGCGTCTTGGGATGCTGAGGAAGGCACTGGTGGAACTCCGACAAATTATAGACATTAATACAACTTGTTTTGTAGGACCAATACGCAAAGAGTCTATATCAATCAGACCCACCATGGTAAGGTCACATTGCTTTATTTATAAATCTCAAATATTTTTAGTATTTTTCTCCTTTTTTATTTTTTTTGAGTAAAATTACTTCATGCTGCCACGGGAACTTCAATGTAAATAGTCTGATTGATAGATCTATTCCAATGCTGTAGATAAATGCTCCAAATGTAAATATACAATCTCTACATCAATGATACTTATCCATTAGAAAGAGCAAAGTCCTGATACTTATCTCATTAAAATAGCAAAGTCCCGACGCGATCGTGTTTCAAACCTAACGGTCCTGCTTCAGGGGAATCATCTACTCCAAATCTTCCACAGTCAATCTTCCCTTTATGGCATCAACGGTGGCTTCTTAAGATACTTTCTCGGCGGGCTGAATTCAGACTCGCAAATTCAAAAACATGGCGTACAAACAGGGCTTTTAACCCTCCTCCGGATGTGACATCAAACTTCCAAAAGTTCCCAATATGGTCGTCTCTTCTCCCGTATAATGATATGTAGAGAGAGTCTCCTTTAACAAATGGTCTTCAATCAAGTCCGCATGATATTTATTCCGGAAATGGCAATCAAGCCTTTCAAAAGTTCCCAATGTGGTCGTCTCTTCTCCCGTGTGATGATATGTAGAAAGAATCTCCTTTGCAATTGGTCTTCAATCAGGTCCGCCTGATATTTATTCCGGAAATGACAATCCAGCCCAAGGGCAAGTTATGTCTCATGATCTTCGACCAGGGACACTTGAAAGTCCCAAAAAGGAGAGAGTTTTCAAACAGGTCATAGCTTGTTAAATCAAAAAAGCCTGCAGACAGATATTCTTCATTGTTATGAGATGGAGAGGAAGTCACGAGGAATATGCAGATATTTCCAATAAATTCAACGGTAAATCTGAAACTATTCAAATTAATGTATACCAATTAATTTTTCTCATTGAGCCCCTGTGGATGGGCTGACTGCAATGTAAAAATCCAGTAATGTTCCCGTTGATTTAAGCGTATTTGGATATCTCCTCCTCGTGTCCCCTGGTACAGTTGTTCTAAAACCAGCCATTTCAGATCCACAAAGCTATGATGAACTTGTAAACAGTGTTGGACAAGAGGTGCTGTTAATTTAGAGGTTTTAATACAGCTTCGGTGTTCAATCAATCTGGTGCGAATCTTTCTCTTCGTATGCCCTACATATACCAGATCACAGGGGCACTGTATAACATACACAACACATTCTGAATCACATGTTGTGGATGACACCAAATCTACTGTAATGTCCAATGTTGGAGATTTCCACTGATGTCCTACTATGGTCTGTGCACACATGTCACATCTACCACAACTTTGATGACCTCCTCCTTTAGGGCTTAGTGTGAAGAGTCAAAAGCAGACCTGACAATAAGATCTCTGATGTTCTGTGCACATGAATACGCAAATCTAGGTGCGTGCTCAAAAACTTTATGTAGTGCTAATATATGCCAATGTGATTTTATGATCTGCACTACTTCATTGGTGTATGCTGAATACTTCATAACACATGTCAAGTTCTGATAAAACGGTTTCTGTTTATACTTGAGTAGTAAATCTCTGTTAGCAAACAGAGCACGCGTGAAGGCTTTATTAATAACCGATTTGGGATATCCCTTCTGGAGAAATCTTATCTTTAAATCGGATGCTTGTTACTGGAACTCTCCTTTGTTCGAACAGATCCTGCGTAATTGCGCGGCCCTCATTCTTATTTCCTCATTGGCGCGTTCCTCAGGGGCATCCCCCTGTGATGTCATGCTGCCCGGATATTTAAGCCTACTGTTTATTGCTAGCCGTTAAGTTAGCAAGGGAGATTCTTACGGATGGGATTCGCTCTCCGTACCCAGCTACTCTGCCTTCCAACTTCTATTGGACTCTTTCTGCTAACAGGGTACCCGCTCCTCGGGGGGCCTCTTTGCTTCTTTCAGGTCGCTGTCAGGTAACTGGTACTCGCTCCTCGAGGGCCCATGTTCCCTGACCCGCTGCCTGTATCCAGCTCCTTTCCTACTTGGAGGAATTCGCTACAGACACCATCAGTGAGTACTACTATCATCTACTTCTCAGAGCTGTCTCCCTGGAACCAGGTACTCGCTCCTCGAGGGCCTGCCCCCGTTCCAGCACCAGTGCCATCTCTTACGTAGAACCGCTGTGAGAGTACTTTGCCAACAAGCCTCTCTACCTCCAGGGATCTAGTACTCTCTCCTCAAGGGCCAGCTCTCCCTATCTCAGGGCTTCTCCATACTTGGGATCTGTGAATGTTCGATTGTACTCACTTTCTCAGTTCTCTCCACTACAGCACTGCTGGCGCATCCTAGCCCAGCCGCGCTACATCTTCTACTCACTACTGCCGGCTCTGGTGGTTTCTCAAACTGTCTCATAAAGAACTATCTGTGTTTGTGTGTCCAGAGCTGAGCCTGACCTGTGGCCCCTCACGGGACTTCCCCTCATGGGCGTGGTCAGCTGCTACAGTGTCCAAGGGTCCACCCAAAACCTCACTAACTATATAACAGTATCTAAAGACTGGAGGGTGGCTAATGTAACCCCAATATTTAAAAAGGGCTCCAGGGGTGATCCAGGACACTATAGACTAGTTAGCCTGACTTCCGGGCCGGGAAAAATATTGGAAGCTATTCTAAAGATCAAAATCACAGAGCTATAGAAAGACATGATTTAATGGAACACAGGGGCAAGGGAAGTCTTGCCTCACAAATCTTCATTTTTTTTGAAGGGGTTAATAAACATGTAGATATAGGTGAACCGGTAGATGTAGTAGATTTGGATTTTCAGAAGGTGTTTGACAACATCCCTCATGAAAGGCTTCTAAGAAAACTAAAAAGTCATAGGATAGGAGACGAGGTAGATTACAAACTGGTTAAAAGATAGGAAACAGTAGGATTAAATGGTCACTTTTCTCAGTGGAAACAGGTAAACAGTGGAGTGCCTCAGAGATCTGTACTTGGACTGCTGCTTTTCAACATATTTATAAATGATCTGGAAAGGAATATGACAAGTGAGGTAATCAAAGTTGCAGATGATACAAAATTATTCAGAGTAGTTAAATCACAAGCGGATTGTGATAAATTGCAGGAGGAACTTGCGAGACTGGAAAATTTGGCATCCAAATGGCAGATGAAATTTAATGTGGACAAGTGCAAGGTGATGTATATAGGGAAAAATAACCCATGCTACAGTTACACAATGTTAGGTTCCATATTAGGAGGAAAACGATTTAGGTGTCATAGTGGATAATACATTGAAATCGTTAGCTCAGTGTGCTGTGGCACTCAATAAAGCAAACAGAACATTAGGAATTATTAGGAAGGGAATGGAAAATAAAATGGAAAGTGTCTTAATGCCTCTGTATCACTCCATGGTGAGACCACAATGTGGAGCAGAGAAAAAGGTAAAATTCTTCCCACCACGATGGAATTTACTCCAGACATCAATAAGCTCAAGATCTTGCAAAGTAGTCTGCAGAAACGTAGAAATCCCCTTTCCATAATGCCAAAGAGAATATTTGCTATTCCTATCGAGTACCAGATTAAGAATAACATAATTCCCACCCATCAACAAAACTCCTTTACTCTCAGGGCCAGATTTTCAAAGGGGTATGCGCGTAAGATACGCGCGTACCCCCTGAAAACCTGGCCCAAACACCCCCTGCGCATGCCGAGCCTATGTTGCATAGGCTTCCGGCGTGCGCAAGTCCCGGGGCTTTCCTGGGGGGGGGGGGGGGGAGCGCGTGCCACGATCCGCGCGTCATCGGGGGGCGTATCGAGGGGGCGTGACACGTTCAGCGTGTCATCCAGGGGCGGCGGTGTGGGCATGGTTTCAGCCCGGGGGCGTTCCGGGGACATGGCTGCGGCCTCCGGACCAGCCCCCGGACCGGAACATGGAGCGTGGCAGCCGGCCAGGCGCGCGCAAAGTTACGCCTGCTTCGAGCAGGCGTAACTTTCGTGATAGAGGTGGAGGGGGGGGTTAGATAGGGCCGGGGGTGGGTAGGTGGGGGGAGGGCAAAGGAAAGTTCCCTCCGAGACCGCTCCGATTTCGGAGCGGCCTCAGAGGGAACGGAAGCAGGCTGCGCGGCTCAGCACATGCAGGCTGCCAATTTTGGGGAGCCTTGTGCGCGCCGACCCCGGATTTTAATGGATAAGCGCAGCTACGCGCGTATCTATTGAAATCCCGCGTACTCTTTTCTTAGTACCTGGTGTGTGAACAAAAGTACGAGTCTGCGCAGATTTATAAAATCTGCCCCTCAGTGTAAAGCAATTCAAAAACAATATGAAAAAATTGTAGACCATTCATTAAGGGGTACATTTTAAAAGACAGCGTGCACGCAAACAAAAGTACACTGGATTTTATAAGATACGACCGCCCCTTTTTGCAAGCCGCGGGACTTACGTGCGTCCCGGAGCTTGCGTGCACTGCCGAGCCTATGCAAAATAGGCTCAGCGCACGCAGGGGTTTTTTAAAAGGGTTATGCGTGTACCTTATGCACGTAACCCTTTTAAAATCCGGCCCTAAGGGTGTAAACATTAAGCATGGTAATTAATATACCATTTAATCTTCCCCTAAGAAATACTTCAGAGTCCTGAATTATCTTGTCATGGTGAAAATGGACATTTTTCCCAATCAAAATTGCAACACCTCTTAGTTTCTTCCCCTTATAGAAGGCAGAAAAATAATCTGACACCCAGGGGCATTATATTTCTCAGTAATATCAGGCTAGTATGTCTCCTGGAGAAAAACATCCATCTTCAGTTGTTTCAGTCTATGGGCCAGTGTTTTCCCTTTTAATCAGGTGGTTCAGGCTCTTAATATCCCTGTTTTAAAAACTAACCATCAAATATGGGAACACATACCAGTTGACTTTCACTATCTCCCCCTCCCATTCTATTTGCAATCATTAGTATGCACAGTAAAAAAAAAATAATTTTTTTTGAAAATCCTTTCCCTCCTTTCCCTCCCCCAACACCTTCCACCCTCCCAAATCATTAAAAAAAAAAATCCCACCTAGCAAGCTGGCAAACCTTGCTTCCCAGCATATCTCTCAAGTAGAAATTAAAATAATTAATCATATTATCCTATTCACCCCCTCCCCATCAGAAATACCACACAAGTAATGTATGTCACACTTTACAAGTCCTAACAAATTGCAAAAATCAAAAACATCAAACATCTGCAGTGAAAATAAGAATAACAGTCTTAAAATCCTACTTAATTAACATTAGCCTCAGAAGCAGCACATTCGAGAGTAAGAAAAAGAGAGTGCAAAGAGAGAAACTCAACCCACCTCCCTTTCAAACAAAACACCCATGCGGTGTTTTATCCTGAAAAAGAAAAGAGCCATGTTAGCAAGGGTTCTGTTAAAGATAGCAGCAAATTTCATTGAGTCTCAAGTTGGTTCAGACTAAACACCATAGGTCAGTGAGAGACCTGCTGAACTCAGCTCTCCGTCTTCATACAATGTTGGGGAATCCAATCTCCTGCCTTTGAGGAACCTGGCAGCTTTACTCACACTGGAACATCTGGATGAGCTGGAAGCCACACAACTTAGGCTCTCATTTCCCACTTGGATGGCAGCAGGTTCTGAACAGAACAGGAAAAAGGCTTTAGCGGCAGCAGGAGAGAAAAAGGTTTTCTGCGCTCCATAACACAAACTGAAAGTTTTGCAGGGCACAGCAGGTTAAAATGCAAATATCTCTCATATAGAACCCGCTTAACCTCTATACATGTCGCCTTCTTGTGCATCGGCACTAAAATCAGGAAAGATAAACACATGGTGATCCTTATAGTGCAAATGATCACCTTTCTCACCACTCACTCCTTGGTCTGGTAGGAGTGGAATTTTATTAAGATGTTACAAGCTCTGTTACATCCTGAGACACCTTGAGTGTTCTATGTGCATGATCCATTGCAAAATAAGGGGCTGTCTCACCTGATGATAGGACTTCCTGCAACAACTTTTTCAAGAATGAGAAGATATTTCCTTCTTCTCCCTTGGGGATTCCCAAAAGCCACATATTGCTCCGCCACAATCTATCTTCCAAATCTATGATCCTCCCCTTTAAATTTGCAACTCCCAGTCCTGTAGGTCTGAGACCCATTGCTCCAGCTCTTCAACCCATGGGGACAGCTTGGACAACTATTCATTAATTGCTGTCATCAAAATTTTCAGAGTTTGAAGGACTTTGAACAGATCATCTCTCAGGGCTCAGATCTCCAGAAGAACCTATAAGGTCTGTGGGCTCTGTTGACGTAGCCAATGCCATTGACACACAAAGCTTCTGATAAGTCTCCATCATTAAAGGATTCTCATTTGACACTCCCCTTGAACTGGGAGGACAAAGAGGGGATATGTTCATGGTTCCGTTTTCCTTCTTGGCAGAAGAAACACTTAACCCCGTCTCATCTCTTCTTTCCAGACCCTAGACTTGCCAAGCCTTTAGATACGGAAGTTTAGACCACAAAGCCATTATCTACCTTGCAGCTAAAATTCCAGATCCAATCTGTTTAGTGGTACCCTAGATCACCCTAAGGGCCTAGGAGGAGGCTGCATGGAGTCTGGTGCAGGCATCTGCCAGGAGGATGATCCTATTATCTTTGAGAAGGATGTATCTTCTCTAACTCTGGCCCAGAGGGCACAGCAGTCAGTAGATCAGATATCAGAACTGATGAAGAATTTCTTTACCTCTTTGATGGTCAATGTCAAGGATAACACCCTTCAATTATTCCTGTCAAAGATATCAGATTTATTTCTGCAAGAAGGAGTCCTAAACTCTTCCATGCCATGGGACATTCTATTAGCAACCCTGGTTGTGGAAGTCTGCCACCCTGCTCGTGCAGACCTTCCCCTTCCGTTTTGGAGTCCAGCCAACATTCGGGTCGATACAGTAAGGCCGCGGTAAAAACAGTGTGGCAGTGTCAGGCGCACCCTTCCTCCCCACACCCACAGTTCTCTAGACCTAGCGCCTGATACAGTCTTCTAATCGCATGCAAATGCATGCCGCGGCTGTGAGGCGTTAGGGAAGGGTTATGCCCGCGCAACCCATTTTACTGTATAGGTGCTTAATACAGTGCCTATACAGTAACCTGGGTGCACTGGTACCTGTCATTTCAAATGACATTTGAAATGACAGGCACCAGGAAGTGTAAAAAGTGTAAAAACCCCAAAACCTGTGTGTTATATAAAAAATATTTAAAAAAAAAATAAAAATTTTAAATACCTGTCGGAGGGCCGGGGGTCCAGGCGGCGGCGAGAAGCAAAAAAAAGCGGCATCCGGGATCCGGGGGCAGCAGCGGGGGGGCAGCAGGATCCGGGAGCGGCGGGTAGGTAGCAGCGGCAGCAGGGGGGGAGCGGCATCCAGGATCCGGGGGGAGCAGCGGCAGCGGGGGGGCAGCGGGATCTGGGAGGAGCAGCGGCAGCGGGGGGGGCAGCGGGATCCGGCGTGTTCAATCGGGCGAGCGGGTAGGTGGCAAGAAAAGATGGCCGCCTGCACGGGGAAAGCGTGCAATTGGCCGCTGAAGACGTGACGTCACGACGTTTGGCGGCCAATTGCACGCTTTCCCCGTGCAGGCGGCCATCTTTTTTTTGCCACCTACCCGCTCGCCCGATCGAACACGCCGGATCCCGCTGCCCCCCCGCTGCTGCTGCTCCCCCCGGATCCCGCTGCCCCCCCCGGATCCCGGATGCCGCTCCCCCCCTACTGCCGCTTTTTTTGCTTCTTTGCTGCCCCCCATCCCCCCGCTGCCGCTGCTGCCCCCGGATCCCGCTGCCCCTGCTACCTACCCGCCGCTCCCGGATCCCGCTGCTGCCCCCGGATCCTGGATGCCGCTTTTTTTTTGCTTCTCGCCGCCGCCTGGACCCACGGCCCTCCGACAGGTATTTAAAAAAATTGTTTTATTTTTTTATGCTGCCCCCGGATCCCGCTGCCCCCCCGTAGCAGGCCCGAGCCTTGCTACTTTTTCGGTTTTTTTTTTTTTTTTGCTTCGGGAGGAGGGGACCGGACAGGGCTGCAGGAGACCGGACTGGGGCTACACCGGACGGCTGGACTGGGGACCAGGCGGGTAAGCAATGTTTTTTTACACTACACTACACTAACTCCTACTAGGGGGAGGCGGTAAACTAGCAGGTTAAGGCCGCGGCAGAACAGCGGGTTACGGAGGAGATAATATCAGCGCCCGTTACAGTATCGCAGGGGAATAGCTAATTCCTTCATTATACAGCTTTTTCGTTCATTTACATGCTGGGTGCGGAAAGGGTTAGGTGTTTATTTTAGGAAGCGCTAAGGACGCGTGAAACTGGAGACTGTATTGCTGGATCGCCTTACTCGTCAGTATTGTGCGCTCCCAGCACGTTACAGACGGGGAATCTTTAACTGAACGTTACTGTATCGACCTGATTGAAAGTTGGGGCATGGCTGACCTAGACCTTCCCCCTTTGAGATGATTGAGGCTGTCACCATCCTCTTCGTTGAGGTCCTGAGCTAGTATTCCCCTGGCCTATGACTCTGAGGAGGAATCTAGAGGAATCCCATCTGACCCTTTATCTGACCTGCCAGAGCATTCATCTCCACCTGGAAGATCACTTTACTCCAAATTCCTTGATAAGTTGGGAAGGCCATTGCAGTTAATTTCTGTAGGGATAAAGTCCCACATTCTGAAGTTTTTGGCCTCCTTCAGATACTGGAGACCCCCATCCAAAACAGCAGCCATCCCGATGCACCAAATCCTGCAGACAAGAATGTGAGGTAATCCAGCAACATGTCCTTGCCAGAAAGTTAGACTTCAAGTATAGAGTGCAGCAATCTCCTGGTTTCGAGGTGTTTCAGATACTCCATCAATCCATGGTGTGGTAGAGTCAGCCCTGAAGCTGGCTACCAAAACCTTTATTTTCTCAAGGACCCTAGGCTGTTGGATGCCTTTAGGAATGCTCAATGCATGCATTGCATCCCATCAACTTTAGATGGTCCAGTACTTATGTGACTGCACTAAGAAGTTAAAACTTTAATGGAATATTTGGATGGGGAGCAAGGAAGTTGTCATTATGCCCTCTTGGATGCAGAAGAATGAAATCACCATCTTTTCCAATTGGTATATGAGGCCTTTGTACAACTGCCAGATCAGCAGCAGTAGCAGCCATCTGAGCCTATTGAATGGCTTGAATCAGAGCCAAGTGATCTGCAGGAGGAAGTTCACAACAAGCTGGCTTATGTCCCTGGAACTACGGACAGTCTCTTCAGGAACAAGATCAGGGAAACAGTCACCCATATTAAAGAACAGTATGTGGTCATACAGTCCTTCTTTGGAGACACCAAGTAACTGCTTGGTTTGAGACTCTAGTACTTCTGTTATAGGCAGTCCTTCATTCTGAGATGCCCCTTCTAACTTTTTCAGTTTAATTAAGTCATATCTGCTCTATCAACATCTTAGCTTCTTGTGCAAGGATGACCACATGAAAGGCAGCAACAGCAGGTTCAATCAAAACCAGAGCCAAGCTTATGACGGCATCAATCTTTGCGCCAGATTCCTTCAGTGGGAGGAAGGGTTCAACTATTCCTTGAAGAATGGAAGAAAGCTTTGTCATGAAGTGGAGTTGCTTCTCTGTCAGCAAGTGATACAGCCTGTTATGGTCAAGGAATGTGGCAAGGGGTTTTACTCCCACTATTTCCTTATCCCCAAGAAATCAGAGGGTCTGAGGCCTATCCTGGATTTATAAAATCTGAATAGGAAATTGCTAAGGGAGAAGTTCAAGATGAATTACCTCCATACCATTCTCCCCTTCATCCAGCCAAGGGGACTGGATTGTACTCTGGATCTGAAGAATACATATGGTCATGTTTCCAGCCACTCCTCTCACTGGAAATTCTTCAGGTTCATGCTGGATAGGACACACTTTCAATACAACTTTCTGTTTGGTCTCTCAATGGCTTCAAGAGTTTTCACAAAGTGCTTGGAAATGGTGGCAGCACATTTGCACCATTGAAGAATCTATGTCTTCCTATACTTGGATGACTGGTTAATACTGGGGCCTTCACAGAAGAGAATTCTAATCTCTGTAGAAAATACAACTCAACTCCTCCAGTCCCTTGGCTTCATAGTCAAAAATGCCATTTGAATCTTGTTCTTAACCAAAGGATAAAGTTCATTGGAACTTCAGATAGAATTACTAGAGGAAAGAGCTTTCCTTCCATTGGAAAGGGTTCTCTGTGAGCTTTGGTCCTGGACCTGTTGCAATAAAGTCAGGCTCCAGCTTAAGTCATCGACCACGTGGCAGCAGCAGTACACATGGTTACATAGTAACATAGTATTAATGGTAGAAAAAGACCAAATGGTCCATCTAGTCTGTCCAGCAAATTTCTTATGGTAGTAACTGCTGCTCCATGCAGGTTACCCCCCAAGCCTTATGTTAAGGGTAGTAACACTACTAGCTACATTTTTACAGGATGAGCAGCCTTGATGATTTGGGATGAGCTGCTTGAACATGCTTTGCTTTTGAACTAGGCCATAAAAGCAGTCTTATGCTTTATCCCTAATGTCTGCATATCAGTACCCCGGACCATAAGTCAGGGCCCAGTGTTGATTGTTGTCTGAATCTAACTCCTCTTTCTCCCCCACCATTGAAGCGGAAAGCAGTATTGCAATTGCGTCAAAATCATGAAAGCTAATTGGTTAAGGGTAGTAACTGCCACTCCATGCAAGTTACCCTCGTGCACCCTTTTCTTCATTTCCATGCTCTATCCTTTAGGGATCCATGGTGTCTTTTTTTTAATTCATTTACTGTTTTTTTTCCCTCACCATCTCTTCTAGAAGGGCATTCCAGGCATCCACCACCCTCTCCATAAAGAAATATTTCCTGACATGGGTTCTGAATCGTCCCCCCGGAGGTTTTTTCTTTTTTTTTTTTTGTAACCCCTAATTCTACTGTCTGCTTTCCACTGCAAAAGGTCTGAAGTTCGTGCATCATTAAAATCTTTCAGGTATCTGAAGGTCTGTATCATATCTCCCCTGTACCTCTTCTTCTCTAGGATATACATATTTAGATCCTTCAGCCTCTCCTCATTAGTCTTCCAATACAGACCCCACACCATTTTGGTCACCCTTCTCTGGACTGCCTCTAACCCTTCTCAAAATGAGATCCCTTCAATGGGGCTTTCATTTGTAGTGGCACTAGCTGACTCAACAATTTTCTTACTCTGTGTCAGTCACCAGGAAAATGAAAACGTCTCTTCAACGGTGGCTCAATCCTGCTGTTCTGGAAGTAGGATCTCTCTTGTGACTATTGTCAAGTCAGGTGAACTTGGTCACCAAGGGGTAGGGTGCACATACAGGTCTCTTCTGGACTCAAGGAACATGGGTCCCAGTGGCGTGTCATCTCCAAATCAATCTTCTAGAGCTGCACACCCTCCAGCACATGCTAAGTGAGTTTACACATCTTCAAAGAATGAGAATTCTGGCAATCAAGTAGTAGTGTTCTCTGGGAACAAAAAAGGATACATGGGATCTGGGAATGGGCGATCAGGCATGAGCCTAACTGCAAGCAGCTTATCTGCCCAGAATCACCAGTACATTAGCAGACTGTCTCAGCAGCATCTTTCTTCATGAGTGGTCACTGGATGAAATGGTGGCAGAAAAATTGTTCAACTTCTGAGGTCTTCCATCCATTGATCTGTTTGCTTCAAAAACAAACAGGAACATTGAAAAGCTTTGTTCTGTGCTTCAAAGCGAGTTCAGGCAGGTGCCAGATGTGTTTCTGCTGCAGTAGGGTGGGATGCAGATATACTCTTTGTTTCCGCCATGTCTGTTAGTGGAAATGACTATTCAGAAGGTGTTCAAAGAAACACATCCCTCCAGCTTTGGTTCTCATATCTAGTTAAGTTCTCATATCTAGTCCCTCCAGACAAGTTTGGTTCTCATATCTTGTTAAGTTTTCCAATTCCTTTGGGATCTGATCCATCACTCTTAATGCAGGAAGGAAGTCATCTGTTCAGACCGAATCTCTCCTTGCTCAACCTGACAGCATGGATGCTGAATGCTTGGTAGTTTCTTTACTGGCTTTGTCCAAAGAGGTTGAGGATATTGTGATATCTGCTCAAAAGCTGTCTATCAGGAAGGTATACAATTTTAAATGGAACAAAATAATGAAGGTACATGTAATTCCCTAAAGGACAAATACAAAAATAAACAAAAAGTGAAGTGCTAACTCCAATGCAGTAATAAATTGTTTTAGTACATTTAATAACCATAAAACGCTAATATATTTTCTAACAGTTTACTAGAATCCTCACCGCCCAAGCCTAATAAATCAACATGACAGCTCCATTAATTAAAAAACATATAAATCATACCACATTCACACAGACACAATAAAATACAAAGGTCCAAACTTGTAGTTACAATGTATAAACCGATGCAATATGTGTAACAAAGTACCCCAACAGAGGCCACTGTTGCACTAAGACTTCATCAGGGGGATTTGTAACAAGAATATGTTACAACATTTTTCTGAGGCTCGTCCTTAGAAGTGGCTTGATGGCTCAGAGGGCTTGACATGAGGTATTTAGTGAGCAATCATACATTTACTTAGGGGTAGATTTTTAAAAACAGCGCGATCGCGTACTTTTGTTTGCGCAGCAGGCGCAAACAAAAGTACGCTGGATTTTATAAGATACGCGCATAGCCGCGCGTATCCTCTAAAATCCTGGATCGGCGCGCGCAAGGCTGCCGATTTTGGGCAGCTGGCGCGCGCCGAGCCGCGCAGCCTGCCTCCATTCCCTCCGAGGCCGCTCCGAAATCGGAGCGGCCTCGGAGGGAACTTCCTTTCGCCCTCTCCTCACCTTCCCCTCCCTAACCCACCCCCCCGGCCCTATCTAAACCCCCCCCCCCACCTTAGCTTTGTTCCTAGATTTACGCCTGCGAGAAGCAGATGTAAATCTACGCGCGCCAGCAGACTGCTGGCGCGCCGTCCTCCGACCCGGGGGCTGGTCTGGAGGCCTGGACCACGCCCCCGGGCTGGCGCCACGCCCCCGGTCCCACCCCTGAAACGCCGCATCCCGCCCCCAAAACGCAGCATCATCGGGTCCTGCCCCCCCCCGACATGCCCCCTTCGACAAACCCCGGGACCTACGCGTGCCGGCAGCCTATGGAAAATAGGCGCGCCGGCGTGCAAGGCCCTGCTCGCGTAAATCCGGGCGGATTTACGTGAGCAGGGCTTTTAAAATCCGCCCATTACTGTCCAAGTGGAACAACAAAGTCAGGTCTCACAATGGCATTATAACATGGGGGCGGATTTTAAAAGCCCTGCTCGCGCCGGCACGCCTATTTTGCATAGGCCGCCGGTGTGCGCAGAGCCCCGGGACGCGCGTAAGTCCCGGGGCTTCGTAAAAGGGGCGGGGAGGGGGCGGGCCCGGGGGTGTGGTGCCAGCCCGGGGGAGTGGTCGAGGCCTCCGACCAGCCCCCGGGTCGGGTGATGGCGCGCCAGCAGCCGCGCGCATTTTATAAAATCCAGGGTCGGCGCGCAAGGGGGTGCACAATTGTGCAATTTGTGCATGCTGAGCCGCGCGGCCTGCCTCCGTTCCCTCCGAGGCTGCTCCGAAATCAGAGCTGCCTCAGAGGGAACTTTCCTTCCGGCCCCCGCCCCTCCCGCACCTTCCCCTCCCCTACCTAGAACCCCCCCTCCCCCCCACTCACCTTTGTTGAAGAAGTTACGCACACCGGCCAACGGCCGGCCCACGATCCCGGGCACAGCAGCAAATGGCCACTGTGCCAGGAGGCTCAGGCCATGCCCTGCCCCGCCCCCGCCCCGCCCCTTTTTGCAAGCCCCGGGACATAGGCACGTCCCGGGGCTTGCGCGCACCACCGAGCCTATGCAAGATAGGCTCGGCGCGCGCAGGGGCAGCTTTTCGGGGATTACGCGCGTATCCTTTGAAAATCTGCCCCTATATTTACATGACTTTGGAAACTGTAATATCTTTTGTTGGACCAGCAAAATGATTGTATGTAGATGCATTTCAGCAATGGATCTCACTTATTCTTTCTGTAGTTGCAGGGCCTGCTTTTCCATTAGGCAAATTAGGCATCATCTAGCATGCCAAGGTTTTTTGGGGGGCAGGAAAATCCAAGAAACATCTGGGTGCCAACCACCCCCTTTTAGGGAAGGTCTGGTACTTCCAAGTCTGCCTCACAGCTCACCAATAGAGGTAGCTAAGCTGAAGCGTTCCTCCTGCCAGCTCTCTTTCCTTGATTAGCTAGGAGCTGTCAAAACACTCCCACCTACTGCCAGCACAGTCTCTTACTGCCCTCCTCCTCACAACCAGGTCAGGTCACAGACAACTAGCAATCACAGCCATCACTGCTGTTTTCCCCATTCTTTTCCTTTCTCAGCCAGAAGGTAAGTCTATATAGGGGGTGAGCAAGGCTAAAGGCTCATCTAGGTTATCTAATATGCACTGACTGGCCCTGTGTAGCTGTGACCTCTGAAAAATGAGACATAATATCAAAGACTAAAATTTTGTTAGTTGAATAAAAAACATTACAACTTCCAAAGTATCCTGTTTATTCCTGGGACCAATATAACAATAGCCATATTGATTTACAAAGCTTATTTTGTAAGATGTTTGAAAATAAATCTTTGAAACTACCAAGCATTTTGGTCTGGCATTTTATGCAGGCTCTCAGTAACAGCAGCACCAGCCGGTTGAACTCCATGAACATAGTTGGTTCTGCCAATATGTACCTTAGGTCCATCTGATGACCTGCACATTTAATGTAGATTCCAATTAATGTTGAGGTCAGGTTAGTCTTGACCTGTTCAGAAAACAAAGCAAAAATGATTCCCTTGTCAAATGGTTCATCAGTATCTAGTCAGGGAATAGAAAGCAAACTTTTGGAAAATGCAGTAACAGATATGGCATTGCCTCACTCCTATTCAATAATGCTAAATATTGTTGAAGTCCATATTCAAAGGTATTTAGCTGGTTAATTTCTGAATTCTTGGGCTAAATGCCAAATTTTGAATATTTTGGACACTTATCTGATTACATTGTAGCTGGATGTCTCATTATCCAGCCAAATTTTAGCCAGAAACATAGGAACATTCCAGGACTATTTCAGATAATTTAACCCACTAACTCTGGTGGGCTGTTTAAACTTATCCAGCTATCTTTAATAAGGTTGGGTATATTCAGTGGTGCAACTGCACCACTGAATATCCTGCCAAAGTTAGCCAGATAAGTTTATCCGGCTGACTTTGCAAGCTGGCCAGTAGCTGAAAATGGACACCTTTTATATAATTTATACTTTATTACCCACCTAATATTTACAAGCAAGTAAACCTTGAGGTGGGAGACAATGGAAAATAAATAATTTTCCAAATCACCTCATAACCATACATCAATTAAACAAAACATCAGGTGCCACAAATAAACTGCTTATCTTAAAAATGCTTGATCAAAACACCAAGCTATAACCTTTCTGTGAAACTGACAATAGTTCAGCTTCTGACATATCTAAAGGGATTTGATTTCACAAGGCAGATGTAAAACAAAAAGCTGACTGCTTTTGTAGTTTCCAATTTTCTCCAAGGACGAGCAGGTCATGAGACTCTTCACATGTGGGTGATGTCATCAGCCAGAGACTCAATCAGAACCACTGACGTCATAGCTTCTAGAGTTTTCTGAGCACATACATGCTTATCCTGTATTGTGTGGGGACCCTCTCATTTCTATTTTTTCCATGGAGCTGGTCTGTTCACTGTCTGATGTAATATTTTTCCATTTACCTCTACAAGTCCTTTTTGGAGTTTTTGTACTTAGGATCCTGTTTCTGAAGTTTTCCTCCTCCCTCTTACTCCCTAGGTAGGTTTTTTGACCTTTTTCAAGTTTTCTTTATTTTTCTGTGGCCGTATCAACACTGGTATTGGTGCACTGGTTGGCTCATTTTTCTTTTAAAAATTGAATCATTTGATTTCACATCGGCTACTTTATCCAGTGTCCATCAAATTGAAGATCAGCAACAAATCAGCGCCCAGGTGCAGCTGCATCATGTCAGTCACAGAGCTGTATGACATATGTGTGCTGTGTCTTGGGTGTGAGCACGACATCTCAGAATGCGTCACATGTGGGAAGATGACTCCCTGAGGCTGTCAAACCTAGTTAGAGTGCATGGAAAAGCTCTTTGTGTTGGATAAGTCTGAGACGTCTGCATTGGTGGCATCAACAATCAGGGGCCCAAAAGGTGCACCAGATACTGTTGATGTATCATATCGAGGAAGCATAGTCCTTCAATGATATAGAGCATTGACTGAGGCTGAGAGTGCAGTGCATCCTCCAGTTCCACCCATCTAAAGAAAGTGAAGGCTCCCACTTCATTGGTATCGGTACCAAAGGATACTGATGCAGCGTGTATCATGAAGGCAACATGAGAACAGGGAGATATTGGCAGTAGCCCGTAAGTCCCCCTAAGCAGCCTCCAAAGGCCCAAATCGCAACTCCTGAAACATTTCAGGTGATCCAGCAAGATGTGACTTCTCCTGCCTCCTACCCTGTGTTGGCATTGCCAGTTTTTGACAAGGAACTGAACTGAAGAATCCAGAAGACATTGGAGCATCAACTTGCTCTATTCCCTGCAACAGCATTGACAATGATGCAAACTGACATCCAGTCCATCTTGGAATTGCAATGGCATATAAATACTGACAACTGAAGGGCAATTTGTATCGATGCTAACCACACCATTGTCTATCTCCAGTGTCTTGGGAGAGGAAATTTCCCCAGCACATTGGCATACATCGGTGTCTAGAGCCTTCCTCACTCTCTTCCTCACACCACACCTCCCACCTACACACACACACAAGTTCAGGTTCTTTCACAGGTGCAGGTGGAGAGACAGATCTACACTTGGCCTCGTCACCAATCCAACCATCTGATTTGGAATTAAGAGTATTGCTAGAGGAACGATTCTGGATCTGAGGATTTATCTAAACAGGAGAGTCCACAGGTGATCCCTCTCCTCCACAGGAAAGGAAAAGGTTCCCACTAAAGAATCTCTCTTCAAATTTAGTGAGGGAATTGTCTAAGGACATTCAATTTAATTTGGAGAAGGAGGCAGATCCCAGGGCTCAAATGTTGAATAGTATCCAATTTCTTAATCCCCCCCCTTAATAAAATCATGGCATTGCCCATCCATACTATTTTTAAGGATGTACAGATGAGAATGAGACCCCTCCTGTCCATGCATCCAGTTAACAAGAAAGCTAACATCATAGGTCATATCCAGAAAGCTTCTGAATTCAATAATGACTACTTCTGCACCAGTCTGTAGTAATTTAATCAGCTCTCAAGAAAGCCAAAGGTCTAAGACCCACTCTTCAGTGCCTCCTAGGAAAGAGTCTAAAATTCTTGACTCTCTTTGATTGTATTACCAGAATGTTATGCTCATATCAGCTCTTCATGAACCAATATTGCAGAATATTCTGGCAAAAGCCAGGTCTCTCAAAAGATATCTTTTGACCTAAGAGCAGTAGTGGACAAGGATCAGACTTCTTCAACCTATGATGTTTCTGAGCCAGCATCTTGAGCCTCTGTCATAGGAATCAGCTCTTGCAGACTCTCATGGCTGCAAGCTTTGGACCTCAGAACAGATGAGCATGCTAGGCTTGCTGACATGCCCTATAAAGGAGATGTTTCTTCAGATATAAAGTCAAGGAAGCAGTGCATCAAATAAAAGACCGCATTTATATGCTTCAGACACTCTCTTTAGTCACTATTGACCTGCCCTTTACATCATCCAGGAGTTACATGAGTAGGATACTCAGGACACACTTTTATCCTTTGCCCCTTGTTCCTTTCAGACTCCTTGCTCCTCAACAGAGGAGCCAGGAACCACAAACTGCTTCCCAGTTAAAATCTGGAATAGGGCTTTGACTAGACTCAGGAAAACATATCCAGTATCCCAGTTGTCCATTCCAAAGAACCTCACTGCTGGGGGAAGACAAAGATTCTATGTAAATCATTTTCCTAGTATAACCTCAAACAGCTAGATTCTCTCCTTATTCAGAACAGGTACTGACTACATCTCAATATCAGTGACTAATTCCAAAGGAGCTGTCCTTCCTCTTAAAGACCAAAGAGTTTGAACCTGTCTTAACAGTGGAAAGAGAACAGGGATTTTATTCCAGTATTTCCTGATTTGAAAAAAAATGGGAGAACTCCATCCCATCCTAGACCTAAGGGCCTTGAACAAGAATTTAGTAAAAAAAAAAAAAAAAAAAAAGTTCAAGATTTCCCTGGTCACTCTAATTCCATTTATTCAAAAAGGGAACAGGTTATGCACCCCAGATTTAAAAGATGGTACACCCACAAAGAAATATGTCAAAGTTAAAGGATATATCTCAGATTTGTAATAGGCAAGAAACACCTCCAGTAGCATATCCTGCCCTTCAGCTTAGTGTCCACATGAAGAGTATTCACAAACTATCTAGCAGTGGTGGTGGCACATGTATGCAAACAGGAGGTGCATGTGTTTCCCTAACTGGACGATTCAAGACTATTTTTCAGGAAGGTGCAAACAAATCAATGAACAAAACCATTCAGGTGCTGGAGTTGCTAAGAAACAGAGAGTAGGATTAAATGGTCAATTTTCTCAGTGGAAAAGGGTAAACAGTGGAGTGCCTCAGGGATCTGTACATGGAGTGGTGCTTTTCAGTATATTTAGAAATGATCTGGAAAGGAATACAACCCTTCAGGTAATCAGATTTGCAGATGATACAAAATTATTCAGAGTGGTTAAATCACATGAGGATTGTGATACATTGCAGGACGATCTTGCGAGGCTGGAAGTTTAGGCATCCAAATGGCAGATGAAATTTAATGTGAACAAGTCCAAGGTGATGCATATAGGGAAAAATAATCCATGCTGTAGTTACACAATGTTAGGTTTCATATTAGGAGTTACCACCCAGGAAAAAGATCTAGGCATCATAGTAGATAATACATTGAAATCAATGGCTCAGTGTGCTGCGGCAGTCAAAAAAGCAAACAGAATGTTAGGAATTATAAGGAAGGGAGTGGTGAATAAAACAGAAAATGTCATAATGCTTCTGTATCGCTCCATGGTGAGACTGCACCTTGAGTACTGTGTACAATTCTGGTTGCCGCATCTCAAAATAGATATAGTTGTGATGGAGAAGTTACAGAGAAGGGCGACCAAAATGATGAAGGGGATGCAACTGCTCTCCTATGAGGAAAAGCTAAAGAGGTTAGGGCTGTTCAACTTGGAGAAGAGACGGCTGAGGGTGGATATGATAGAGGTCTTTAAAATCATGCAAGGTCTAATGGGTAAATGTGAATCAGTTATTTACTGTTTCGGATAATAGAAGGAGTAGGGGGCACTCCATGAAGACAGCAAGTAGCACATCTAAAACTAATTGGAGAAAATTCTTTTTCACTCAAGCTCTGGAATTTGTAGTCAGAGAATGTGGTTGGTGCAGTTAGTGTAGCTGGGTTTAAAAAAGGTTTGGATAAGTAATTGGAGAAGTCCATTAACTGCTATTAATCAAGTTGTCTTAGAGAATAGCCACTGTTATTACTGGCATCAGTAGCATGCGATCTACTTAGTGTTTTGGTACTTGCCAGGTACTTGTAGCCTGGATTGGCCACTGTTGGAAACAGGATGCTGGGCTTGATGGATCCTTGGTCTGACCCAGTATGGCAATTTCTTATGTTCTTATATCCAATCTGAGTCCATTACCTCAACTGGAATTCATAAGAACTCTACTAGACATGACTCAGTCAAAGGCCTTTCTGCAACAACCAAGGACCAGCATGTTGATGACCCCTGTGGAAGAAAGAAAGTCAGCAGACAACACGAGATTTGTTGAGGATGTCGAGCCTAATGACATCAATAGCACTTATAATACCTTTGACAAATCTCTGCATAAAACAAGCCCAATGGACCCTAACATCTTAGTGGCTCCAAGCTTCTCAAGATCTCCAAGACAGCTTCAAATCACCTACCCTCTCAGGGACTCACTTTCCCAATGGCTGATCCAATAAAATCTCACAAGATGGATTCCCTTCCAAATTTCTCTCATACAAATTATCCTAACTACGAACATGTCAACCTTAGATAGGGAGCTCATGTAGAAGGCTGCACTTCCAAGGTTTTTGGTCTACTCAGGAGTAACATCCTCAGTTATATTTAATGGAAATAAAGGCAATTCTGAATTCTCTAAAGGCTTTCAGAGATCAGTTGACCAACAAAGTCATCCTAGTCCAAAAGGAAAACCTGGTAGCTATGTTCTCCCTAAACATGCAGGGAAGAACAGGCTCATATATCCTGTGTTGGAAAACCATAAGGATGTGGAAATGGGTCGTTTTGCAGGAGGTCACTCCTATAGCTACATACCTGCCAGGCAAAGAGAATGTCCTAGCAGATAAACTAAGCAGTTATGTGGAACCACATGAGTTTTCCTTGGACAGGGCAGTAGTAAACTAGATATTCCACAAGTGGGAAGTGCACATGCTGTGGATCTGTTGCATTGCCTCTGAACAAGAAAGTTCCTCAATTTTGTTCCAAGAAGAGGGCTGAAGCACAAACTAGCTTTGGATGTCCACTAAATTGGGGACAGTATGCATATCCTCCTATTCTTCTAGTGACTAATAATCTCCTGAAACTTAGAAGGGACAGGACCACTATGATTTTCATAACACCATATTGACCGAGACAGGTTTGGTTCCCATTTCAGCAGGACTTGTTTATTAGGGATCCAGTTCAGTTGAGGAATTCTCCCACACAGAATTGGGAAATGTTACTCCATCCTATCATTAAGTCCCTACTCCTTACAGCCTGGATGTTGAAAAAGTACTCTGTCCTCTGGATCTGCCAGATGAGGTGGCTTGAGGGATCCTGGTCTCTAGAAAAGACTCCACTTCAAGGTCATATGGTTTCCCTTTTGGCATGAGGGAAAGACCTTAGATTCTTTCTCCTCTATACAAAACTGCTTGAGCACCTTCTACTTCCAGAGGACAGAGTACTTTTTGAATGTAAACCGGTGTGTTATCTCAATTGAAATGAATGTCGGTATATAAAAATAATAAATACTAAATACTTCTCTTAGGTCTCAAGACTAACTCTGTTAGGGTTCATCTCAGTGAAACTAGTGCTGTCACCATCATGTAGAAGGTAAACCCATTTTTGTACAATCTTTAGTTAATCATGCGAGATTTGCTTTTTTTTAAGCCTCTCCTAAAACCTCCAACTTTGTCTTGGGACCTAATCATAATACTATCTCAGCTGATTAGAGCTACTTTTGAGCCATTAGATTTCTGTGAGCTGACGTTCCTGACCTGGAAGGCTATTTTTTTTTGTGGCGGTCACATTGGCACACAAAGTTCAGACCCTAGTGATTTATTCACTTTATACACATTTTTTATAATAAGGTGTTTCTGTATACTCATCCCAATTCCTGCGTAAGGTAGGGTCTGACTTCCACCTTAAATAGTCCTTTCAATATTTTTTCAGAAGCAATGTGTCCACAAAGTTGAACAAGCTTTGCACAGTTTGGACTCTGGGAGGCGTAAATCCCCGCACGCCAGCGGGCCTCCTGCGCGCCGGGCCGCGACCTGGGGGCGGGTACGGAGGGCGCGGCCACGCCCCCGGACCGACACGCCCCGAAAACGCCGCGACGACCGGGACCGCCGCCCCGACACGCCCCCGACACGCCCCCCTCGGAGAACCCTGGGACTTACGCGAGTCCCGGGGCTCTGCGCGCGCCGGTAGGCCTATGTAAAATAGGCGCACCGGCGCGCAGGGCCCTGCTCGTGTAAATCCGGGCGGATTTACGCAAGCAGGGCTCTTAAAATCCGCCCCTATCTGAATTGGACAGAAGCCTTCAGAAAGTGCATCTAGCATTTTTGTTTCTATTGACCCAAATAGTCCTGGAATTGCAATAGCCAAATGCATACTGTCTAATTAGATAAGAGATTGCATCTCTTTCTGTTATGCCTGGGCAGGCTTGACTCTAGAAGGGCATGTCAAAGCTCATTGTGTTAAGAGTATGGCAGCACTGGCGGCCCATCTAAGGTCAGTCTCATGAAAGAGATCTGCAAAGCTCTGATGTAGAGTTTAATCCACACATTCACACCTCACTGCTGTTTGGATAGGGAGTTCCAACACAACAGGTTTAGTCAATCTGTCCTGATAGGTTTATTTGAAGTTTAGAATCAATCTCCAGTCCCACTAGGACCTATTCTATTTATTTTTAGGCTGCTGTTTGAAGAAAAAAAAAAAGTTACAAAATTTGGAAAATGACCTGTTGCCAACAAAAACATTGTTGTGCTCATTGGCACTCTTCATGTATTTTCCCCTTTTTGTTTGAAGGCAGCCAGGAGATAAGGATGAGTCTCTCATCATGCTTGTCTTCATAGAAAACAAAAGTTGTTTGTTTATTTAAAAATATTTAATCGCTTTTCATGTCTAGTAGAGCTGTAGAAGCTATGAAGTCAGGGCTCTGATGACATCACCCATCTTTGAGGAGTGCAATGGTGAAGTATTTATTTATTATCAACTATTTATATTCCACCAATTCACAGAATGTTCTCAGCACAGCACAATTGAAAAATAAAATTCAATACATAAAACAAATACCACATAATACATAAAAAAAGAAGACAAATAGCCTACCAAATACTCAAATACAGCATGGTAAAGACATTGTGAAGAGAAATTATTTTGGATTTGTTGCTCTAAAAGTAGCTAGTGTAGACTCTGCAAATTAGCAGTCACATGATTCCTAAATCATTTTCCCTCCACTAATCTCACTATGATGTTCTGCAATTGCTTAAGTTTAACTGCTGGAAGCCCCTGGTACAGCGAGTTACAATAATATAACTTCCCCTATAACCAACTCATGAACGATAGTTAACAAATCCTTTTAAGCCAACACAGAGTGCAATTTTCCAATGCATCATAAACTAAAAAAAGTGGACCTGACTACCTGAGATATTTGGTCCTTCATAGTTAACTGAGTTTTCAACTGAATACCCAAGCTCCATACATCCTCTCCGGGCTTAAGCTGATATTCATTTACAGAGGGAAATACAAAGAGAGGTTTCTTTTGTCTGCTAATCCAATGCATATTTGAGTTAAAGTTCAACTGCTTAATTTCCAGCAAGTTAGCTACTGCATCCAGACAGGCACTAAAACTGCCCACAGCTTTTAACTGGTCACTATACACCGTGGATATCAACTGAGGTAGTACTCTACCTCAAACCTCTGGATTACTGCATCAACTGGGGCTAAGCAGACATTAAACAGTAGCAGTGGCAATACTGACCACTGTAGTACACTGTAAACCAGAGATCTAGAGGCAGAATGATCACCCTCCCCAGGATACTCTGCAATCTTCCCTTAAGAAAAACTTTAACCAGTCTAATGCCACTTTACTCAACTTTCGCAAATGGAGCTGTTCAAAATCTATGCAGAAGTAGCAGGAGAGCATGTTGTCCTGGAGATTTCATTAGGGAATTCTTACTCTAACTGAACAAGTATTTCCTCAGCATTTGCTGTTATAATATCTGTTAATTTTATAGTGCTTGTGTCTGTATTGTTAACTTGGAAAAGTGAAAACAGTCCTGTATTTGTTTAATGGGTGAATGTAGGTAAATATTATTGATGCTTTCAAGTGTTCATTTCAGCAAAGTTGTTTACCTGTAACTGGTGTTCTCCATCAGAGAGCAGGATTAATAGTATCACATGTGGGTGACATCATTACATAACACCATATATAGAAAGGTTGGCTCTTTGAATAGAAGCCTGGAAAGATCTGCACATATGTAGCAGGCACTGCACTAAGCAGCCTTCAGCAAAGCCCCTCAGTTTGTCAAAGCTAATGGCATGCAGAATAAAGAGGTGATTAAATTCTATGGGTAGTTGGGAGGGACTGTGAGATTATTAATCTTGCTGTTCGTGGATAATACCAGTTAAAGAAAGCAATTTTGTTTCTATAGATGCGTAGGATGAACAGCCCACATGTGGGGAAACCTCAAACGAAGGGATGTTTTGATATCACCATCCATTTACCCTCCATTAACCTGCCATTTGGGTAATTACAGGAGGAGTTTAATTATCTATATTTTAAATAGATTTTTGAGGACAGACTGATTCTACTCTCCTGAGAGGCATCAATCTGTAGGCAGTAGTAGAATGCAACAGTGTGCATTGAATTCTACATTGCTGCCTTACAAATTTCTTTGCGAGGCTGACCCAATGTATGCTGTGCAAGTAGTCATTGCCCATACCTTATGAGCATGTCATAGCCTGCAACAAGAGGCCTGCTTTTTGATAACAGATGAATATACAGTCAGAGATGCAGTTAGCTATCATATGTTCATTCATAGAACTTCCAGGTCTATTTGGCTCATAGGAGACAAAAAGCTTTGTGGATGTTCTGATTTACTTTGTCCTATTCAAATAGGACAAAGATCTTTTACAGTTGTGTATGTAATTCCACCTCTTCTGACAGCATACATGGTTTAGGAAAGAAGGTGGGCAGGATAATTTTCCTGATTTAAATTAAAATGCTAGACTACCTTCAAAAAGAATTTTGAATGTATACACAAGATGACCCTGTTGGGGAAGAACCTTGTGTATAGAGGTAGGTGACGAGCTCTTGGAGTTCACTAATTCTCACTGAAGTGATCACAAAAATGAAAACCATCTTCATGGTCAGATACTCTATATATTCCTTATATATATATATTATATATATTCCTTATATTAAGGATTTAACTATATTACTATATTGTTATGTTCTGTTCTTGTTTATTTTAATCTATCGCTTCCATACTGCCTCTGGTTTATCCCCTCCTTGTTCATTTTCCCCTGTTAATATGTACTTTCCATTCTTTTGTTCAACTGTAAACCAGTATGTTGTCCCCACTAATACCGGTATATAAAAGTTTCTAAATAAATAAATACTCTAGTGAGAATATGTCTATTGGTTTGAATAGAAGTTGTGTTAGATATGAGAGGGCCACACTGATCTTTCACGATATGGAGGGCAGCCTTAATTGTAGCAAGCTCTTCATGAAACAGGATATTAAGGGATGATTGGAAGCTGGTTTTCTTACCCCCTGGTCATTTTAGGCTGTTAAGGCACTGAGATGAGCTTGTACAGAGTTTGGTTTTAGCCCAGAATTTGATATGAAGAAATTAATGTAGCAAAGACTGGACAATATAAAATATGACTCTTCCAATCTGAGACATTAGAACCACTAGCAAATTGCTTTCTTGCTTCTAGGAGCACTCTGGATAGTGAGCAAGAGCATTATTAACAGCAACTATGATGCTCTGAATATCCCGCTGTCAAAGTTAGCTCTAAAATAGGAGAAGGAGCACCCTTTTCCCTGCCCACCACTCACCATGCTGAGAGACTAATGATGACTTGAGCCGAACTAGCTTTGTTAGGGACAGCTGAAGGAGTAGCGGAAACCACAGCTGCCTGTGCCGTACTAGAGCTCTGCTTTGCAAGGGTCCTGGATGTTATGGTTTTGAGGTATTGGAGTGGATTCTTGGGTACTGTTGTGATGGCCACTCCACAGGGAGGAGCCCCGTGAGGGACCACAGTACTAGGCTAGACTCTAGACACGCAAACACAGAGATTTGTCTTTTATTATACAGCAGAATGATACCACCAGAGGTGGCAGTCCAGGGGCCCTTGGCAGAGGAGACCATTCTCGCAATGATAGTATAGGGAGTGCAGGATGCAGGTTCCCAGTGCTGTAGATGAGACAGACTGACAATGTTAGATTACTCATTAATGGGCGGATTTTAAATGCCCTGCTCGCGTAAATCCGCCTAGATTTACGCAAGCAGGGCCAGCGCGCGCAGAGCCCCAGAACGTACGTAAGTCCCGGGTTTTTTTTAAGGGGGTGTGTCGGGGCGGGGCCAAATGATGCAGCGTTTCGGGGGTGGGGCCGGGGGCATGGCGCTGGCCCGGGGGCAGGGTCAAGGCTTCTGGACCAGCCCCCGGGTTGGATGACGGCGCGCCAGCAGTCTGCTGGCGCGCGTAGATTTATGTCTGCTATGCGCGTATCTTATAAAATCCAGCGTACTTTTGTTTGCGCCTGCTGCACGAACAAAAGTATGCGATCGCGCTCTTTTTTAAAATCTACCCCTAAGTTGGTAGCTGTATAGATGGAGATCCCAGCAGGCAGAAGTAGTTGAATACAGGCACCGAAGCAGAGAGAACAGGCCCTCGAGGAGCGAGTACCTGATCCCTGATAGGCACCTGAAAGAAAGCAAAGGGCCCCCGAGGAGCAGGTACCCAGGTTAGAGAATTACCCCGAAGGGCAGAGAGAGCTTCCAGCGGCAGCA